>NC_083282.1:10355152-10694435 GCF_963506605.1 Zootoca vivipara | reverse complement strand
TCACAGTGTAGAATGGAGATCTAGCATCAGTAAGTGGCCCCAAAGGCAGGGGAATGTAAAAGGAGACGCTAAACATATACATTGCTCTGATGACCATATAATTTTGCAGAATTTTGTGTTATTATTTTGTAGTTAACACCAGCTGAAGCAGACACTTAATCTCCACTTCAGTCTGGCCCCATACACCAGAGGCAGGAGAAAGTAAATGGCAATTAAATTCAAGAGGTAAAGGAAACTTTAAATTTCATGAACTCTGCTCAGAAGTATCATTTCCAACTACAGAGTGGTGGTGAAGGTTTTGCCTGCCACTTTTAAGCTCTTCTTGCTGTTGTCTTCTTGCTGTTGGGTTCCCCATCTTCCTCTCAAAGGCCAGGTTTATTAGCTTGGGAATAGGGCTGGGGAGAGAATGAGACCAACTGGCAAAGGTAGACCAAATTCAGAAGGGTCTGGGCCCAGCTCAGATTGGAGTGTTTCCATCTTTTTGAATTCTTACTTCAAATTTCCCCAGCTTTGCATTCCCTCCATCACTAGCTAGTTCATGGATGCCATTTTTCATTTGTCAAACTAACAACATTGGTTAACAAGTTTACTTGAAAAATAGAATTTAAGCAGAGAAGGGTAGGCCTCCACAATGATACATTTCCACTGAATTACAAACTACAGTGTACATTATAGAAACGTGATAGTAGAGGGAAAGCACTTTTGCAAATGGCACTGCATTATTGTCAGATAAACTCTCTTATCCAGACTACACAACATTATTGGCTCTTTAGTGTCAGCTTTCAGAATTTCCGTCATGTGCTTCCACAAGCAGCTGAGCATGTCAATTTAAATTATTAAATCTGTTACAATAAAAGCAGGTTTCTAAATGTTCATTTTTAAAGCTGCCCAGTGGGGAAATTATTTCAATTCACCATAGTTATAGCAACAGGAATGAGCAAACTAGCTAGCCCCTTAAGAAAATTCCTTTCTATATATATTTTTTCTGCCTCCAAGAATAAGGGAAGTTCACATAATGCATACTAAGAGCAGCATAAAGAGAAGTAAAACAGGATGTTGCTGGAATGAAAGCCCCCATTTGGAACAGACATACTCATTTAAGCTCAGCACACATATACCATGCATGATATTGGATTTCCTTCTATCATAATCACCAGTAGACCTTCTGCAGGCCCCTTGCTACTTACTCATAATGTCCTAGATAATGTGGTGAATGGATGTGGTTACACAACGTTGAGTGAGGAGAACAACACTCAGTTATGCTCTTAGAGTTGCTCATTTCTTTACTCTTTTTTGCTTATTCCCGTTGCAGTTTTGCCAAACAAAGTTTCCTTATCTTATTTATCCTCAACATTAAAGCCATTCTACAAATGGGGAATGAGGTCGTGAGAGAAGGCAGGTCCTCAGATGACCTTCTCCTCTCCAAACCTCTCAAGAAGCCCACAGGTTGCTCTCTCTTCTCATACTGAGTGAGCCAGATCTCACCGAGGAGAGGAACTTCTGGCTGGGCTATATCACTTCAGACTGCCAGTGAGGATTCACATGTTCCTCCATACAAATTAACTCCCTGACCATAGAAAACTCAATGTAAAGGGCAAGAGTTCAAGCCTAGCTTGATGTATTCATTTCCCACGCAAAGCTATCTTTTGGGGGGGGGGAGTTCCATTACGTGATGTAAAAAGGTAAAGGACCCCTGGATGGTTAAATTCTGTCAAAAGCGACTATGGAGTTGTGGCACTCATCTCGCTTTCAGGCCAAGGGAGCTGGCGTTTGTCCACAGAGAGCTTTCCAGGTCACGTGGCCAGCAGGACTAAACCGCTTCTGGCACAACGGAACACCGTAACGGAAACCAGAGCACACAGAAATTCCATTGACCTTCCCACCACAGCGGTACCTATTTATCTACTTGCACTGGTGTGCTTTCGAACTGCTAGGTTGGCAGGAGCAGGGACCGAGCAACGGGAGCTCACCCAGCCGCAGGGATTTGAACTGCCAACCTTCTGATTGGCAAGCCCAAGAGGCTCAGTGGTTTAGACCACAGCGCCACCCACTACACTGCAAACATAGGTGTATCGTCTCTGTAGGAAATGCCTTAGTCTAGTAATATTTTTGCTTTTTGCTGAACTCCCCAGCCTGTAGCAATGTCCTTTTTCAGTTCCTTGTAAACTCAGGAAATTCATACCTAGAACACTGTGGACTGGAAGCTTGAGGGTTCTGCAAACACATTGCCAATGCTACATTCTTCCTCCCTTTGTCAAACCATGCTTCCGGACACCATTTTGTAAATTCAGCAAAAAGATGGATAGACTTAGAAGAGTGCAAACTTGTATAAATTATTCTGAATACTACAGTTTTCCTGAGGTAAGTTTAAATATCTTTGGAGCAAACCAGCAAAAGATATAAGCAGCCCTGCACATATGACCAATGTGTGTTGGTACCTCCAAAACGTTTTCCTGCTTGGGGTCCAAAATCATTTCGAAGGTTTCATTCCACTCGGGGTTCACATTGTTGTTGATGTGTGTCGTTCTCTTTCTGCTATCTGGGGCTGTTGGGATGAACAGCTCCACATAGGGGTCGGGAGTGTCCACTGAAATAAAACAATGACACGCAGGAATCAGTAACAGATTCTTCAAAAACATGGAGGTAAATCAAATGGCCAATTGCACTCAACAGAATCTTCACCAACTACACTTCTGTTTGTGTGTTTGTTCAGCGCAGACATATGAACCCCTGGGCTGAACAGATGCTATTTTGCACATAAGACAACAACAAATTGAGTTAAGGGCACAGCCCTGTGCCCAAGATGTGCTGGCTAGGGAGAGCTAAAATTTGGCAGAAGTCCTTACATTGGTGCATCTTCAACACACCTCCCACAATGGCCCTACGCTAACAGGATTTGAAGCATAGAACGCAGTGCTGACTGATCACCATTGCCAGGGAAAGGGCCAGAACAGGCTGGCACAGAAAGAGTAGACTTAATGTCAAATATTTCACTTCTTCAGAGCCCTCACCTTGCTCCTACAGTAGCACATAACATCAATAAAATATGTGAAACAAGTAGTGTAAAGGTAAAGGTAAAGGACACCTGGACGGTTAAGTCCAGTCAAAAGCGACTATGGGGTGCAGCACTCATCTTGCTTTCCGGCTGAGGGAGGGAGCTGAGGGAGCTTTCCAGGTCATGTGGCCAGCGTGACTAAACCGCTTCTGGGACACCGTGACGGGTGCCAGAGCACACGGAAATGCCATTCACCTGCTGCAGCGGTACCTATTTATCTACTTGCACTGGTGTGCTTTCCAACTGCTAGGTTGGCAGGAGCTGGGACAGAGCAACGGGAGCTCACCCCGCCAAGGGGATTCAAACCACCGACCTTCCGATCAGCAAGCTCAAGAGGCTCAGTGGTTTAGACCACAGCACCATCCACTGTGCAGTCACCTTCCATCCAAGGGTTCCACTCCAGGGGCACCATGTGTACGCAAAATGGTGCACAGATAAAAGCTGCCGTCTGAAAGCAGGGGAAACCCCACATGGAGGACCTCCCTGTATCTCCACTGCCAGAGGAAGAAGAAACCTTGGTTCCAGATCTGCTCCAGCCTTTTCTTTCCCAGCCAGAACCTTCCTTAGGGCACAGCCACACTGGCCTTTTAATAACAGGTCTTATTTACTTAATACACCACTTAATTGCCAAAGTGTCTTCTAAGTGACTTAGAAGTATAAAACCAATTACCTATATATATATACTGTACACACACACACACACACATAATTAAAATACACAATAAAACAAGTCCATCAAAACATTAAGCTAAACAACCAATAAAACAAGCCTGTTAAAAGAGCTCAAAAATTATAATTGCTAATACGGCAATTAAAGCAGGAGGTTCAGGTCATGAGATCAAAGGAATGCTCATCTGAGCAGCTGGTGGAATGCCAATGCATATTTTAGCAGGCAGACCATTTCACAACAGTAGTTGTTGCTGGTATTCATCTGTCTCGATAGACAATGGAATGCGCCTCACTGATACACTCCAAAGGAAAGCAGAGCAATGTGTTTGGCACCAGCTTGGCTGCAGGAGTTGCTAGAAGGAGGCGTACAAGGCGCCATCCAACTGCCTAAGCGACTCCACTCTGGATTTGTGTTGTGTTTAACCCAGGCATCCCAACTGTGGCCCTCCAGATGTTTTGGCCTACAACTCCCATGATCCCTAGCTAACAGGACCAGTGGCTGGCCCCTTCAAGACTCCCCCTCTCGCTGAGTTGGAAACACACACCTGACACAGTTTGCCATTCCCGTCTCCCACTCAGGAGTGAACCATTTTCTCCAAAAGGCAAAAGGAGTGTCCCAAAAATGTCCACCCTCTAAGATCACCCCTGTCAGGGCAGTCCAACAGACCTTGGTAGTATACAGAGGTACCTCGGGTTACAAACGCTTCAGATTACAAACTCCGCTAACCCAGAAGTAGTACCTCAGGTTAAGAACTTTGCTTCAGGATGAGAACAGAAATTATGCTCTGGCGGCGCGGCAGCAGCAGGAGACCCCCCCCCCCATTAGCTAAAGTGGTGCTTCAGGGTAAGAACAGTTTCAGGTTAAGAACGGACCTCCGGAACGAATTAAGTTCTTAACCAGAGGTACCACTGTATAAGGCTAGAGAACAAGGAGCCTGAGATAAGCCAGCATTCTCCACCTCCTCCTTCCCAGGGTTTTCCAGCAGGTGATAGGCGACTATGGGGTTGCTGCGCTCATCTCGCTTTCACGCTGAAAGAGCCAGTGTTTGTACACAGGCAGCTTTCCAGGTCATGTGGCCAGCACGACTAAACTGCTTCTGGCGCAACAGAACACCATGACGTAAACCAGAGCGCATGGAAACGCCATTTACCTTCTCGCCGCAGTGGTACCTATTTATCTTCTTGCACTGGTGTGCTTTCAAACTGCTAGGTTGTCAGGAGCTGGGATAGAGCAACGGGAGCTCACCCTGCCACGGGGATTCAAACCGCCAACCTTATGATCGACAAGCCCAAGCTCAGTGGTTTAGTCCACACTGCCACCCGCGTCCCATAACCAGCAGGTGAAACCAGTAACCAGTCAAGGCAAATGAGTTGCCAGGGGGAAGCTATCAAACATACCCACCTCAGTTTCTTACCTTTATAAGTACCTACAGGACTTATAAAGATATCACTTTTCATCATACAGCGGTACCTCGCAAGACGAATGCCCTGCAAGACGAATTTTTCGCAAGACGAATGCTTCTTGTGATCTGATGGTGACTCACAAGATGAATTCGTTTTGCGAAAAATTCGTCTTGCGAATCGCGGTTTCCCACAGGAATGCATTGAAATTTAATTAATGCCTTCCTATGGGCAACAAAAGAAATTTCAATCTATTCCTATGGGAAACCGCGTTTCGCAAGACAAATTTTTCACAAAACGAATTGACTCGCAGAACGAATTAAATTCATCTTGCGAGGCACCACTGTAGTTATCATCTTGCACAAAATTTACTAATCCAGCTTTTGAGGTCGCTGAGACTCCAATTACATCTGCAAATGTTTGTAGGTGAGTAGCACCTTCACTTCAGCAGGTAGCCAAGATGTAATGGCAACTCTCAGTCGAGGATATTTATTTTTTTATAATAAATTTTTATTGATTTTACATAATAAAGAAAACATACACATACATAACATATTTTCCACCTTCTCCTACCCCCCCTCCAAGAGCCCCCTCCTCCCACAAGAGAATCCCCTGGAAAGTGGGCAATCGAAGGTGATTCATTTTGTAGTTGGGTTTCTCCCCCCCTCCCCCCTCCCCCCAGAGCCCCCCCCTGCAACCAAGAGGCCCCAGGATGACAAGACGATGAGCAGGCGGTTATCCACCCAACTGTCTTTCCAAACTTACAAATCAAAAGAAAAAAGAAACACAACAAAAAAAGACCAATAAAAAACAAAACATTAACATCAACAAAAATTAAACCTTATCTTCTTTCCTAAACATTGTCCCTTGGGCTTCCCCCAACCCCCCCCCTTTATTGATTTTCATTTGCCAAATCTACTTTTACAGTTCTCATTTTTCACAAACCATTTTAATCTCATTTAATTTATCCTTATCTATTTAGCCATTCACTCCAATTATCTATAAATTATTATTATTTATTTATATATCTCCTTCCATTCCCCCCTTTCCCCCGCACCCCAGAGCTCTCCCTGCCACCGAGGGCCATCCGGGATGCAAAAGAGAAGCGAGGAATGGTTCTTTTCCAGCTGGATTCCCCCCTCCCCCCCCATTCCGGTAGTCGTCCCCCCCCCCCCCTGCGACCAAGGGACCCCAGAATGGAGACGACCCACAGGGGTGGGTTAGAACACCCAGCTATCCCTTCCAATTCACTTTTTTACCAGCTATAGTAATAATCTCATTTCTAATCTAAGGAAAAAACCACTTCACTAATCTATTTTCCCAGTCGAGGATCTTTAGATGACCACTTTTTTTCTCTTTACAGAAAGGTTTGTGGGGGTTTTTTTGCAAAATGTGTCATCAAAGTTTGCCCTCAACACTTCCTTGGAACGATATCATTGGCCTCCTTCACAATCCATAAAGTCCCGAGATTATCAACTACCAATATGAGAAACAAGTGCTTTGTGCCAGATGAATGTGTTACCATTCAAAAGCAATTCGTTTCATTCGAAGGAATATGAGATAGCATTTGCCATCGAAACCCACAAGATTTGCATAAACCTCTGGCTCTGCTGCAATTCCAAAAAAACATATATTCATATATGCAGGGAAGGAAGGGAAAATAGTTCAGAAACTAACAACAACAAACAAACGCACAGGGTTCTGGATGGGATGTAACTCTGCCGACCCATACGGTTTACTATGCACGCAATTACTTTGAAAATTCATCAGTAGTAAAGTTAACCAACAAGTGCCAAAATTTCAAAACTTCATCATCTATATATTTCCTTTGTAATAGCCTCTGATATTGTTGACCAAGGATGAGAATGTATAGGAAAGAGCAGCACATTGATGCATTAAATGATCGCACATTAATTTCTAAAGGGGGGATATAGCCAAAGCGGTGTCCTGCAGATGTCGTGGGCCACAACTGTCACCAATAATAATAATAATAATAATAATAATAATAATAATAATAATAATTTATTATTTATACCCCGCCCATCTGACTGGATTTCCCCAGCCACTCTGGGCGGCTTCCAACAGAAATATTAAAATACACAAATTTCTTAAAGATTAAAAGCCTCCCTAAACAGGGCTGCCTTCAGATGTGCTCTAAAAGTCTGGGAGTTGTTTTTCTTTTTGACATCTGGTGGGAGGGCGTTCCACAGGGCGGGCGCCACTACCAAGAAGGCCCTCTGCCTGGTCCCCTGCAACTTGACTTCTCGCAGCGAGGGAACCAGGGATGATGGAAATTGTAGCCTAAAACATCCGAGAGGATGGGCAGTGGCCACCCCTATTCTAAGAGCTCATACTAGATTGCCTTTCAAACAAAAAGCACATTTTTGGTCTCTGGCTTTACTTTCTGTTTTGCCACAAGGACTCAGCAGAACTTTTGCACACACCCCTTTCTTGACCACAGCTAAACTGCTGAATTCTAAGTCAGTCTAAGAAGAGTAAAGTAAAGGCAGCAAACACACTCATTGGCTTTGCTGCTACTGGGAAGTGTAAAATAAAAAGTAAGCCTATCATTAACAAAAAAATAGTCAACAAAAATGCTGTTTAAGGCAGCGTTTCTCAACCACTGTTCCGTGGCACACTAGTGTGCCGCGAGACGCTGGCTGGTGTGCCGCGACGTGCGGCGACGAGAAGGGTGATTTGCATTGTCACGTGCCTGGCGGCCGCCAATAGACAACGCTGACCCGCCGGAAAGCAATATTTCTCCTCCTCTTTCCCAAAGCTCAATGCAAACGAGCCTGGCGGCCGCCAATACACAACACTAACCCGCCAGACGGCTTGTGAATCCTTATTACAGGAGATTGCAACCAACACAGCAATTGGCAAGTGTTTCTTACAGTCATAATTATAGTCAATATAGGGCAGCACATAGTTAAATTTTTAAACTTTTTTAATGGTGGTGTGCCTCGTGATTTTTTTCACGGAACAAGTGTGCCGTGGCCCAAAAAAGGTTGAGAAACACTGGTTTAAGGAACCTGCATTTCCTTAGTTGTTGCTTCTAACTGGCTGGTTACAATTTAAAAGCCAGAGAAAAATAGCAAGTTTAAGATTAGACCTCTTTCATACGGTAAGAATCCAGCATGTGTCACTTGGAGCGCATGCACACCGAAATATCCCGCAGAGCAAAAGGAACAAAGCTGAAGTGATACTTACGCATGTCGCCAAAAGACCCTTTGGTGACATTCTTGGCTTGCTTAATCGTCACGGTGAAGACGTGCGAATACTGGTGTTCCACCTGCATGCCAAAACAACAGTTGATGTTAAGGAAGGAAATGAAAGGCCACAGAGCGCATAAATCAAACAACCCTCTCCAACCAATTTTCAACTTGTCTAAGACACTCTCCAAGTTTGTTTTCCCAAAAGCAAAGGAATCACCCACTGGAAGACACAGCATCTTGAATCAGAAGTCTTCAGCTTTACTGAACATTGAGACTACATTGAGCGTAACTGACTATAACTACTGTACTCCTACACAACTGCTCGTTCCCTTCGCCACCACACCTTTGTGTTTTTAATTTTTAGCGTCAATGAATTCAACACTCCTCCCCTCCGAGCACAGACATTTCGTTAGTCATCAAAAAAACAACAAAAAAAAAAAAAAGCAGGGGCTGGGGAAGCCAAAAGTTTTATAGATGCCTTTAACTTTACCCTGTGCTTGCAATTCCCTCCTAGGGGAAAGGTACAATTATACCTAAATACTTTACTGCAGAAGGCATACCGTATGCCTATGTGCATGTGGAAATGTGTTTACATTCAGGATACTTACATATACTAGAGCAGTTGTTTTCCAACTTTCTAACTTCACAGGATCCTTTCCACACTGGCCTAGCTCACACATCATGCTAAGCCACAAGACGGCTCGCCACGACCAGGCAAATATACAGGTTCCTGGAGAGGAGCTCCCAGCTCCTTTCCTATCAAGGCCGGCAGATTTATTGACGCAACCAGTAACACTGTGTTCTGTGATGTAGTACCCCAACGTTTTGCCCTAACCTGTTAGGCCAGACTCTCTGCTTTACCCCAAATCACCTTCCAGTTTGGCTGCGCAATCAAGATAGCTTTTGACATCAGCTGGAAGGGAAATTGCCTGGAAGGGAAATTGAATGCTGCTGCCTCTTCCAGGTCTTCTTCTGAGTGGCTTTTGACACAGCGAGTTGCATTCTTGTATCGGCCCAACTATGAGTTTTAGCTGAGGGTGAAGTACAGTATTATGACATGGGCATTCTTTTAACAACCAGGTTCCTTTGTAATAGCCCCAGATCCCTCCTTGGACCCCGGCAAGATATATTCTGCAATTTGGTAGGCCAAATTTAAGTTTGATGAGGCCCTAAGCTACTGAAGGTAATGGGGCCCTTTATAGGTCCAGCTGTCCTTTGTCAACAACAAATTGCCACTGTTGTTTGTGTTGAATATATGCTATATGGTAATTTATGGACCTAATAGGTATCTAAAGCCATTTGCACCGAACAAAATATGTATTTTATCAAAGTAATTGTTGAACTGAAATACAATTAAGAAGAAGTACTGTATATTAATAGTGAAATACAATTAAGGAGAAGTATATTAATAGTGAAATAATTACCAGGGATATTTTAGGGAGCAGGCTATCAGGTGGGGCCCATTACTTACATCATAGGAGCCTACACAACACAAAACACTGTTGCTGTATGCAAGTTTAATTTTATTTGTTTTTTTTTAATCTTATATTTTGGAAATGTACATCCAGTTGGGTTTTTCCTTTAATTTTTTTTGGCTTGTTAGCTTATACATAAACCCGGCACTGTGTAGGACCATACTGAATATGCAATTGGGAGACCCTACACATTTGTGGAGTAGCTATCCCAACGTACTGAGGACACTCAACTTTATTGTTCTTCCAAAAGCTACTCTAGGAACAGATTTAACGGGGGGGACGGACTGTTTGACAAGAGGGAAACATAATGAGGATAAAAAACAAACAATTTAGAAGAAATGCTGCTTAGGAATTCCCGTTTTCTGCCCAGCTGATGCACCTCAAACACCATAAACAAGGCTGGGTTTTAACAATACAATGGCAGGGTTAACTTGACATTATTGTCAGAATACTACTTTATTAACAGGTTGAAACAAAAAAAAATCCTTCCAGTAGCACCTTAGAGACCAACTAAGTTTGTCATTGGTATGAGCTTCAAATACACTGAAACAGAAGTCACCAGACCCTTATGTATAGTGAGAGGGTGGGGAGGGATATTACTCAGAAGGGTGGGGGGAATGGGTGATTGGCTGATAGGTGTGGTAAACCTGTGGATGACTTTTAACGACTGCAATTGGTTTTACAGGAAAATGCAAGGGGTGAGATGGCTAAAAAATAGCATTATCATGTATAATGAGATAAGAATCCAATGTCTCTGTTCAGACCAAGTCTCTCCATGGTTTTAAGTTTGGTAATAAGTTGCAATTCAGCAACTTCTCTTTCCAGTCTATTTCTGAAATTCTTTTGTAATAAGACAACTACTTTGAGATCTTGTATAGAATGCCCTGGGAGATTGAAGTGTTCTCCTACTGGTTTCTCTGTCTTGTGATTCCTGATGTCAGATTTATGTCCATTTATCCTTTGGCGTAGGGTTTGGCCTGTTTGTCCAATATAGAGAGCTGAAGGGCACTGTTGGCATTTGATGGCATACACAATGTTAGAAGATGAGCAATTAAATAGTCCTGAGATGGTATGTTTGGTGTTGTTAGGTCCAGTGATGGTATTGCCTGGGTGTATGTGGCAGCAAATTTGGCATCTGGGTTTATTGCAGGCTCTGGTACCAGTGTCCATGTTAAGTCTGGTGGTAGTATTATTGTGCGTGAGGAGTTGCTTAAGATTGGGTGGCTGTCTGTAGGCAATGAAAGGTCTTCCTCCCAGAGCTTGAGAAAGAGGACTGTCATTGTCTAGCTAGCTTAGTTGCCTGGGGCGAATAAGAATCCTCTTCCTCAGGAAGTAGACAGAGAACCTTTTATAACAGGGGTGGGAGACCTCAGGCCAAAAAGAGGCCCCCCAGGTCTTCATACCTGGCCCTCAAGAGTCCACCCAAAACAAGGTGGGAACTTGAGGGAACACAACTTCAAGGCCGAAAAAGGTCCCCACTCCTGTTTCATGGAGTGAAAGTTGGTTCTTCTTCTTCCTTCATCCCATCAACAGAAGCGAAAAATGTCTGGCGGGGTGGAGGGCCCTTTGCTTCTAACCCGGCAGGTATTGCATGGCTAACAAGGTGCCAGCAAGCTTCCTTACGGAAGGCACAGTGATCTTCCTTATCTTTTTATAATCAGCACTTTTGTTAAAATGGAGGAAGGGCAGGAGGAAAAACTCAAAAACAAACAAACAGCATATGAGTATAAAGCCAGTGAAAACCATTTATTCATGAAAATGTCTTTAAACAGATCAATAAATACTGTTTGGTTAAAAAGAGAATATTCATACTGCAAAGGCCTGTCTAAACATTATACTTTGCAAAAAAAAAAAAAAAAGTTCAAAGAAGGGAGGGGTGATTCCTTCCGAACCTCTATTGATAGAGCGTTCCACAGGGCAGGGGCCACCACACTAAAGGCTCGGTCCCTAATAAAAGCCAACCAAAGCTTTCTAGGCCTACTGGAAAAGCCCGGAGTTCACTCTTACCATTCCTATAGTGTCTGTGACTCTTGAGAGTCCCATGGACTGCAAGAAGATCAAACCTATCCATTCTGAAAGAAATCAGCCCCGAGTGCTCACTGGAAGGACAGATCCTGAAGCTGAGGCTCCAATCCTTTGGCCACCTCATGAGAAGAGAAGACTCCCTGGAAAAGACCCTGATGTTGGGAAAGATTGAGGGCACAAGGAGAAGGGGACGATGGAGGATGAGATGGCTGGACAGTGTTCTTGAAGCTACGAACATGAGTTTGACCAAGCTGTGGGAGGCAGTGGAAGACAGGAGTACCTGGTGTGCTCTGGTCCATGGGGTCATGAAGAGTCGGACACGACTAAACGACTAAACAACAACAAGACGTGTCTGTGACAGGAACGCTAATCATGGTGCGGAAACTTAACGCATCATGTCCGCACCTGCATTTTCCTTCTACTTCTTCTACTTCCTTGGGAACAGCAAGGAAGCTTAAGGAGACGTTTTAGAAAGGGGGAAAGCTTCGTTTCAACAGCTCCCTTCACAAAAAGCAGAACTAAGGATAAAATCATTACTTATTAATTGGTTAATAATGGCATTTATATATTGCCTTTCTGCACCAAAGGCAACCAAGGGCAGTTTACAATTAACACAAGCAAAAAAAGGTACAAATTTTTCTCAAGCTGGCCTTCAGTGGCTTATGACACTAGCTCCCTGGCTTCTGCTTTCCCTCAAGGCACCCAGGTCTTGAATGGACCCAGGGAAGATGGCAGGTGGGGTTTCGCCAACTGTCTTCTCAGGCCACCAATGGGCTCCTTCAGGCACTGGTGATTATGTGCTCCCTCATCTTTGGACTCTCCTCAGAAACACTTATTGTAGTTATATACTTGCATATATTAAGTATAATAATTACTTAGCATGCACGAATAGCACTTTATAGATCATTCAGAACACTTCACATACATTCCTTATAACTAATTTCCAAGGTAGGCCACTATTATTATCCTTATATTGAAGACCAATGGGAGGGAGGAGGGCCAAAAGCACAACTGTAAGGCGAGACTGTTCTGGCCTAATCTGACACAACTCCCAAGAAGAACATGGTTTATGAGAGGGCCCTACTTCTATCAAATTGCTCAAAAGCCTAGAGAAACTACTGAGTCATTTGTCAGGGAAAGGCAGCCAATGTAACACCAATTATTAAAAAGGGATCGTGGAAACTATAGGCCGGTTAACTTAATGCCCGTTCTGGAAGAACTGGTGGGAAGCATTGTAAAAGGTGGAATTACCAAGCACATATAAGCCCAAGTCTTTCTGAGGAAGAACCAACATCGCCTCTGTGAGGACAAGTCCTGTCTCACTAACCACTGAGAGTTCTCTGACAGAGAATTCTCTAAACAGCAGATCAGGCTTCCTCAACCTCGGCCCTCCAAATGTTTTGAGACTACAATTCCCATCATCCCTGACCACTGGTCCTGCTAGCTAGGGATCATGGGAGTTGTGGGCCAAAAGCATCTGGAGGGCCGAGGTTGAGGAAGCCTGCAGTTGATAATAGAGGTGATCTAGTTGACCCTGTGTAGATGGGCCTTTGGTCCGATCGTTGAGCTCTCATGTTTGCTTGTTTTTCAATGATTGAGATAGAAACAATTTTGCTGACACATCAGAAGAAAAGGAACCATTCATCATTACACCTTACCAATAAATTTTGGAAAAGGCTAGCAGCCTGGGAGCCCAGCACTATTTGGTTTTTGTGGATTATGTACTATTCAAGTACTGTACTGAGATACTCCCCTTGCCTGACATTGACTGCCATAACATTGTTGCACAACTGAAAGAAATATTTGATTACTTCAGCTTTCCAGAAGAGCTTGGACTTACCACGCAACCCAATTTATGGCAGTAGAATTTCAACCATTCTGTGCATCTTACAACTCTTGACACGTTACCACTAGCCCTCACTAAGCACAAACTGCAAGGCAGAGAGAATTGCCCACATATTGCTATTTTAAGTGACAACTCAATAGAATCAATAGCTACTGACTATAGCTCAACAAAACTGCTAATAGGGTGAGAAATCACAATACTCATTCAAATCCTAAAGAAGGAACTCGTTGCAAAATGGACTGTCTGGAAAGTGTTGCTACATCAGATTACCAAGCTATCAGAAGCTATAAAGATTTCTATAATGGGAATAATTCAGTGTGAACTACCACAGGAGACAGTTTATATATTAAATTTGATGAAGAAGAGACATTGCATACTTCAGGTACCATACGAAGGTAATACAAATCATCCAGACTGTATTCTGTTGAGGCCGAACATGGGAATGTGTAAGAGACGCTGGTTCACTTATCAAATGCAGACACCTGAGAAGTCAAGTTCATCTATGAAGACTTTTGTACTCAAGGCTTCGCTTGACTGACAACAATGGAATCATAGAATCATAGAGTTGGAAAAGACTACAAGGGCCATCCAGTCCAACCCCCTGCCAAGCAGGAAACACCATCAAAGCATTCTTGACATATGTCTGTCAAGCCTCTGCTTAAAGACCTCCAGAGAAGGAGACTCCACCACACTTCTTGGCAGGAAATTCCACTGTCGAACAGCTCTTACTGTCAGGAAGTTCTTCCTAATGGTTAGGTGGAATCTTCTTTCTTGTAGTTTGAATCCATTGCTCTGTGTCCGCTTCTTTGGAGCAGCAGAAACCTTTCACCCTCCTCTATATGACATCCTTTCATATATTTGAACATGGCTATCATATCACCCCTTAACCTTCTCTTCTCCAGGCTAAACATACCCAGCTCCCTAAGCCGTTCCTCATAAGGCATTGTTTCCAGGCCTTTGACCATTTTGGTTGCCCTCCTCTGGACACGTTCCAGCTTGTCAGTATCCTTCTTGAAATGTGGTGCCCAGAACTGGACACAGTACTCCAGGTGAGGTCTGACCAGAGCAGAATACAGTGGTACTATTACTTTCCTTGATCTAGATGCTATACTCCTATTGATGCAGCCCAGAATTGCATTGGCTTTTTTAGCTGCTGCATCACACTGTTGACTCATGTCAAGTTTGTGGTCTACCAGGACTCCTAGATCCTTTTCACATGCACTGCTCTCAAGCCAGGTATCACCCATCCTGTATTTGTGCCTTTCATATTATTATTTTTTGCCCAAGTGTAGTACTTTACATTTCTCCCTTTTAAAATTCATCTTGTTTGCTTTGGCCCAGTTGTCTAATCTGTTAAGGTCATTTTGAAGTGTGATCCTGTCCTCTGGGGTATTAGCCACCCCTCCCAATTTGGTGTCATCTGCAAACTTGCTCAGGATGCCCTCAAGCTCATCATCCAAGTCATTGATAAAGATGTTGAATAAGACTGGGCCCGAGACAGAACCCTGTGGCACCCCACTAGTCACTACTCTCCAGGATGAGGAGGAGCCATTGATGAGCACCCTTTGGGTTCGGTCAGCCAGCCAGTTACAAATCCACTGAATGGTAGCATTGTCTAGCCCGCATTTTACCAGCTTCTTTACAAGAATATCATGGGGCACCTTGTCAAAGGCCTTGCTGAAATCAAGATAGGCTATATCCATCACCACTCAATGTAGACTTCAGGAAGACTTCAAGATTCAAAGTTCTTGTCTAGCTTCCTGACTGGTGCGTACTCATGAGAGGAAGGGCTCAGTAGAAGAACATAACATGGATCAATCATCTCACTCAGTATAAGCTTTCTATGTTTATATGTCATCCAAACCTTCCACGAACATTCTACTTCTTGTTTTAATCATATCACTTTTCCTTCTGCACAGGCTTCCTTTTTCTCAGCCTGTTTATCTTTAGCTTATTCTTTTGGTCTACTATAAATATTTACTCCTGTTGCTCCCATTCATTGTCTTAGGAACTCAAAAACGTTTTTACTTCTTCTTTTTTAAGACAGGGTTAGAGCTCAAGTCTATCACACACAAACACCCAACACACACACATTTATGCCAGGGTTAGGCAGAGGAAAATGCAACCTTTTAGCCCTACAGTGAGTATAAAAGGTGGCTTGTGTCCTGCAGGCTTATGCTTCTGTTGCAAATAAGATTTAGATAAATACAGGTTCTGCTGAATGGTAACTGTCAATTTTCTTCTAGCTATACTGCATAATTAAACTCAGAGAGGATAAACTCAAAGACCTCAACATTACTCTGGAACTGAAAATAGCTTCTCCCCAGTCTTCCCAGATAGCAGTTGTTGCATAAAAGGAAAGGGGGGTGTCTGAGTGTGCGATAGTACATGCTGTTTGTTGTTTAGTCGTGTCTGACTCTTTGTGACCCCATGGACCAGAGCACGCCAGGCACTTCTTCCACTGCCTCCCACAGTTTGGTCAGACTCATGTTGGTAGCTTTGAGAATAATAATAATAATAATAATAATAATAATAATAATAATAATAATAACAACAACAACAACAACAATAACAATAATTTATTTATTGTTTCCCCAGCCACTCTGGGCGGCTTCCAGAAGGATATTCAAATACAATAATCTATTAAACATGAAAAGCTTCCCTAAACAGAACACTGTCCAACCACCTCGTCCTCTGTCATCCCCTTCTCCTTGTGCCCTCAATCTTTCCCAGCATCAGGGTCTTTTCCGGGGAGTCTTCTCTTCTCATGAGGTGGCCAAAGTATTGGAGCCTCAGCTTCACGATCTGTCCTTCCACTGAGCACTCAGGGCTGATTTCCTTCAGAATGGATAGGTTTGACCTTCTTGCAGTCCATGGGGCTCTCAAGAGTCTCCTCCAGCATCATAATTCAAAAGCATCAATTCTTCGGTGATCAGCCTTCTTTATGGTCCAGCTCTCACTGAGAGCGATAGTACGTACACAACATAATTTTCTTTCAGCCTACATCCATTTATCCATACACCATCCTGCTTCTCTACTCACACTAACTTATATGGATTTGGGGACTATGCCTCACCCATCTGCATGCATAGAAAGAGTGAGGAAAACCTACCGTTGTAAAAAAATATTTGCATAAGAGTGGTTACATTTATTTATGTATTTTAAAACTTTTAAAAACTTTGCTCTAGAACCAAAAAGGTTCCCAGTGTTCCTTAGACAGTAACAGTCAAGACATCCCTGACTGTGCAGGCTCACAGCCACAAAGACAAAACACAAAAGGGGAAAGGTCTGGAGAAGGAAGAGGATGACAAGCAAACCAATTCTTAAATCTATTTTTACTAATGAGTAGCTTGAATGGAAACAGGCAAGGAGAAGAGGAGCCAATCAGAGCTGGTCTGTCAAGGAAGCCAATTGAGTGGCCGCGAAAATTCTATCTCTCCTTCACTCCAGCCAATTGGAACAGTTGCTAATAGGTGAGCCAATTTGGAGGAGCCAAAAGGAGCTGATTTATTGGCCAAACTGATGGGTTGGTGGTATAGTCATTTTTTGTTATAATTTTTATTAAATTTCTGTTTTACATTTTAGAATATTCACTTAAACATCCTTAAAATATGAATGACTTCCCTTCCTCTCTTTCCGTGGTTCATTTTGCACAACGTAAATCCCTGCACATTTTATTTAAACTAAACCATTCAGTATGCCATTATAACATCCATCAAAACTTATTTACACTGTTGAATTCATCTTAATGCTGCCCATGTTTTCAGATATACACAATTTTCCTCCATATATTAAATAAGCATTTTCCAATCTTCTCTAAATATATGTTCTTCTTGTTCTCTTATTCTTTATGTTAGGTCTGTGAGCTGCGCATATTCCATCAGTTTAAGTTGCCATTCTTCTTTAGTTGGGACTTCGCTCATTTTCCATTTTGGGGCTAACAAAACACAAGCTGAAGTGGTCAAATCAGTCCTTTGCATGCAGATAATAAGAAGGTATTTTTTTGTTATTTAAAGGATTCCTATTCTTCTTATGTAAATTGGACAATTTCTAAAACAACTGCAGAGGTCTGCTTTATCTGCAAAGGGACCATAATGAAAACAGAACTCACTGAAATGTCTGCCTTTTAATGCTATTTGATGGTGGTGACCAGAACTGATACTTCATAGTAGGCGGTTGTTGTTACCATGTAAATCTTTAGCTGTTTTGTATTACAGTGGTACCTCGGGTTGCGGCCCCGATCCGCAACCCGAGCGGCACTTTCATCCATGCATGAAAGCGCGATGGTGTGCTTCTGCACATGCGCGATGCGCGCAGAACGCTTCTGCGCACGCGCACGCGGCACAACCCAAAAGTAACCACTTCCGGGTCCACCACGTTCATATCCTGAAAGAACGCAACCCGCAGCGGACGCAACCTGAGGTATGACTGTATGTGTTCGGTATCCTGACTCTGGCTACCTGGCATCAGTTGTTTGCTTATTTGTTTCATTTCACGACATTTATTTGCCACTTCATTGAAAGAAAACCTCAAAAAAGAATAAAACAATAAGCTTCTTCTGCAGCACAGTAGACAGTGCTGGATCTGGAAGTCGTTGGAAGTGTTTGAGCACATTGTAAATCTTCACACTGGCATATTCAAATATGCCAAGTGGCACTTTTCATCCAGGAGGTGGCAAGACTAGCTTACCTCATCCTACGTGACAACCTGCAACGGGATAAACCCGTAATATGATCATGTTCATCCTCCATTCCTCACTCCAAATCAAACAAACAAACAGTACACACAGAGTGGTGAAATACTCGCTGTTACAGCCTCTTTGCAGCAGACTCACAGAAAAGGATGTGACTGTATGTGGAGGGAAACCCAAAGCCACAGAGGCGATAAAGGATCACTTCAAGGAAGCACAGAAAAGTATTTTTAGCACCCCAGCAGTTCAGCATTATGATGAATAATCTGGCAGCTATCTATGAACAGACGCTGCTTTCTTCTCCTGCTCCCAGCTCTTTCCAGAGAATCTGGATATACTACAGCAAATATTTTCATACAGTTCTCGGGAGAATAAGAAGCCACCTGTTAGTTTCAGTAAACACACACCTGCATTTAAGGGTATTAATTACTAATTTTCACAGTAAAAAAAGTAAAAAGTATCTGCCCATAATGATTTGAACCGAAGCAAACAGAACTCAAACCAAACCATTTTGCCTCAACAAAAAAATTATAATCCATAAACAATACTTGATTTGCACTACTTGATGGGGTCTCTTGTTCAGCCAATTGAGTAATGGACAGTGGGAGAGCCTTAGATACCCAAGAACAGTCCACTAAGTTTCTAATTATGCCGATTGGTTTTTGACCAATTTACTCAGCTGGCATCCCTCACAATCTTAAGCAGTGTTTCCTGATCAAGTCTGTAAAATGACGTCTGAACTACAGTGGTACCTCGGTTTAAGTACACAATTGGTTCCAGACGTCTGTACTTAACCTGAAGCGTACTTAACCTGAAGCGAACTTTCCCACTGAAAGTGATGGAAAGTGGATTAATCCGTTCCAGACGGGTCCGCAGAGTACTTAAACTGAAAGTACTCAAACCGAAGCGTACTTAAACCGAGGTATGACTGTATACAGTGGTACCTCGACAACCGAACGACTCGACTTCCGAAGTTTTCGACTTCCGAAGTCGACAACCCCTGAAGTCTTTTCGCCGCATGCGCAATCGGCGCATGCACAGAAGCGCAAAATCACGCTTCGCGCATGCGCAGAACGGGCACTTCAAGAACCGAAGACTTCGACTTACCAAGACAGCCGCGGAACGGATCGTCTTCGTAAGTTGAGGTACCACTGTATAGAGTTGTAAAGGCCCCAGAACAATTAGGGGGTGGGGGAGAGACATTTTCGAGGAAAAAAGCTCTTTCTGTGCTGTGTTTTTTTGCTGCAGAGAGAACATTTTAAAGCCCCCGTCTAGCTTACTGGGCTCTGGGAAGAATGTATGCCAAATAGTACAATTTTATATTCCAACTAAGTAATAAAATAACCCATTTAAGTAGTTAAAACAGTAAAATGGGTGCAGGGTTCATAAGTAAGTTTAGCTGATATTTTGGTTTTTCCAAAAAATGTCATTCCTCCCCCCCCCCCACCGTGTTGAAGCCATGGGCATAGCCAAGGGGGAGGGGGCAGGGAGGGGCAGTTGCCCCCACCCTAAATTAATAAAAATACATAGCTAACAAAAGGCCTGCCCCCTTCCTAACAAAACTCCTGGCTACGCCCATGGTTGAGGCACAGGTGTTTTTCCACGGCTTCAACAATTAAATAAATTCTACACCTCTAAAACTTGAAATCAACTGTTTGTTGCGGCTGAGCTCCTTCAACTTTCTCTGCCTTTGGTTCTTCTTGCTTGAAGGAAGGTCATTTGCAAGTTTTCAATACAAGCCTTCCACGCCTAGTTTCCGTAATTTGTCAGAGGAGAAACTGTCTCCTTGAAACATGAACAGCAAGCCAGAATCCTGAAGTCTTTGCTTATTTTCAAGCCCTCAACTAATCAGTTTAATCTGTAATTAAAGTTTTAGTTACCTAGTTACACGCTAGTACAGAATTTATCTTACTAAATATATCAGCTTTTGGGTTTATGGCTGTTATTTTTTTTACAGAGTTTATATCCCCTTATCTTCAGAAATACATGAATTGAGGACAGCTGGAATATATTTTTCCTTACTCAATGCACTTAAAATATTTTCACATCGTTTTTTTTTCAAATTTTTCCCAGCTCACCCAACCTTACAGTGGATGATGCTTATAGACACAATTCCTAAAATTGCAAGCCTCGTTAAAATAATTTGTTGTAGTTAATGCCATTGTTATTAGCTGCAGTTTATCCTGAGCATTGGGAATAGAAAGTCTAACCAACTCACCATAATTTGCTGATAAGGATCTGTAGAAGACATTTTGGTTTCGGTAACAGCGTGAAATGGACGATGTTATCAGCTGCTGATGTAATGTTCTTTTCGCACTGGACACACGCAGTCTTTTAAGGGCTGTATAATTTAAAAAGCCAGAAAAAGTTTAAACTCTTTTTATTTCTGCAGCCAATCTCCAGACATAATATCGTGCCCCTAATTCACCACTGACCAAAAAAAGCTCTCTTGTGCCAAACCAACCTCCTGCTGGCTTTAACGGAAGACAAGCAAAAACAATAGTTTGGGCTTACAGGCTGAAAACTTACCTGCCATCTTTCGGGCTGCTAGTTTAAAGGTCACGGTGGCAGGTTTGTGTTCCAGCACCTCATTTTTCTCTCTTCATTGGGAGAGGGGTTTTGAAAAGTTCAAAGTTCAGTTCAGCTAAGGTGGAAAGAGCCTCCCAGCATTTCTTTCCAGTGCCTCAAATTTATGGAATTTCACATGTAAAATTAATCAGGCATAGCGGGAAGGAATGTATTTGATTGCGGCTTGCTCTGAATAAAATGCAGAAAATTCAGCTGTCCGTTTTTCAAAGGTAGTCACTATACCTGCAAGTATTTCACTTATTTACAGTGGTGCCTCGCTAGACGAAATTAATTCGTTCCACGGGTCAATTCGTGTAACAAATTAATTTCGTCTAGTGAGTCCCAGTTTCCCATAGGGATGCATTGAAACTTAATCAATGCGTTCCTATGGGCTCTGGGCGACTGGCGGCCGCCGCCTTGCCTGCCTTTCCCGGCATGGGGCACAGCCTAGGAGGTCTCTGAAGCTGCGCCCCATGCTGGCCATGCGCGGCAAGAGGCAGCTGCGGGAGAAGAGCTTCTCCTGCCGCCGCCTCCCGCCTGCCTTCCCCGGCATCGGGCGCGGCGAGCAGCAGCGGCGGGAGAAGAGCATCTCCTCGCTGCCGCCTCCCGCCTGGATCGGACAGGCATCCAGGCGGCGTGGGAAGACCTTTGCTTTCTTCCCGCGCTAGTGTTCCGCTGGTCTCTGCCGGTTGCCCCTCACTGCTCGCGGCAGTGCCTCTCAGCTGATCTTCCTTTGCCTTCTTCCCTTGCTACAGCTAGTTCCCCTTTCGCTAGACAAATGCCCCTTTCGCTAGGTTTTGCGATCTGAGGTTTTTATGGCCACTCTTCACAAGACAAAGTGGTGGCCATAGAAAACCTCATCGTCTTGCGAGGCAACCTCCAATCGCAAAACCTATTCATTAAGCGAAAAATTCATCTTACAGGGCATTCGTCTAGCGAGGCACCGCTGTATTTAAAAATATTCCTAACTTGTCTTTCAGAATTACCACTGAGATAACTATTGCAATGTTTTCATTGTCCAGTGGGGCATGTAGCCAACTACCATATCTCCAACAACAGTGACAGATCTATGTGTAAAAGGTAAAGCTAAAGGACCCCTGGACGGTTAAGCCCCGTCAAAGCGACTATGGGGTTGCGGTGCTCATCTCGCTTTCAGGCTATGGTGATGTCAGCAGCTGCTTTTGTTTAATGATGTGCCTGCCATATTTATAGGCAGTTCAAAAAGAACACTTGGACAGTTCAATAATTCAAGCCATGCAAATATTGTATTACCGGTAAGTGATGCAAAAAAGCTGCTGGGAACAATGTGAAAAAGACCCTGAACAAACATATCCATTTTTCCTTCTCCACGCAGACTCCACTGGTATTCTCCACAGAGCATTCACCACTATTTATAATATGAAGGAAATAATTATAGAACACAGGCTGCCTTTTTCTGAGATGTCATGATAAGGATGGCATTGTCAGAAATATCCAACATGGGGTTTTTAACAGGAATCTTATTGTGGCAAAGCTACATGAAACATTTATGTCTGAAAGTATCACCATAGCATAAAATTATTGAATTTGAGCTTCAAGAAGAAAAATGGAGATCTAGATTTCTCACTGCGACAAAAGTCCACCATGTTTTGACCTCAAAGAGGCATTTAGGGAGTATGAGTTCTCAACTGTCCCAAGATCCCTCTTTACTCTATATGGAATCTAGAAGCACTTATTACCTGTCCTCCTACTCTTCGTAGCATTCTAAATTATCATGGAATGCAAGACAGCATGTACAGTGGTACCTTGGTTCTCAAACTTAATCTGTTCCAGGAGTCCGTTTGACTCCTGAAACGGTTTGAAAACCAAGGCGCAGCTTCTGATTGGCTGCAGGAGCTTCCTGCACTCAAGCGAAAGCTGCATTGGACATTCGGCTTCCAAAAAACGTTCTCAAACCGGAACACTTACTTCCAGGTCTGCGGTGTTTGGGAGCCAACAAAGCTGTTCGGGAACCAAGGTACCACCGTCTATGCACACAAGGAAAATCCGTAGGTGTTGTTTCATCACACACTTTGCACATGAATTATAACCACTGGGCAGTTCTAAATTTTCCTTTCAAAAAAACCTGGTCTAACCCACAGAGGGAATCTTCTGGTGTTCTTAGGACAACCCCATGCCAATTGTCATTGCTTCTGAAGAGTCCTGCTTGACGTAGCTTTGGTATTTCCATACTTCTGAAACTTTTATTATTATAGCAAAACCAAATTGTAGTGGTACACCATGTACGCAGCTTTACTTCCTGGTGTCTGAACAGCAAATACTTTGTTCGGAGGTGTTGCAAAGTCATCACTCAAAACAATAATGGAAAGATTAAGGGAAAACAAGGTGACATCTTCCGTGTAAGCAGTAAGGCGAGATGCAAAATTGTGCAAACATACATTTCAGGAAATATCAAGAGCTATACAAAACAGACCATTATATTTATATTATGCCATTTCTACACACATTTCCATTGCTCCACATATCATATCACATCCCAGCCATTTTACCTGGATTCTCATAGCACTACCAATATTTAATTACAGCTGCAATTCTAAGCACACTTGATACACAAGTGCCGCTGAACACTGAAGGACTTAGCTCCAAGTAAACATGCACAGGATTGTTTCACTCATAAAGCTGAGAAAAAGCATTAGGCAAGCTGTATGAAATATAGGTAGTCATGCACTTAATATTAACATTTATGTAGTATTTACTTATTTCATTTATATCCTGTCTTGGCTATGGCTGTGGGAGAAGGAAAACCCTCTTGGGGTGTTAATGCTGCAAGGCAAAAGGTAAAGGACTCCTGGGTGGTTAAGTCCAGACAAAGGCAACTATGGGGTTGTGGCGCTCATCTCTCCTTCAGGCCAAGGGAGCCGGTGTTTGTCCGCAGATAGCTTTCCGGGTCATGCGGCCAGCAGCACTAAACCGCTTCTGGCACAATGGAACACCGTGACAGAAACCAGAGCGCATGGAAATGCTGTTTACCTTCCCGCCACAGCGGCACCTATTTATCTGCTTGCACTGGCATGCTTCTGAACTGCTAGGTTGGCAGGAGCTGGGACAGAGCAATGGGAGCTCACTCCGTTGCAGGAATTCGAACCACCGACCTTCTGATCAGCAAGCCCAAGGGGCTCAGTGGTTTAGACCACAGCACCACCCGCTCTGAACCCATCCATCATATACACATCCTAGAGACACCACAGGCTCCACTGATCCCCCATTCCGAGGAAACTGAACCCTGGGTAAGCTCCTGGAACCCCTGGAATCTTGCACTCCTCAGAGATTGGGGTACATCAATATTTTGGCAAGTGGTTTATCTGTCTGTTCTCCGTCCGTTCAAACACCTCTAGAGATATTGTTGCCAAACTTGGCATGACAGTTCCCAAAATGGAGGTGCTGGTTTTTGTCTATGTTTGGATGCCATTTTGAATCAAGTTGGAAGACAACAATGTTCCAAACTGCAATGATTTGGACATTCCTGAAGAGGATATCACCAAATTTGATACAATGGTGGGCTTTGTTCTATGTTTAGAAACCACTGGATGCCATTTTGGATCAAGATGGAAGACCAAAACATTCCCAACTGCACTGATTTGGACACCCCTGAATATCTCATCACCCCACTAAGCGTAGTAGTTCTTGAGATCAAGGTGGTTCTGGTCTATATTTGGATACAATTTTAAATCAAGATGGTGTGCTGACCCTTTCCAAACTTTAACCAAATTTAGCACACACACAAAATCAGATGAAAATGTGTTTTATACACATACCTGCCAAGTTCTGGCCTGAGAAATAAGGGACTGGACCGGAAGTAGCAGAACGGAAGTAGCACTGCAGCCATTTTGGAACTGGGCAAAGCAGCATCAAAAGTCGCTTCTGAGCATGCTCCGCCCAGTTCCAAAATGGCCGCCACGCCAGAATAAACCGGGGGAAAACAAAAAAAACAGTTTTTTCGGCTGGGTACAGCTGGAAAAACGGGGGTTTTCCGGGGAATACGGGAGACTTGGCAGCTATGTTAATACATGCATTTCTCAGTAGTCTCTTTACGCTTTTAAAAAATGGTTCTCATACAGTCACATAGTTGAGAACAGCATAAAGGCCATTGAATCCAACGTCACCTTATGGAAGTGTCACCTCCCTACACGCCAACAAATACAATCCCAGCTAGTCTACTACAGATAAAGAGCTGGTACATTGCAGGACAAACTACCTCCAGGCAAATCTGCTTGTTGTTATCAAGCAACTCCCAAGATTTGTCTCCCCATCCATCAGTCCCATACCAATAACAAAAAATATTTATCTGACCCAGAAGCCATGACCTTACATTCTGTAGTCTAGAATTCCATGCAAAACACTGAAACTCCAGTTTTTTGGTTCACACGGTTAGTCCTTTTATATATTAATGATGCCTCCTGCTTTTGGTGCCGTTCACAGATTTACACCATGCCAACATATATGGTGCATGTTGTAAAGAATGAGTGTGCGCAATCGTGCACTCCTGCAAAGTAAAATAGTCTGCAGGTGCTCCTTGGGTCATGGGCTCCTCAGTATTATTGCTGTCACCACTTTCCATTTTAAAACTATATATGGGTAAAGAGATCCAGTGCTGTGGTGTTTTGGGTGATCTGAAAGAGGGTGGAAGGAGACTTCTAACAACTGCCATTATGTTTACATATGAGACTCAGAGAGTGTGTTTGCTTAAGGCTACCTACTTACTAACTTCATGGCAGTAGAGGGATGACTTGATTCCTAGTTCCATCCCTTATCACTATATTAAACTAACTCACTATCATAACACAAGGGTGGGTGGAAGGTAGATCTGAATCTTCTGCTAGATTCCTGCATGATCAGCAAGGATTTCTGAGGTTCAGTTATTTAGCAAAGCTATCTACCAAAGGAAGCCCTGCTCTGTCTTTAATTATACAGCTGAAATGATGAAAGCTTGGGGTAACCAAGAACAGATTTGTGTGTGGAAAGACTATGAGCTCCATTCAATTCTGGGCCTCAAACCCAATTCCGGGGCTCAGGAGTCTTTACTTCTTAGTCTATGTCTCTTGCATTTGGCTCAAGTTGATGGCTCTCACAGTCCCAGTACAAATTAAAGTAGATCCTACAAGCCTAAGGTTTCCCCACCATTGTTGCACCATACTCCAATGTATGGATCCAAAGATGGGACTACGCAGATGGTGTTTGTTCTCTGTTGCTTGCATTACCACACTGGGCAATCAGGGCAAATATTGGGGAGGGATAAAACCTGCTTCCCCCCTCCGCCACAAGAAATATGGGTCAACAGA
Organism: Zootoca vivipara; assembly: GCF_963506605.1. Classification (NCBI taxonomy): domain Eukaryota; kingdom Metazoa; phylum Chordata; class Lepidosauria; order Squamata; family Lacertidae; genus Zootoca; species Zootoca vivipara. The sequence continues at coordinate 10,668,173 of NC_083282.1, read as the reverse complement.
AGTTTGCCCAAGTATACATCCATGCACAAACCCAAAATAAAAGCTGTGTGCACAATAAAGCCTGCACACAATATGCAGGTGTAATGTATTGTCCTCAAGAGTTGTTTGGTTGGAATGGCCCATAAGGGTTACCTAGTCCAACCCCCTGGAATGCAGGAATCTTTTGCCCAACATGGGGCTCGAACCCACAACCTTGAGATTAAAAGTCTCATGCTCTACCGACTGAGCTATTCATCCCATGTATGCCACCCCCTGTATGGGTATTTTGAAAGAACTACATAATCACAATGAATTCTTAAAGAACTGGCTGTTCATATGTTTCACACTTATACATTGTCACCTTAGGAGACCAAACTAAATGACAATTAACAGATACCGGATGACTTTATTCAATTGTGCAGAACCAATGGGCTGTACAGTAGTATGTGGTGCAGGCTCCAGGTTCAAATTCCCACCTGGGATTGACCTCTCTCAGTGACTTATCTCACAGGGTTGCCATGAGAATGAAAACAAAAGTTGCAAAACTCTGCACTTCAAAGGTGTTAAGTCAGTGATAATTGGCCACAGGAAGATTAAATACTTTTCTCCTAACAGTAAAACTCAACAATGGAAGAAAGGGCTCTGTACGTCAGGCATCATTCAGAACTTCCGTTCATTGTGACTCAACAATGGCATTACTTTGAAGTTGTATATTTGCTTTTATTGAAGTATGATGGGATACCCTTGGTCAGAGTCCACATTTTTTTTAAAAAAAAAAAAAGCTTGTGTTATTTCCATTAGGTAGCTCTAAATGTCTGTTCCTTAAATAAGTGGAAAAGGAAAATAACAAACGCTATGTCCTTTATAGTAGTCATTTATTATGAAGTATTATTGCAACTTGTTGGCATCTTCTCAATAATAAGTTGAAATCCTGGAACCGGATATGGGTGAACCATACAAGGGGGTGTGATCCCACCCAGACTAGACATATCCCCAGCCAACTGGTCTAATGAGTGCTTTGCTATCAATTCTGATTTATCTGGATTGAACTCAGTAGACCCATTTGTGGGTGATATGACTGGTATGGGTGGGGGGTCACACTCCCCTGTAATATTCAGGTTGATGGCTTCAACTGCTGGGTTCCACCCTGCTCCTATTGTGAGCTAGGCTACCTTCTATCAATTTCAGCTGATGTGCCAGCTACAGCTGCTTCGGGTAAACAGAAGCTCGCTCGGCGAACATTGTTCATGCTGGGGTGAGATCCAGTGTGGTGTAGTGGTTAGGAGCACTGGACTAGGATTTGGGAAACCCAGGTTCAAATCCCCACTCAGCAGTGAAGATCCCTGGGTGACGGCGAGACAGTCACTGCCCCTCAGCCTAGCAAATTGGAGGACAGGTGAGCTAACATAAACAAACAAATAAAATGCCCAGGTTGCAGTACAGCTCTGTGCTCAACATAAGAATGCCTTTGAAAATTGTTGGGAAAGTCCTGCTAGCACAAAATGCTCAACTATTGGCAGGTTAGAGTCAGCATACTGTACCCATATCTTCCGTATTCTGAAACATATGCACTGGTTACCTATGTTTCTAGGCCAAGTACTGCTTTCGGCCTGAAAACTCTCATCTCCCTGGGTTCTGACTATCTTAGGCAGGCATCCCCAAACTTCGGCCCTCCAGATGTTTTGAGACTACAATTCCCATCTTCCCCGACCACTGGTCCTGTTAGCTAGGGATCATGGGCCTGATCTTAGGGAATATCTCCTTCCACACTTGCCTCCTCAGCAGTAAAATGTGTTGGATAAACAGCTGCATATAATCAACATGCTTAACTCTAACCAATGCATGAAGGGGTTAATACCATAGAGTAAGCTGTCCTGTCAGGCTTAGCAATGTCCACTTCCCCTCACCTTGGGAGGAACTAAGTAATCACGCCTTTGTTCACCCTCAGTCTACCTGAGAAACTGAACATATAAAGAGATTTGAGCTGGTTCAGACCATATGGCAGACCATATGGCAACCACAAGCCACTCCTGAGTTCCTATACCAATAATTTTGGAACTTTCACCACTTTGTGAAAGTTTTACTGCTGCACAACTTTTCTGAGGCACATGAAACGGACCTTTGGAGAGCTTGTAAGTAAACCATTTTTAACTCGCCAAACATGTGGTCTTTTTCTATGCTAGGGGAAGTGGGAAATTTTGGAAGGAACTTTGAATGGTATAGTTTAATGGTCTAACAGCTTATATTTCCACACTTTGCTTTTCTGCATCTCTTGTGATTTTAAATCTCCGCTGAAATTCTCTCACCAAAGAGTGCTTGCATCAAACCTGGATCTTGGCATCCAGGAATTCTCATGTTATACCTATTCCTTTTCCTTGGACCAACAAAACAGGAGTACCAAACGCCTAACAGGCCACAAAATACAACTGGCTTGGTGGGCCAGAAGTTGTCCAGTCCTGTTGAAAGTCTTTTTTAAAAAAATAACTCCAATGATCCTTAAGGCTACTTGTCTTCATCATCCTTTGGGAATGCAATCTAACCAGTCCAACTGGGTCATGCAGCCACAGCTAATGACTAACTGACAACTCTTGAAGAAGTTCGATAATAAACCCAGCTTTCTCCCATTCTGCTGCATAGGGTATTGCACAATTAAGTACTTGAAGGTTTTTAAGTGCTTTCCCCTAATTAATCCAACCTTGTTCACTCTATGAAATAGATCCCCTGACTTGATATATCAGCCACGTCCCTCCTTGCTTTCTTAAGCTATCTATGCCTTCGCGGGAGACAATAATGATGAAGCAATGTGACACAATTGGTATGGGGGGGGGGGTGTTGGTGGTGGGTGAGGTTGTTGCTGCTGGTGGTTTGTTGTATCTTTACTTTAGACTTTGTTGCGCTTTATGTGGAAATGGTTCAGTTTGGTTTTGTATTTTTTGTTTAATGTTTCATTTATTGTTTATGACTACAGTGGTACCTTGGTTCCCGAACGGCTTAGCTGATGAACAAATCGGCTCCCAGGCGCCGCCAACCCAGAAGTAAAAGTGTCCCGGATCGCAAACGTTTTTCGGAAGCCAAGCGTCTGTTTCGGCTGTCGGCATTGTTTCCGGGGCCAATCAGCCAATCAGAAGCTGCGCCAGAGCGGATTGAGTTTGAGAACCAAGGTACCACTGTACTTTGGTTATGTTGTAGTTTTGCATTCATTTCATCTTACAAGCAGCCTTGAGCATGGTTTGAACTGTGGAAAGCAGGCATGTAAGTAAGTAAGTAACAGACAGTGAATTTCTGGCAGCTAGTTTTTCTAACCTCCACATGAACACAAGCAGAACTTTGCCAAAATTCTTTCTTTCTACAGAGCTCTTGAAGGCATGTAATCCCTGCCTTCCTTTGCATATGTCCACCCTATGGCAGGGATGGGGAGCCTCGGGGTGGCCCTCCAGACCCCTCAACCTGGCCCCTGAAACTGTGCCCAAGCCACATCCTTTCCCTAGCTACATCATCTCACCAGCCCTGCTCCACCAAGTGTTTTCTGCTTGGCTGGAAATGTGTCCTTGGAACTCCTTCGCTTCCTGGTTGGAGAACATTTATTTTATTTACTTGAATTTATACACCGCCCTATACCCGGGGGGGGGGGGGGGTCCTCAGGGCAGTTCACGGAATAAAATCAAGATATACAACCACAAAATACATCATAAAAATAAAAACACCAACCCAATAGCCCCCCCCAACAAAAAAACACATTTTAAAAGGGCATAGGATGTAGTGTACGTCCTTGTATTTTTGTATCTGCATTACCCTGTAATGCCATACAACAAATTTAAGATTGAATGAATCAGAATAGTAGGGTTTGAGGGCACTAGGAGAAGGGGATGACAGAGGACAAGATGGTTGGACAGTGTTCTTGAAGCTACCAACATGAGTTTGACCAAACTGCAGGAGGCAGTGGAAGACAGGAGTGCCTGGCGTGCTATGGTCCATAGGGTCACGAAGAGTCAGACACGACTAAACTCTTAGAATTTTGAAGTGTCGGGAATAGCTCTAGTGGCTTTAGCCCAAACGTAGCAGAGTTTTCCTGCACAGCGCAGAAGCAAGTTGAGGTGGAAATGACTAGTCGGCTAGATGCAGAATAACTATTTACAGGATTTATTAAAAGAAAATAAAACCAGCAGAGTTTCTGCATACAAAGCAAAGCAAAATAAATCATTTCTCTTTCTCTCTCTCTCTCTCTCTTTCTCTCTCTCTCTCTCTCTCTCTCTCCCTCCCTCCCTCCCTCCAACCATACGCAGCACTCCTACTCCTAACACCCAACAAGAAACAACTGTGCTAGCATTCCTAGATAACAGAGTTCAGTGCTGGTCATTAACCAATCAGAGAGCTGTTGCCAGGCCAGGCAGACCTTGGCTTTCTGCCAAGAGTAAATTGACACTGCCTTGAGTTAACTGTGTGAAGCAAGAATCTGTAAGTTTCCCATGAGAACCAATTAACAGAAACCGAACATAAACGACTAAACAACAACAACAACAACAATGTATGCTTTGGAGTCATCACTGGGCACAAACTAGCCTAACTAATCAGTGAAGAAATCCTTGAATCGCCTTTGTAAGGAAGGGCAAAGTAGCAGCGCCAAGAGCGAAGGAAAGGATGGCAAGCATCTCTGCACGATTTGGACAGAAAACCTACTAGCATTGCACGGGTACAGGCAGGGAACCTGTGGCAGCCATTTTGTTTGGACCACTGGATGGAGCAAGCAACTCACACAATTCATGAACTGCTTTGCAATCGGGATTTAGCTTTCTTGGCCAGCATTTAATCAATTTTGCACAAACACATCATTTCAACTCCAGAACACTTCAATCCAGCATTTAGGAATGTTGCCTTGCAGCTACATTTTTTAAATGTACAAACTGCTTCAACGATAATAGAGCAGGGCATGCGAGTGTGCACAAAAACTAACCTCGTGTATGAAAGGGAACATTTGTGTAAATTGCTCCAACTAATTTTGCCTCTGTCCCCACATGTAGAACGCAGCAGGCTGGCCGGAAGTGAATGCCACCCCCCAGGCTGGAAAATTTTCTGCACCTTCTGGTGTAGTGTGGCGGATCAGTCCAAATTGGCTTTCAGAATATTTATTCGTTTTTCTACACAGAAATGGCACATGAGCAAGCCTATTGACTAGACGCAGTGTTTCCCAACCTAGAGGAATGGAACAGTGTATGATTCCAGCTAGGAACCCAAGATCTGTGCAACTAGTTCCCCATACCCAAGGGGTTCTTTGGGTGTATGTTTCTTGGCCATCTGTTATGGGTGCTTTAGCCGAAATTCCTGCATTCCAGGGGGTTGGTCTAGATGACCCTTGGTATTACTTCCAACTCTGCAATTCTGAATTAACTAGGAAGCATACTTTCCATCTCTTCCACAATGGGCCATGTTAAGCCATATTAAGAGAAGTCATCTGGCTGGCCACTGTGAGAACAGCTCACTGGATTAGATGGGCCTTTGGTCTGATCCTGCAAAGCTCTGCTTGTGTTCTTAAGACCTATGACTGCTTCCCAATTGTAATATAAGTCCTACTATTGCTTCACAAATACCAGTACCTGTAAGTATCCAAAAGTCCTACAGGAAAGTAGAGCAGCAGTTCTTTAAAAAGAAAGGAAAGGAAATCTTCCCAAATATACTTGAGAGGAGGTACCTATGCTAAATCTGGACAACAAAATGATGCATATAACCTAATCAACTGCTATTATTGCTTCCTCTGGGTGGATTAGGGCTTTAAATCCTATGATTCTAAGACAGCAGATCCCCACAGCCACATGGCAAACTGCTCTGAAACCATTTCAGGGCTTTCCAAAATCAGTTTATGATACAACACAGGAGTTGGCGGTTCAAGGGGGTTGGGAGGGAGCGAAACATTTCACTATTTTCCTTGGACACCACTTGCACAGTAATTTGCGTCTCGGCCCTTTTCTCTTCCAGGTTCATATATCATCACATCTCATAGCTGCCAAGTTATCCCTTTTTTTTAAGGGATTTTCCCTTATGCTGAATAGGCTTCCTCGCGAGAAAAGGGAAAACTTGGCAGCTATGTCACATCTGCATGCTTATCCTCGGGACAGGACAGATCAAAATGCAAAAATTCAGGCTTTATCCCAACATTTTGTTAATGCTAATTTCACTTGTCTCTCCGCTCTACAAACGACAGTATTCTGTTTCCTCAAAGTCCGGAACGGGTTAACTTCACGAAGCACGTAAAGACTCGATTCAGATTCCTCTCGCTTTCCTCCCCCGCAAAAAGAGAACCGGAAGAAATCGGTAACATGTGGAAGTTTATCTGCTGCCTTGTTTTTAAAACCTGTAAAAAGGCTGATTTACTGACTCCTCTCCAAAAATCGCATCGTGCGAGGAATCACATCTGCAGGGAAATCTACTACAAATGGTGACGGCCGGGGGGCTTCCCCCAGCCTAGCCGACAGACGCAAGCTTTAACCTCAAGGCTGAATCATGGTTACGCTTTGTAGGGAAATGGTCCACAACTTGGGTAATCCAAAAATGACACATACCTCTGGGATGAGAAGATTACAAGGGGATGGGTTGTTATAATAGTTGGCTAGAATAAGGCTGCCACCTTTAAATCTGGCAAATGATGAGCAAACTCGCTTTTTCATTCTTTAGTTAAAAGAGGAAGCTAACAAGGGCTGCTGCAAAAATCTCCCAAGAAATACGGCCGGGCTGGCTTCAACTTGCTCTTGGCTGCTTCTGCCATCAGCACTATGTAGTGTTTATTACTGACTGCAGCAACAGGAACTGAGGAGCCACAGCATTCCAGCCCTTGGCAAGGGCCCAGACCTGTCATTAAATTCCCAGGGGCAGCCTGTAGTATTTTGGCACCCTAGGCAAAATCTTACAGTGGAACTCAATATGCACCTTTTACACAGGGGCACTAAGATCCCTGGCATGTTCAAACACACCATACCTGCCAATTTTTGAAAATCTTGGAAAACAGAGATTGCTGGCATTTATACAGCTCGTTTATCCACCTAAAAATATGTGCTGGAAAAAAGAATGTCTGAGAAGGTGTCTTCAGATTATCATGCTTTAAAATGCAGAGCAGCTTGAATTTTTCAAATATATTTATTAATTTGTAACACACCAAGACAAAAAATAGACAAAATAAAAGAAATACAAAAAATACCAGATACAAAAAGCACAAAAAGACAAAAACAAATATTCCAAAACATTCAACTTGTATCAATTCTAGTAACTATGACTTCCTCAAGTCCCTTTCAACTGTGTTACATTGTAAATCCTCTATAGTAATTTCTAAATCTTATTCTTATACCTTGTTTACCTTGTAACTATCCTTTTTCTCACACATATTGCATTATTTATAACTACACCTCCATATCGATATTTCAGAGCAGCTTGAAATTTTGTTCTGCTCAAGGTACCGGTATTTGGGTTTAGCTAAGAGCTGCCCAGCTGGTTGGCTAAGAACAATGTTGAAATGTGAATAATTAAGCAAGTACATGAATGTCTTGAAATGCAGTAAGAGATAGGTAAAGAACTGCACTAAACCTATCAGCTAGAATATTATATGCACAGAAATAAAGAAGAGCAGGCTTTTGAAAGTAATGGCAAACCTGAAATTAAGAGATCAAAATGATCTCTTTTGTCATTCAAAATGATGAACTAATTAAAAAATATTACAGCCAAATGGAATCACAGGCAGGATTTGAGATAAAAGCAGCAGAAGGAGAATGACAAAATAATTGCGATATATATATATATATATATATATATATATATATATATATATATATGTAATAGATAAAGATTTAATGCAGTAGAAAAGGTTTGGATAAAAACACTGTGGAGGTGAGGGTGGGAAGTCAACTTATGAAACAAGGTATTTGATTTCTGAGGTTGATATTTGATATCAAATATTTGAGGTTATTGCGCAAATGTTTGAAAAAATGAAAGAGAAAGAGAGAGGACTGCATTAAACGTGAGGAGGCAAAAAGATTACAACATCTGATTGCAAGATGTTATGCTTGAGCTATCTGGCAGTTCAACAACCAAGGTACCACTGTAAAATTATTCCATACCATAATGGAGAAAGGAGTGTGCTGTTTTGTGGTGCTGATTACAATAAAATTGTATGCTAGAGATTGGCCCAGCTGCCCTCATGTCACAGAGAGGAAGCCTATCAGAACTCTCTCAGAGGTACACACAACGCGCCACAAGTCATCACAGGCACAAAGGGGTCACACTCATTCAGTAACTGTGTCAAGGAGTTCCACACACACAGACACAGACACACACACACACACAGAGAGAGAGAGAGAGAGGCCCTATGCACAAATGGGTGTGCATAGGGCCTCTGAACATGGCCCCTGAACATGCTGGCCAGTAGGGTGCATGTGGTAGTGAAAAACAGGGCTATACAACCCCCCCATGTGCTCTTTCAATGCAAAATATATCGTAGTGTCAGCTGTACTAGTTTCGTTTCTTTTTTAGTGACCTTCCTCACAAGCAGTGGTAGCAGAGTAGGTGCTAACTAGACTTCTGCAACCTCCTCGTCACCTCATGCCCACTGGGAATAACACAACATTACCAATGGTCTTGACGCTTGAAGCATTCTGGGAAGAAGTAGCAGAGATTGCCAGTGGAGACTGTAACCTAGGGCTCCTATAAAGCAATCGTTCCGCAGTTTATTAAGGTAAAGGGTAACCGACTCTGGGGTTGCGGCACTCAGCTCCCATTATTGGCCGAGGGAGCCGGCGTACAGCTTCCAGGTCATGTGGCCAGTATGACAAAGCCACTTCTGGCGAACCAGAACAGCACATGGAAACGCCGCTTTACCTTCCTGCTGTAGCGGTACCTATTTATCTACTTGCACTTTGATGTGCTTTCAAACTGCTAGGTTGGCAGGAGATGGGACCAAGCAACGGGAGCTCACCCCGTCGCGGGGATTCGAACCGCCGACCTTCTGATCGGCAAGCCCTAGGCCCTATGGTTTAACCCACAGCACCACCCGCGTTCCCCTCCGCAGTTTATTACTAAAGATCAAATCAGCTGCAGCTCCTTTATACAGCCTGGTACTTATCCTTGGAAAAGACCTTGATGTTGGGAAAGATTGAGGGCACTAGGAGAAGGGGACGACAGAGGACGAGATGGTTGGACAGTGTTCTTGAAGCTACGAACATGAGTTTGACCAAACTGCGGGAGGCAGTGCAAGACAGGAGTGCCTGGCGTGCTATGGTCCATGGGGTCACGAAGAGTCGGACACGACTAAACGACTAAACAACAACAACTTATCCTTTTCCTTACATAGTAAGAGCTGAAGTTGGCATCACATGAACACAACGGCTTATTTATTTTGCTTAGCAGAGAGCCAGATATGGGACCTTGTAGCACAGTGCCAATTGACAAGTGCATTTCCAGAAACTCTTAGGCTGGAATTTTATACACACTTACCTGGAAGTAAGCACCACTGTATGCAGCTAGACGTCTTTCTGAGTAAACGTGTAAAGGATTGCACCACGTACCTGGCCGACAGGTATGTTCTGCTTTTGATAGCGAATGAGACAAATAAAGGACTTGATTTTTTCAAGTGCTCTTTTTTACATTACAAGCACTCAGTATCTGTGCTAGGCATAGACCGATACTAGCCATTTTAAAATAAATTTTAGCACAGCGTAAGCAAAGCTAAAACAAAGTTTTGTACTCCAAAACGGTATGGTCTGGCAATTTAAACATAGAGGAATTTGCTGAATGAAGTGGCGTGCATTTCAAAGGCTAGAACACGGGGGAGGAATCCTCAGTCCACGTACTAATCCAGCTTGGTCCTTGCAGCCAGTTTTTTTTTCAGAACTACTACCATCTATCAATCAGGTGACATCACCTGATGGTCAGAGGGTTCAGTCCTACTTGGTTCTGCTGTGCACACTTTATCCCCATACAAAACTCTGTTTCTGGAGAAAGCAGGAGTGGTCTCTCACCCATCTGCTGATAAGACAGGGGTTCAATCCTACCCACACTGGCCATCTTTGACAGTCAGGTGGTCCTGACCACCTGTCAATCACCTGACAGCAGTATGACAGAAGATGAATGATAGGTGGGCTGCTTTTCCTTTTACGACTTTTTTTTTTTAGAAACTAAAAAGTTTCATGAGCCCATTTTTTTAAAAAATTATGTTTTTAAACTCGTATTTTTGTCATTTTGCCACCCCCCTCGGTGATGACACCCAGGGTGGCCCGCACTCCCCTTCCTCCACCACTTACTCCGACTCCCGAACGCCTCCGTTACTGTACATTTTGGCTCCCGAACGCCAAAAACCCAGAAGTAAATGTTCCAATTTTTGAACGTTTTTCGGAAGCCAACGTCCGACGCGGCTTCCGCTTGAGTGCAGGAAGCTCCTGCAGCCAATTGGAAGCTGTGCTTCGGTTGTCAAACATTTCGGAAGCCGAAAGGGCTTCCAGAATGGATTAAGTTCAACAACCGAGGTTTGACTGTAGTGCTCTCCCACTTTCATCAGAGTCTTAGGAGGCAATTCCAGAAGGCATACTAACTGCTTTAGTATACAGTAAGTCTGCAACTTTTGTGATTTTAACTTGTGCATGTTCAGCTTTATATGCGGAGGAGGAGGAGGAGGAGGAGGAGGAGGAGGAGGAGGAGGAGGAGGAGGAGGAGGAGGAGGAGGAGGAGGAAATAGAAAGGGGCAGGCTTCCAGGAAAAGAAACTTTGGCAATCCCACACACCATTGCACCCAATGCATTTTTACTATACGCCATTTGGGCTTTTAGGGTGATCCCAGGAACACAATTCCCACCTAACTTGTGAGCTTACTTTAAACTACTAGGCATCTTTGAGAAGCCATCAGCAGCTGCTGTCAAGATCTTTCTCTCCCTCACAAATAATTTACGAAGCAGGAAATTTTGTAAGACTCTTTCTTAATAGAATCATCCTGCTGCTTCTCTTCATATTTCACAATAAACTGTTTCAAGTCAGTGGTGAAAGAGCTGAATCAGGCAACTGAAAGGAAGCTTAAAATGTAGTTATCAATATTCCTTTCTTACAGATCAACACAATTTAGATTACTTTTTTTTTAAAAAAAAATGTACCCAGACCACTGAGTCTGTCAATTTTAATGAAGACCATCTTATTGAATGAAGCGAAATGCATGTTAAATATTATAATGCATTGTCTTGTCTTGTCCACTCTGCTGTTGAATTGCTGTACTGTCCTCAAAAGAGATGAGATGGGGTTGGGGTGGGGGGTGGGGTGGGGTGAGAGGCAAGATTATTACTGACCCACATAAATTGAACATTACTGAACAGCTGACACTAAAGGCCAAACAGGGTGCTAACTTTAATTTGTGCAGTAAGCAGAAACATCTGTGTTTTACTTTTACAGTGGTACCTCGCTAGACGAATGCTTCACAAGACGAAAAACTCGCAAAACAAAAGCGTTTTGCGATTTCAATGGAGACTCACAAGACGAAGTTTCCTATGGCACGCTTCGCAAGATGAATTTTTTTCATCCCATAGGGTGCCTCGCAAGACGGGAAAAAAAATTCCCGTCTTGCCAGGCACCCTATGGGAAACTGCACTTCAATGCGTTCCTATGGGAGATGTTTTGGACTACAATTCCCATCATCCCTGACCACCATAGCTGCCAAGTTATCCCTTTTTTACAGGGATTTTCCCTTATGCTGAATAGGCTTCCTCACGAGAAAAGTGAAAACTTGGCAGCTATGCTGACCACTGGTCCTGTTAGCTAGGGATCGTGGGAGTTGGAGGCCAAAACATCTGGAGGGCCGCAGTTTGGGGCTGCCTGCTCTAATCCGTCTAAGAATGAGATCTAATCTCTTCAAGTGGAGCCTCACCTATTCAATGCAGGATTCTGCCTCAAAAGCAATTTCACTGGATCTGCCACTTCATCTAGCAGTATTGGTTGCGCTTGTTTAAAAGAATTATGTCCCCTAAACAGGGTGGATTTGATTTAAGTAAGTCAGTAAGACTTTATTTAAATCCTTTTTCTTTTCTTTTTACAGAAAGACTCATTCGTGCTGGTATAATCTTAATATTTACAACCAGATGAAGGTTTCATTTTTGGAATAATAAAATTTCAGAGTACTTTTTACAGTTATATCAAAAATTACTGATTTGGTTATACTATTAGAAATACATAAGACAGATAATTATGAAATTATGGTGAGGTTTAATAAGTTAACTGTTACCTTCTCGGTGGTGGCGCCTGCCCTGTGGAACGCCCTCCCACCAGATGTCAAAGAGGAAAACAACTACCAGACTTTTAGAAGACATCTGAAGGCAGCCCTGTTCAGGGAGGCTTTGAATGTTTAATAGATCACTGTGTTTTATTTTCTGTTGGAAGCCGCCCAGAGTGGCTGGGGAAACCCAGCCAGATGGGCGGGGTATAAATAATAAATTATTATTATTATTATTATTATTATTATTATTATTATTTGGATGACTTTTCATTTCCTGAGGAACAATTTAAACAATTTATTTAACTAAAACAATAACATTATATCACATGTATCCATGTTTGTAAACTGATGTGGTTAAACATTTTTTTTAAAAAAAAACTTAGACTGAGTTTTAGCACACATGAAAAACTTGATCAAATCCTTATTTCCTGATGAATAGCCTCTGGACTATAATGTAACTTAAATAGAGAACTCGTTTAGAAAGATTTTTCCTCCCAAAGTTTTTTTTATTTTAAAAATCCAATTTAAATCAAAAAATCCAATTTAAATCAAAAAAATCCAATTTAATTTTTTTTGAAAATCTGATTTTATTCATTTATTTTTTTAAAAAAATCATTGGTTTTTATCCACTCTGGCCCTAAACCAACTCTCAGGGCAGAGGTGGACAACAGTTATGTATCAGAAGCTCGAGACAAGCCCAGACAACCTGCCATACAGGATCTCTGCTGAATCAGAACCGGTCAATCTAGTCCAGCACTGTTTTGCCTGCAAGAAGGCCACAAGCAAAGCATCAAGGTAACAACCTTCAACTGCTACTTGCCCCAAAATCTGCTTTGAACACAGATTGTCTTTAACCTCCATGACCAATACAGTGGTACCTCGGTTTATGAACACAATTGGTTCCGGAAGTCTGTTCATAAACTGAAGCGAACTTTTCTATTGAAAGTAATGGAAAGTGGATTAATCCGTTCCAGATGGTCCGCAGAGTACTTAAACTGAAGCGTTCATAAACTGAAGCGAACTTTCCCATTGAAAGTAATGAAAAGTGGATTAATCCGTTCCAGACGGGTCCGCGGAGTACTTAAACTGAAGCGTTCATAAACTGAAGCATGGGTGTAATTGGTTCCGGAAGTCTGTTCATAAACTGAAGCGTTCATAAACTGAAGCGAACTTTCCCATTGAAAGTAATGGAAAATGAATTAATCCGTTCCAGATGGGTCCACGGTGTTCATAAACCGAAAATTCATAAACCGAGGTGTTCATAAACCGAGGTTCCACTGTACCTCTTGACAGACCTAATCTTACATGAACTTGCCCAGTATTTTGTTTTTAACAATCTAAGCTAGCGGCTATCACCACTACTTTAAATAAAGCAGTTTTGGTCTGTACTTGGAGAACAAAATGGGGTGTAAAGGATGGAGTAGTACCTCTATTGGGGGACATGTCGTGCTCCTTCTGGGGGAATTTGACCACCTTTGGTCCCCCACCATGCATTCAGATCTCACCTGTGGCTCCTGGAAGCTGCCAGCATGTAACAGCGGCCACATCCCTGGAACGGCTTTGACTGGTCGGCTAAGCCAGGTGATGGTAGCCGATGGGTCGCAAGCTCTTGGTGCGTTAGGAACTTCCCCTGTGCGCAAAGACAGGCTCCAGCGGATTGAGCAGACGAGACCAAGAGTGGGCCCAACAGTCAAGAAGGTGGTTTCAGCACATGTCGTAGCGGGAAATGAGGGGGCAGGTGGAGCTCATCAACCTTGGAAGGTAGCCCACCTGGGAGAAGGAAAAATCTGGCCCTAAATCTCCGCTGCCTTGTGGGACATCTTTGGGAGAAGAAAACACTAAGCGGATCTGGAGTGGAATCCCTAAGAAAGTTGGATAACGCCTTGTACGCCTACTTCCGGCAACTCCTGCGGCCAAACTGGTGCCAAATGCCTTGCTCTGCTTTCCCATTTTTATGTTTTTACAATAAATTAGTACATCCATGCAACAATATTATTCCTTATCCTTCTACATTGATTGACTTCCCCGCACCTCCCTCCATTGTTTCCTTTTTACTCTTAGTTGTGCTACATATCCTTCCACACCTTCTAATTCAAGCTTCCTCAACCTCAGCCCTCCAGATGTTTTGAGACTACAATTTCCAGCATCCCTGACCACTGGTCCTGCTAGCTAGGGATCATGGGAGTTGTAGGCCAAAAACATCTGGAGGGCCAAGGTTGAGGAAGCCTGTTCTAATTGATTTAGCTGCTGTTCATGTGTCTTGCTTTGCTTTATTTTGGACCACATCAGGACCTCCATGCACACTGCCCAGGCTTGCACCCCGGAGAGGTCACTTTGGTTTGACTTCACTTCCACAGGCACACTGCATTATCTCTCGAGACAGACAACAACAAAGGAGAACAAAATGCCCCAGAGCATCTGCAGAATGTCCTCATTACTATGCCAACAACTGTTAGAAGTTAAGAAGCAAGACTCCCGAAGAGCATAGTCTTCTCCTTTTTAAGTTAGTCTCAAGCACCAGTGGTGTAGCTAGCCGCCTGGCAGCCCGGGGCAGCAAACCCGAAGGCACCCTGCCGGGGAGCGGGGTTTCCATCACATGCATGCGTCGCACGTCACGACACATGCATCATGATGCACGACGTACGTGGCACGACGCATGCGCGCACAGGAGGGATACGACACGACGCCGTGGCAACACAGCAGGCAGCGTCGGCGCCGGCGTCCAGCAGGCTTCCCCCTCTCCCTCTGCCCATCCTTACCACGCTCAAGGCGGTTCTCCTCACAGCCAGTTTGCGCTGGCCCCGCAGGGGCTGGTCCTGCTTGTCTGCCGCCTAGCTTTCTTCAGGGCCATCGTGGAGGTGGGTGAGGGCTGCACTGCCAGCGGAGGGTGGCTCCTCCAGCAGGGAGGAGACGACGTGGAGGAGCCAGGCTCGGAAGCCGCTGGAGCTCTTTCCGCAATGCACCTCGGCCTTGCCTCCATGTGAGCGGCGAGGGGCTCTTGCAGCGGCGGCCATCGGAGGTGGTCATCCCCGACCAGCCTGCTGCCCCCTGGGGCAGCACGCACCCCCCGCCCCCCATTACTACACCACTGTCAAGCACACTAAAGAGAGGTTTTATAAACTGTGTAAAACAGAAAAAGTAAGCTGGAATTTTTTATATATGAAAAAAGGTAAAGGACTCCTGAACAGTTAAGACCAGTCAAAGGCGACTATGGGGTTGCGGTGCTCATCTCACTTTCAGGCCAAGGGAGCCAGTGTTTGTCCACAGGCAGCTTTCTGGGTTGTGTGGCCAGCAGGACTAAACCACTTCCGGCGCAACAGAACACCGTGATGGAAACCAGAGTGCACAGAAACGCCGTTTACCTTCCCACCACAGCACTACCTATTTATCTACTTGCACCGGTGTGCTTTCAAACTGCTAGGTTGGCAGGAGCTGGGACGGAGCAACAGAAGCTCACTCTGTCACAGGGATTCAAACCGCCGACCTTCCGATCGACAAGCCCAAGAGGCTCAGTGGTTTAGACCACAGCGCCACCCACATCCCTAGAGTAGTGACCCTGTGGCCCTCCAGATGTTCTTAGTTGGCCCCTGCCAACACAGCCAATGGTCTTGAATGATGGAAGCTGTGGTCCAAGGATGTCTGATTTCCCATCCTGAGTTAAGGATACAGTTGTTGATTCTGTTCATTATCCCAGCATCACTCTATTAATTAGCAGCAGCTGTGCCTTTAATTGTGCAACTAAATAAATTGGAGTCCTTGGAGAGTTGAGGAAATCAAATGAAAAGGTTCCAAGTGCTCTGGCCAGGCAGTAGATTAATTTCTAGAAAGTTTTAAGTTGAGAATAATAAGACAAATTTCAAAAGCAATCCAGTTTTTAGAAATCCAGGACAAGGCCCTGTTTCAGTTTATTCTTCATCAGCTCTAGTTTCATAGTTTCAAGGTCATGATTCTCAACTTAAAACTTTCTAAAAATTAATCTACTACCTGGCCAGAGCTCTTGGAACCTTTTCATTTAATTGTGCAACTAGCATGTGCTTAGATGTGGTACCTATGCCAATGTGGTGATGTGGTTAGAGCAGGGTGGGCAGGTTTTCAGGTTATTGGACCTACTTTGCATTTCTGCTTAAACTACCAATATCTACCAATCAGAGCCAGCTGGAGAAAAAAAGGGGCGGAGCCACTCCTCTACTGCATCCCAGAAGGCAGGCATAGGCAAACTCGGCCCTCCAGATGTTTTGGAACTTACAACTCCCATCATCCCTAGCTAACAGGACCCGTGGTCAGGGGTGATGGGAACTGTAGTCTCAAAACATCTGGAGGGCCGAGTTTGCCTGTGTGTATTAGTACAAATTGACTTCAGAGTTGCAACAGATCAGGGATTTGAGAACCAAACTCCCCAACAGGCCAGTGGAAGTGCAAAAAGAACTGGTCAAAGGCAACCAACTTACATTCATAAAATTGCAGTAAGGAGAGGTACAGAAAGGTTGGCAAGCAATTAGCACAAGGCTAAGCCACAGGTTTTTGCTTTCACTTGCCATTTCACTTGGTATTATTAAATTAATGGGAGTCAGAAACCCTTGCTGATCTACTGCCAAGTGCCTAGGTATCTACCAGCAAATCTACCTGCTCCCATCCCTGAGTTAGACTGTCTGACTAGAACCAAGGAGGCCTGGTCTGGATTCAAATCCCCACTCAGCCGTGAAACAGCCCACTTGGAGTGACCTTGAGCCAATCTCCTTTTCTCTTAGCCTAACCTACCTCACAAGGTTATTGTGAGGGGAAAAGTGGGCAATGGAAGGAACAATGTAGGTCAGGTGGAATAAAGACAAAATTAAAAGAAATAAATTTAAAATGCACATTTATTTCAAATGGGCCTGCCACAGAGACTAGCAGGCATCCCCAAACTTCGGCCCTCCAGATGTTTTGGACTACAATTCCCATCTTCTCCAACCACTGGTCCTGTTAGCTAGGGATCATGGGAGTTGTAGGCCAAAACATCTGGAGGGCCGCAGTTTGGGGATGCCTGGACTAGGGCTTCTTAGGTTATCTAAGGCTGCACATCTTGGCTTGGATTTAGCCCTGCACTGAAAACACTTTTGAAAATCTACGTTCCACACCAAGATCTCAGGCATTAAAACTCTTTTGCACGCTATTTCTAAAATCCAAGCTGAGTATTTCCTGCAGCACCTAGAAATGCAAATATTAATATTAGATTGCATGCTGTTTTTTCTTATCAAGGAGAAAGAAGTGACGCTTGGAATGTGATACATCAGGGTCACCGATAAACTAAGGGAAAGAACACACAAGCAATCTACAAATTATGTGGACGCTAGAGTAAGCAGAGGCAGATATCAAACAATATTTGCACAAAAAAAAAAATCCTTCATACTTCAGCCCCTTGTGAGTTCATTCAGAACTGCTTGCTGTATTCCACGGGGTCAACTTCCGCTTGGTAAGTGTGTGCAGAGCTGCCTTCTCAGTGACAGAAATGCTCTCTCCACACTGGGCATATTTTCAATTTCATGCTCAAAAATCCTGGCTTTCCCCCTCCTCCTCCTCCTCCTCCTCTTTTTGCATTAGGAAGCCGCGCAGAGCGAAGGAAGAAGCTGTCAGCTCGTTTGCTAAAACATCTCCGTGGCCGTTGCGAAACTTTTTGCCTCCTGGCCTGAAGTTACTTCAGCCAGGGCATGCGTGCGCTTGCCTCTCATCAGTTAAGGGCGCTTTTAATCGGCGCTTCTTCCCATTTTGCAGGCGGAGAAGCTGAGGCCACCCTACAGAAGCTTGCACTCGAGTAGAAAACCGACCAGGCTATGCTCGAGTAGCCTACTTTACGCGCTTGATCGCCATCCCCACAAAAGCACGTGAGAACAGCATCACGTGATGTGATGCACCTGGGATAGCTCAGTGGTTAGCGTATGAGACTTAGGGTCGTGGGTTCGAGCCCCACATTGGGCAAAAGATTCCTGCAGTGCAGGGAGGCTGCAATAAATGACCCTCGTGGTCCCTCCCAACTCTACAAATCGACGATTATTAGCTCCATAATGACAGGCTCCTACATTTTTTTCTGGTCCCTAGAGAGGAAAATAACATGCAACTCTCCCCCCCCCTCCCTTGACCCATTCAAACAAACAAAACAAATCAAAGCTCCGTAATACCCAAGGCACGAGAGCCTATCCCGTTTGCAACTGCCCAGGCGACCCAAACATCTCCTCTTATCCTTGCCAATTGCAATCTGACCAGCTGTTGCAAAAATAACTTACAGAATCGCAGAATTCGTCTTTCATTTTTGCATTCCTTCCCCTCAAGTTATTTTTAAGGGACCGGGAGAATGCGCTTCCTTATTTCCTTCCCGTCCCATCTTCTCGCGAACGAACCACCCTTAGCCGAAACCTCAGTAAGGAAGCCCCGTGCGCCCCCGCGCGCCTCCTTCCTCTCCAAAGTCGCCCTACTTACAATTGCAGTGCCGTCTTGGAGCGCTCAGGGATCCTCCGGTGGCGCGCAGGTCTCCACTTTGCAAGCCGCGCGCGCACGCATACCCTGTGTCTCTGTGTCTTCTCTTTTTCTTTTGAGGTCTCTCTCCTCCCCTTCTCAGGCGGGCTGCCCGGGAAGAATTGCCATTCGCGAGCCGAGCGGGGGCGGGCGGAGTCCCCGGCCAAGTCAGCTGCCCGCTGCCTCCAACTTTAAGGCGGCGCGAGAAGGCGCTCAGGGTGCGGAGAGCCTTGGGCTTCTGAAAAAAAAAAAGGCAAAGGAAATCCTTCTTAAAACGGGGGCCTGTTCCCTTCTCTTCACATTCACACTCGCGCAAACACATAAGCGAATCTTAAAAATATCAATGACTTCCTCCCTCCCATGGTTAATTTTGCATATTTTATATAAACCAAGCCATTCAGTATTCCATTATTACATCCATCACAACTTATTTACACTGCTGAATTTATCTTAATGCTGCCAACGTTTACACTTCATTCGTTATCATCCTTGCTCCAGACTCACTTTCATAGGAGCCAACTCCTAGCGGCCAAGGTCACTTTGCACCCCCCAAAAAATATTTGAGGGGGCCGAGAACCCCTAAAGTTGATTAACATTGCCGTTCAAATGGTGTGCATGTACTGCATCATGTGATTCATTATGCAAGCTTGGACTTACCTGCCCCCCAATATTTTATTCAAATTGGCCCCGTGCTCACCTGAACCTCTAAGCTGCCACTCCAATAAAGCTGACGAATGAATTTATTGTATTTTCTTTTCTGTTTATAGATTTTCTATGTTGCTGTTTCCCACCCCCTCTTCTTTCTTTCTTTTTTGTTTTGTTTATTGCTTTTATTAAATTATTATTATTATTTATTTATTTATTTATTTATTTATTTATTTATTTATTTATACCCGGCCCATACCCGGGTTTTATCTTGGCTGGGTTTTAACAAAGTATTAAAATATTAAATATTAAAATATTAAAATACAGAAATCCATCAAACATTAAAAGCTTCCCTAAACAGGGCTGCCTTCAGATGTCTTCTAAAAGTCTGGTAGTTGTTGTTCTCTTTGACATCTGGTGGGAAGGCATTCAACAGGGCAGGTGCCACCACCGAGAAGGCCTTCTACCCGGCTACCTGTAACTTGGCTTATCGCAGTGAGGGAACTGCCAGAAGGCCCTCGGTGCTGGACCTCAGTGTCCAGGTAGAACGATGGGGGTGGAGACGCTTCTTCAGGTATACTGGACCGAGACCGTTTAAGACTTTAAAGGTCAGCACCAACACTTTGAATTGTGCTCGGAAATGTACTGGGAGCCAATGTAGGTCTTTCAGGACTGGTGTTACGTGGTCTCGGCGGCTGCTCCCAGTCACCAGTCTAGCTGCTGCATTCTGGATTAGTTGTAGTTTCCGGGTCACCTTCGAAGGTAGCCCCACATAGAGTGCATTGCAGTAGTCCAAGCAGGAGATAACCAGAGCATGCACCACTCTGGCGAGACAATCTGAGGGCAGATAAGGTATCAGCCTGTGTACCAGATGGAGCTGGTAAACAGCTGCCCTGGACACCGAGTTGACCTGTGCCTCCATGGACAGCTGCGAGTCTAAAATGACTCCCAGGCTGCGCACCTGGTCCTTCAGGGGCACAGTTACCCCATTTAGGACCAGGGAGTTCTCCACACCTTCCCGCCTCCTGTCCCTCTAAAACAGTACTTCTGTCTTGTCAGGATTCAACCTCAATCTGTTAGCCGCCATCCATCTTCCAACTGCCTCCAGACACTCACACAGGACCTTCACCGCCTTCATTGGTTCTGATTTGAAAGAGAGGTAGAGCTGGGTATCATCCGCATACTGATGAACACCCAACCCAAACCCCCTGATGATCTCTCCCAGCGGCTGCATGTAGATGTTGAAAAGCATGGGGGAGAGGACAGAACCCTGAGGCACCCCACAAGTGAGAGCCCAGGGGTCTGAACATTCATCCCCCACCACCACTTTCTGAACACGGCCAGGAGGGAGGAGCGGAACCATGCATTCTGGTTTCTGTCACGGTGTTCCGTTGTGCCAGAAGTGGTTTAGTCCTGCTGGCCACCATAGCTGCCAAGTCTCCCATTTTCCCTGGGAAAACCCCTTTTTTACTTACCTTTTCCCAGTGGTCCCCCGTATCGCTTTGTCTCCCGTTTTTCTCCGTTATTTTCTCCTGCCGGCGGCCATTTTTTTTCTTTCTGATTTGCCCTTCTATGGGCACCAAAAATGGCCGCCGCCAGCTTCAAAAGTCACATCTACGCATGTCCGGAAGTGCATAGACGTAACTTCCGGTGTTGGCGGCGGCCATTTTGGTGCCCATAGATGGGCGGAGTGGCACCGGAAGTTGCGTCGGTGGACTTCCTGACATGCGTACAAGCAACTTTCGAAGCCGGCGGCGGCCATTTTGGGTGCCCAAAGAAGGGCAAAGCGACACTGGAAGTTACATCGACGCAACTTCCGGTGTCAAATGGCTGCCGGTCCCGGATTCTGCAGTCCGGAACTTGGAAGGTAAGCTGGCCACATGACCTGGAAAGCTGTCTGTGGACAAACACTGGCTCCCTTGTCCTGAAAAGCGAGATGAGCACTGCAATCCCACAGTTGCCTTTGACTGGACTTAACCATCCAGGGGAACTTTACATACTTCTCAGGCATGTGCCCTGGAGAGATCACTTTGGTGCTGCTAACATAGCAAAAACAAAACAGAAGCAGCAGTTATGAGTTACTGGTCCATGCTGCTACTGTCTGAGGCGGCAGGATCTGCAGGGGCAGCAGATCCCAGTGTAAATCTTTATTCCTCCCATTAGTCTTCTCTTGCTCTGATGTAGATCTCCACTCACAACAATTATCTATTTGATGCTTGTTTCATTTCTTTTTGCCTTTAACTTGTTTTTATTTATTTTTTTGCTATGTGAACGTTCAGTTTTATGTTTTCGTATTGTTGTAGGCTGCTGTGATATAGTTCTATGATACATATTACCAAAGTCTGCCCTTGTAGGAGGGAGGGTTACCCACATTTTAGGGTGCTTCAGTTAGCGCCCCAAAGAGGTACTAGACAGGCCTGCTTGGGTTTAGCTAGTGGTTTCTTTTTTTATCCCTAGAAACAGAGGTGTCACCCGACTCTAAAATTCTTGCTGCTTAAATGTCATAGGTTATGAGATCAAACTTGCTGGAGAATCAAGGTGAATTTGATTCGGTTTCCGCCTGCAGGAATGGCGGACCTGTTTTCCATCTCTCTGACCTTCGTAAGGAATTTGGCGGTTGCTAGGGGAGTAAATGGCAACCCCCTACCCTCTCCGGGGGTTACGGAGAGGGGCCGCTGGCCCGCGATGCCCCCAGACCCACTCCGACTGTTTTTGGAGTGGGGGGAGCTTGGGCTGAGCACTTACGACGGCCAGGACTCCCGGACGCTAATCTGCATGGCGGGGATTTCCATGGTTAAAGAAGATAATTAGGCTTAAATCTATGGACATACTTCAGAAGGAGGGGAAGAAGCGCTGTTTACTGCTGAGAATTTTATGCTGCTGAGCGAGAGGAGTCAAAGAATGTACGGCATCTGGAAGAAGGATTGATGGGGACGGAGCGATAAGGGAAGCAAGTTTTTATTTTTTCTTCATATTGTTGCCTCGTATCTTCCCGGACGCGATGTCCTGGCTTGTTTGGAGTGAAAGAGAAGCAAAAGACTGTGTGAGTGTGAAGTTGCCGATGAGAAAAGCCCCCCCCCCTAGTCAGACGGAAGGAGTTCTGGACGCGTTCGGAGGATTTATGAGCTGTGACGCACTTTAAATTGGAGCAGCGACCTGAAGCTAAGTTCAGCTATAGGGCAAGGAGATCCATTAATTTACCAAGAGTTCATGGTTGGATGTTTGGGTCTCCTGCCTGGAAAAGCTGTAAATTCTATAAAGATAAATAAATCGTAAATCTTCATGGCTATGAGAGAAAATGAAAGTGATTTGAGCCTTTTAAGATGGCGCTGCTACTCCGTCGCAACAGGGAGCTCCACTAAGAAGATTTATGGGGAGGCTGGACTGATTAACTCACACAGGAGAAAGAACATCTGTGAAACTTCGTTTGACATTTATCTCAGCAGCTGGAACAATCGGATGAAAGTGGAAAACATCTAGGTGACTGTAAGGGGAAGATTTGGAATATTATGAGCTTGGAGGACGATTTGAACTTTAGAAATAAGACGGCAGTGGACAGTTGCGAGGAATTCCCAATTTCTTGAAGCATGGGAACCCAAAAATAAATTATTTAGATGATTTGGCATAACATTCGGTTTGATTGATATATATATGTGTATAATTTGAAATATTGAATGTGATATAATTGGTTTTAATTGAAAAATTAATAAAAATATTTTTTAAAAAAAAAAAAAAAAAAGAGAGAATCAAGGTGAATGTCAACTATGCTTGGCATGAGGTCACCCTAGGTTGAACGCAAACACGACCTTCTGACGCTTTCTATGATGTTACAATCAGGATCAGCCCAAAGGAAGAAACAGGTAACAGTCACACCTAGGTTTCACACTGTAGGTGCATCTGGGTGACTATTATTTTGGGGGCTATATTGTTTACTTTTCCCATAGAGGGAAGATTTTGGAATGATTTACTTAAGAGGTTCTCCTGATCCTTCTCTCTCTCTCTCTCTCTCTCTCTCTCTCTCTCTCTCTCTCTCTCTCTGTGTGTGTGTGTGTGTGTGTTGTATAAGGCAGTGTCTCTGTATGTGAGTACAAAATGAAAGAAGCTGTCTCTAGAAATTGCCAGGTAGAAAGGAGATGTCTGGCGTTACGTAGAGAACCACAGCTGCATTCATTGAAATCAGAGCTCTAAATTAAACAAGTAACCTGTTTTAGAAAGGAAATAAGCAGGTCCAGTGCTAGGGTTTTTTGCGCCCTAGGAGAGATCACCTTCTGGCACGCCCCCCCCCCCCCGGCGTCTGCCTCCTCCCTGCGGGCCTGGCACAGCCTTCACCCCCTTCCCTTCCCAGCGCCCCTCCCGCTTACCTGTGATGTCGACGGCTGGGTTGCTCTGGATGCCCTCGGGCTTCAGCCACGGAACCCAGGGCACAACGGCAGCTGCTCCCGCCTGCCGAAGAAGTAGAGAGCAGTGATGGCGCCTGGCACGCGCGCACCACAGAAAGGGGCTGCTCTCGCCCCACGTGTCCTCCACACGCTGCTGCCCTCAGCGCTCCGGGCATGCCTGGGTTGCTCCGGCGCCGCTGCTGCCCCGCCCTGGACGCAGGTAGGTGGCGTCGGGGCACAGCGGCCGCGCAGCAGAGCGAGTCCTGCGAAGCCAGCAGCGCTCCCCGTCGTGCCAGCGCCCCCTCCATTTTGGCGCCCTAGGCAACTGCCTATTTCGCCTTAATGGACACGCCGGCCCTGAAAATAAGATGCTGGAGTATTATTGCCATATCCTCTTGGCAATATAACATTGTCTTTCTGAACCCCTTTCCATCCTTACACAATGGCCATTGTAAACTGAAAGTTTTGAGTTTATGAAAATGTGAAACTAATGGTGCAGGTATCCCTGTGGTAACATGGGAGAGGAGATAGCTAGCAGTTCTTCAGTAGTAGGAATGCAAATGCAAAATTTAATTATCCTGCTGAACAAGAACTAGTTACAAAGGTGGCCTTTAGTTTGTGGTTTTCTGTCATTTGCTGTTGGACTAACTTAGCTCTTTCTTTCTCACTAGACTCACAGATCGGCTTCTGTCATCTGTGAAATTTGTGGGCAGATAACATCAACTTCCTGTCCTAAATCTACCACTCTGCAAACCAGGAACATCAGAAAACCATCACAGGCTGTTTGCATCTCTCTGCGGGACTTTTGTTTGGGTATAATTCTTTTCAAAAACGTCATTCCATATGAAATTGTCTCTTACGTACTGGATGGAGTTTTTGAAAGACTCGTCAACTTGCGTAAAACTTACAAATATTATTAAGACAACATCATTTCTATCAATATTTTAGCATGCCATAAATATTCTTGTTTGGAAGGGTACCTTTTAATTCCAGGGTACAGAATTTAATTGGGGCACTATTATTTTATTTTTTTCCACCTGTTGCAGGCCCTGGATTAATTCCCAGTCTTCCATGGCCTACTTTGTGGCAGTAGATCAATAGCAAAGGCAGGAGGCCTGAGAGGCACAGAGCCCCCATCTTCCTTAAGGGCCTGACCAGATTTTGTGGTGGTGTCAAGTGGGGGGAAAAAGTGGGCAGAAAGGAGAGTGGAAAACCCAACTGCAGACACTAACATAAAAAGAATTAATCTAAATTTCCTAGTGAGAAAGTGAGAATAATCCCTATTGGTTGACAGGATTATGACGATGTCACCAGGAAATTTAGATTAATTCTCTTTATGTTAGTGTTTTGAAAAAACTGCATGGCATAACACAGTCCGTAGCATTTATACTGACTGCAATTTTCTTTTAAAATTAAGCTAGAGCAACACACATACATATTCAGCTGCCTCCACGTTTGAAATATATTCTATAACTTCCTTGATTTGAACAGAAACTTTCAAGTGCACATTTTACACATTGCTTTGGGCAGAGATTTCATTCATCAACGCCTGGGTTGCTGAAAAGCACCACTTGGGCCCCAGTGTTGTATAAATTTCTCCAGCAAATACTAGTTGCAGTTTCTATATTGGATATTTACTTCAATGGATTGTATGAATAACCTTGTATGACTTTTGGTAGCCTCTTAGCACTTTATTCATTGCAACACAGGTCATTAGTTTTCAAAATACTGTTTGGCTTTCCTGGTGCTTGTATTACAGTTAAAGAATAACAGTACTCTTATTTTACTTCCTAAAAAGATGCATTTTAAATTAAAATGACCAGAAGCATGTTTTCCCCTTAGAGCATGCACCATTACCTAGAGCAGCGTTTCTCAACCGCTGTTCCGCGGCACACTAGTGTGCCGTGAGACACTGGTTGGTGTGCCGCGACGTGCCGCGACGAGAAGGGCGATTTGCTTTGTCACGTGCCTGGCGGCCGCCAATAAACAACACTGACCCGCCGGAAAGCAATATTTGTCAAATGTTTCTTACAGTCATAATTATAATATAGGGCGGCACAGAGTTAAATTTTTTAACTTTTTTAATGGTGGTGTGCCTCGTGATTTTTTTCACGGAACAAGTGTGCCGTGGCCCAAAAAAGGTTGAGAAACACTGACCTAGAGATCAAGACACGCTTCACAATGCCTGCAAAACATGTGGCAAACTGTGCCAGATGCAGGCCACAAATATTGTTATAAGTTTGTGGGGCAGCAAGACTCCCCTAAAACATCTGGATTCGGTAAAGGGTTAGAATTTAAGAAAACCCGTAAATTCCCTGCTCCAGTGGGAGCTAGAGTTTAAACCAGTTTTTCCATATCCAGGAAACGCCTGGATCAAGAGGTAATCACTGGAATGGCCAAGCCATTAACTCATTGTTGTTGTTGTTGTTGTTGTTTAGTCTATTAGTCGTGTCCGACTCTTCGTGACCCCATGGACCATAGCACGCCAGGCACTCCTGTCTTGCACTGCCTCCCGCAGTTTGGTCAAACTCATGTTCGTAGCTTCAAGAACACTGTCCAACCATCTTGTCCTCTGTCGTCCCCTTCTCCTAGTGCCCTCAATCTTTCCCAACATCAGGGTCTTTTCCAAGGATTCTTCTCTTCTCATGAGGTGGCCAAAGTATTGGAGCCTCAGCTTCACAATCTGTCCTTCCAGGGAGCACTCAGGGCTGATTTCCTTCAGAATGGATAGGTTTGATCTTCTTGCAGTCCATGGGACTCTCAAGAGACTCCTCCAGCACCATAATTCAAAAGCATCAATTCTTCGGCACCATAATTCAAAAGCATCAATTCTTCGGCGATCAGCCTTCTTTATGGTCCAGCTCTCACTTCCATACATCACTACTTAGCCAAACAGAAAATGGGGAAAGCCCCTCTGTTTTATGCTGCAGAGAGCAACGCTTGGAGTCTCTTGGAATCGGAGGCTGCAGCAATGGGAGGAACAGGATCTTTTGGGGACGTCTCCACTGATATGCAGGTTAAATATATTTGTAAATAAACCATATATCATAAAGACGCCACAGACTCTGCTGTGTCTCATTGTTGCAAAAAACAAAACCAACAAAAAAACACCACACCACAGACTTTGGTACCCCTGAAATCTTGCATTTTTTGTTGTGTAAGAATAAAAAAAATAAAAAGGTAAAGGACCTCTGGACAGTTAAGTCTAGTCAAAGGCGACTATGGGCTTGTGGCGCTCATCTCGCTTTCAGGTCAAGGGAGCCAATGTTTGTCTGCAGACAGCTTTCCAGGTCATGACTAAACACCTTCTGGTGCAACCAGACAATGTGAGGGAAACCAGAGCTCATGGAAATGGCGTATACCTTCCCGCCGCAGCGGTACCTATTTATCTACTTGCACTGGTGTGCTTTCAAACTGCAAGGTTGGCAGGAGCTGGGACAGAGCAGACTCACTCCCTTTGCAGGGATTTGAACAACTGACCTTCTGATCAGCAAGCCGAAGAGACTCAGTGGTTTAGACCATAGCACCACCCATGTCCTTGGCCTGTAACATTATATTGTTCACTGCCAGTTGACAATAGCACCCCCACCTCCGTCTCCATTTTTATAGTCTCAGGCAGACAGCGAAACCTATAGACTGAGCCTGCCGGTGAGCTGCAGGTAGTCCTCTTTTGCCTTCATGAGTTGCTAGTTCAACAAGTCTGCATTGCATCACATTTAAGAGCAGGGTTGCCAGCCAAATCCAGCCACCACTGTTTATGGAATGATAGAATCACAGAGTTGGAAGGGACCCCAAGGGTCATCAAGTCCAACCCCCTACAATCTTAGCAAAAGCATCCATGACAGATGGCCATTCAACCTCTTCACAAGAACCTCCATTGATGGAGAGTTTGCCACCTCCTGAGGGAGTTCATTCCTCTGATGAACAGTTCTTGAGAGCAGTACATGTGAAAATGATCTGAGAGTCTTGGTAGACCACAAACTTGACATGAGTCAACAGTGTGATGCAGCAGCTAAAAAAGCCAATGCAATTTTGGGCTGCATCAATAGGAGTATAGCATCTAGATCAAGGGAAGTAATAGTACCACTGTATTCCGCTCTGGTCAGACCTCAGCTGGAATACTGTGCCCAGTTCTGGGCACCACAGTTCAAGAAGGATACTGTCAAGCTGGAACGTGTCCAGAAGAGGGCAACCAAAATGGTCAAAGGCCTGGAAACGATGCCTTATGAGGAACGGCTTAGGGAGCTGGGTATGTTTAGCCTGGAGAAGAGGAAGGTTAAGGGGTGATATGATAGCCATGTTCAAATATATTAAAGGATGCCATATAGAGGAGGGAGAAAGGTTGTTTTCTGCTGCTCCAGATAAGCGGATCCGGAGCAATGGATTCAAGCTACAAGAAATAAGATTCCACCTAAACATTAGGAAGAACTTCCTGACAGTAAGAGCTGTTCGACAGTGGAATTTGCTGCCAAGGAGTGTGGTGGAGTCTCCTTCTTTGGAGGTCTTTAAGCGGAGGCTTCCTCTGTCAGGAATGCTTTGATGGTGTTTCTGCTTGGCAGGGGGTTGGACTGGATGGCCCTTGTGGTCTCTTCCAACGCTATGATTCTATGATTCTTACTGTCAGAAAATTCTTCCTGATGTTTACGGTACATTGAGGTGGCATGTAACAATATATTGTGGCCTGCCAATATACTCAAATAAGAGCACTGCTTTGCCTTCCCTTTCATACTATATCCCTCTAAACTACCATAACAGCACAGAGAACGCTACTCATGCGCCTCCAAACTTTGCCAGTTGTCAGCTCTGGCTCTGCTCACCATCAACTTCAGCTCCAAATTTGATTCCCCCTCCCTTTCTCTTTGTATGCGTGTGTGTGTTCCCTGCCTGCGAATATATACAGCAGCCAAAATGTTTTAATTCAACAGATGATGAAGTGATTTCCTCTTTTTGTCTCAATTTCCTATCCAATTTGAATAATAGTAATAATAAAATCTCCTGGAATGCAATAAATGTCCACGAAACCCTGAGGCAGATGCTTACACAAGCATCTTTTGCACATTAGGGGGAGGAAAGGCAAAATACAAATAGGAAATACAGCTTTTGCTCTGTGAATTTTCAACTAACACTGACAAGGGAGACAAAAAGGTCATAATGCCCCAAGGGTCTCACTTGCTCAGCATTTTAATCTCCAGCAAAAGCTAGAGAGGAAGGTTGTATAAATCCCTTGCTTTCAGATAACACCATTTTCAGCGACTCAACCAGAGCAAAGTGCACTGAGATAACCACATGCGAGGAAAAACCGAAATGTTTCTGGACAAGGATGGCCTTGCCATCCTTTATCTCACTGCCACGGGCCTCCATCTAACTAACAGAAGCAATTTTCTTTTTAAGTTACTTATAAAATCATTTCTATATTGCCCTTTTGCACAACATCAGGGTGGTTTTCCACAATGTAATTTTTAAAAAAAAGCAATATGAAGCAATCATTAACATGGCTAGCTACTCAAGGGACGTTTCAAACAACTGCATAGCCCCGCAGAATCATTTTTAAAAAGTTTTTAAGACATACTGTACTTGGAAGTCAAAGGAGAGGATGCCTTACAAATCTCTCTAGAAGAGGCTTCCACAGCATGGGGCCAGCGGCACTAAATGTCTATTTGAATGGAAATGTCCATCAACTTTGGGGGGGCCTGGTCCCCTCAAATATTTTTATTGGGTGGCTCCTATGCCTCTGGATTAACTTCGTGACCCAGATGTCATATAAGGGCTCAGGTGCTCCTTAAGGTATACTGGGCCCAAGTTAGTTAGCTAGTTCTATTACAAGAAAATTAGCCAGATCTTTATTAAGCTGTTGCAACAGGGTCCCCCACTCACCCCATGCAGGGTTGGAGGCTTACCTTCCAAGTCCCGGACTGCAGAATCCGGGACCGGCAGCCGTGTGACACCGGAAGTTGCGTCGACGTAACTTCTGGTGTCGCCCCGCCCATCTATGGGCACCAAAAATGGCCGTCGCCGACACCGCAAGTGGCGTCTATGCACTTCCGGCCATGCATAGATGCGACTTTTGAAGCCGGCGGCGGCCATTTTTTGTGCCCATAGAAGGGCAAATCAGAAAGGGGAAAAAAATGGCCGCCAGCAGGAGAAAATAACAGAGAAAAACAGGAGATGAAGTGATACGGGGGACCACCGGGAAAAGCTAAGTAAAAACGGGGGTTTCCCGGGGAAAACGGGGTACCTGGCAGCTATGGTTGGAGGACAGGAACCCCGAACAATGGTGTGCAAGCCCTTATGTAGACTTTTGAAATTGCCCCCCCTGTAGCTCAAGACCACCCCCAAAACATCCTACATACATCACAGAAGGAGGTGGGCTACAGCGGAAATACATCACAGGGGGGTGGTCTATAACAGAATCCTGTTTGTCAGGATACCTGACAATGGTCACTGATATTTCCACCTGGGCAGCCTGGCTATTCCTTTCGAGATGCTAAATATAGGTCACAGGCTTACCCTATTCATACACAAATATGCCCTTAAGACAGGATTTGCGAGCAATGGGGAGGAGTCCCTATTTCCTTCCTCACTGCAGAGAAATATCTGAGGTCAGTGAAAGAGTAAAAATGGCTTCAGGATTGCTTTCCTGTACTATTTCAAACACATGTATACTTATGTATGTGTTTACCTTCATTTATGAACATTTAATTTACATATATAAGTCCTTAGAATTCCTATAACAGTTTTAGTTAGTTAGTTAGTTAGTTAGTTAGTTAGTTAGTTAGTTAGTTAGTTAGTTAGTTATGGCATCTGTACCGTTCTATTGTTGCCATGCGTCTTAACAGTGCGGGTGGTGGCGCCAATGTATATCAACTGACAAGTGCATTTGATTAAATAAATCACATTTCTGGTGCCACAGTTAGTGAACCCATTTGATTTCAGAATCGGGGAGCCTTATGAATCTTAGGTAAAATGTAGAAACAAGGTATTCTTTCCCCTACTCGGGAAAGAAATTACTTTTGCCAAGTTTATTGTTTGCTTACAGATAGTTGCCTTGGTGACATCATCTTGTGCCTATTGCAATGTTCTCCTTCCTTTGGCTCCTAGAGGCTGCTAGAGAGTGGGTGAAGAGGCTGAGGCTGCCATCCACTCTACCCAAAGGAGGACACAAATTTGCATTTGATGCAAATCTGTGTCCCTTTTTGCAGCTGGCTCAGAGGGCCAAATCCACATAAAAGGTAAAAAAGTAAAGAACCCCTGGATGGTTAAGTCCAGTCAAAGGCAACTATGGGGTTGCAGCACTCATCTCGCTTTTCAGGACAAGGGAGCCGGCGTTTGTCCGCAGACAGCTTTCCGGGTCATGTGGCCAGCAGGACTAAACCGCTTCTGGCACAACGGAACACCTTGATGGAAACCAGAGTGCATGGAAATGCCATTTACCTTCCCGCAGCAGTGGTACCTATTTATCTACCCACACTGGGGTTCTTTCAAACTGCTAGGTTGGCAGGAGCTAGGACAGAGCAACGGGAGCTCACCCCATTGCGGGGATTCGAACCGCCGACCTTCTGATCAGCAAG
The DNA here is from genome assembly GCF_963506605.1 of Zootoca vivipara. Lineage (NCBI taxonomy): Eukaryota > Metazoa > Chordata > Lepidosauria > Squamata > Lacertidae > Zootoca > Zootoca vivipara. Next base: position 10,636,887 of record NC_083282.1, on the reverse strand, counting down.
CCCAAGAGGCTCAGTGGTTTAGACCACAGCGCCACCCACGTCCCAACTTGTGCTACAGGTTGGCTGGGGGGGAGGTTGTGTAAAAACTATACATATAGATCAGTGGTTCCCAACAGGTGGTCCAGGGACCCCCAGGGGTCCGCGAGCTATGCCAGAGGGGTCCTCAAGATGCTATTAGAATAAAAAATATATTAAATATATTTCGTATGATAACAGATTTTTTGTTTTGGCCGCTTCCTGCATGAGCAGAGTCTAGCGCAAAACTAGAATTAGATAGAGGCAGTAGTTCTGCTGTATGCTGTTAGGTGGCGCTTTACAAACACTACTGTTTTGCAAAGAGGCAGCACGCGCATTCTACTAACGCTCACCTCCCCAAGATGCTTTGCACGCGTCGGCTTCATTTGTGCGCTACTGCGCAGGTACCCTGTCTTCTCCATTCCCCTCCCTCCTCCCTGGGGGTCCTTGTCACAATAATGGGGGTCCTTGTCACAATAGCGGCTCGATGAGGGGTCCTCGAGAAAATTTTGTTGGGAACCCCTGATATAGATCATTTGTTCTTATCAATATTTTGGGAACAAATTTGCGGAAGCCAGCTTCCGTAACCATATTGGCAGAAGGCACCAAATGTGCTTTCCATTAGACCAGAGTTCCCGGAATAGATCTTAGCTGACGGCAAAGAAAGAGAAGAGAGAGGTAGGGTTTGGCATTCATGTCCTAAACATAGTGCACCCTCTAGTGCTAACTCAAAGGAAAAACTTTATGTTGAGGTCAACATCTATCCAGGGCCTTTTGCAACACAACTGCTTTTTCCTTGATAGAGGAACACCTGGGGGGAAAATATATTGTTACCAAAGCTGGGTGACTCCTCCCCTGCTGAGTGGTGGCCAGAGCTCATTGAGTTCCAGGCATTCACCCAGGGTCTGTGATTCTTTGGTAACTGAGATATGCCAGAGGCTGTCGTAGCTTTAAGAAATATGGTTTATTCACCTATTTATGGTTTCAGTCTGCACAGAGCACGGTCATTTCCAGAGGGGCTTGTACCTCACAACCCTGAAGCTCAAGGCATCACTCCCAGCCAGCCTTCCCAAGATGGATCCCAGTTTGTCTTCTTCCTCCTTCCTCCTCCAAGAACACCTTGCTAAAAACCAGGATGGATTTGATTTAAATCGAATCAATCTAAATCATGATTTAAATCACTAGTCAGTAAGACATGATTTAAATCATTCTTTTTACAGAAAGACTCATTCTTGGTGGTATAATCTTAATATTTACAACCAGATGAAGGTTTCGTTTTTGGAATAATAAAATTTCAGAGTAGTTTCTACAGTTACCGGTATATCAAAAATTGCTGATTTGGTTATACTATTAGAAATACATAGACAGATAATTATGAAATTATTGTGAGGTTTAATAAGTTAACTGTTTATATTTGGACGACTTTTCTGCTGTACTTTATTGGAAGGATAAAAATAATCATTTCCTGAAGAACAATTTAAACCACTTATTTAACTAAAATAGTAGCTTTATAGGACATGTTTGTTAACTGATGTGGTTAAACAATTAAAAAAAACTTAGACTGAGTTTTAGGAGACATGAAAAACTTAAAGCAAATCCTTTTTTCCTGATGAATAGCCTTTGGACTGTAATGTAACTTAAATAGAAAACTATCTTTAGAAATATTTTCTCTCCAAAAGTATTTTATTTTAAAAATACAATTTAAATAAAAGAAATCAGATTTAAATAAAAAAATCCTTTTTTTATACCCAGTGATTTTTATCTACCCCACTAAAAACTCTCCTTTCCTGTCACCTCACACCATTACCCTGGGAACCTTCCAAACCCCCAGTCTCTGTTCATACCCCAGGGCAGGGGGAAGGACAGTTCTCGCATTGCCAATGGCCCTCAATGGCCCTTCATTTTTTCTTAATGGCGCTAGTTTGGCCATGTCATTCTGCATAGGCTAGCCCAGGAATTCATCTGCATTTTATTTCTCCCATCACATCATCAAAATCCAGCCATTTATTAATTTCTAGCATTTGGGGCGGGGGGTCCTCCTCCAAATCTATAACAATATATTGGAATGCAAAAAAATAATAATCTCTGAGGAGGATACTCGCATCTCTTCCAATTTTTGTTTACAGACATTTTAAAAATAAAATAAAATAAAAAACCAACATGTGGATTGTCCATGGAAGAAAATGTAGAATTTCTATTGCTGTAGAATGGCCACATTGTCGGCGGTTCAAATCCCTGCGACGGGGTGAGCTCCCGTTGCTCGGTCCCAGCTCCTGCCAGCCTAGCAGTTCGAAAGCACGTCAAAGTGCAAGTAGATAAATAGGTACTGCTCCAAGCGGGAAGATAAACGGCATTTCCATGCGCTGCTCTGGTTTGCCAGAAGCGGCTTTGTCATGCTGGCCACATGAGCCGGAAGCTGTATGCCGGCTCCTTCGGCCAATAACGCGAGATGAGCGCCACAACCTCAGAGTCGGTCATGACTGGACCTAATGGTCAGGGGTCCCGTTACCTTTACCTTACTCCTTTAGGGAACTTTAGGGAAGTTTTTAATATTTGATGTTTTATCTTGTTTTTTAATATTATGTTGGGAGCCGCCCAGAGTGGTTGGGGAAACCCAGCCAGGTGGACGGGGTATTATTATTATTATTACTATTATTATTTCAGCAGAGAATTTGCTAAGCCTGTGGTTCTCAAACTACATGTAACGTGCTAAGCACCTGGAAATTGGCTTCTATAATAACTGACATCACTTAGAAAACATCTGTTGCTGTTTTTTGCAACTTCCTGTTTAATACAGCTAATGTTTTGATTTGGGCTAGAGATCTCAAGAGCCCTCTGAAAATGTTGTTCACTTTTGTTGATATGTATGGATAAGTAAATCCTAATAGCAAAGAGATATCTGACGAGAGAAGGGAGCATAACTTGAATCTCTTTACCAACAACATGGCAATCATGTTAATTGACCCACTGGCAGCACTCCCCGCTTATGTTAAGCAAGAAATAGTTTTACTATACTCCCCTTAGATACAGTTTCAATATCTGGGGGTAATAGCACCCCAAAAGCTTAATAAATTGTATCAAGCCGACGACATCCCTTTGATGAGAAAAAAACCTGAGGATGGTAAGCAATGGAAGAAAATGTAGAATCATTGCTATAGAATGGCCACATTACCCAGGAGTTTTTGCACAGAACTACGGTACTCCTTTTGGGAACTTTAGGGAAGTTTTTAATGTTTGATGTTTTATCTTGGTTTTAATATTATATTACGAACCCTGACATCCATCTTCATGGAAAGCCATTACAGAAGTGACAAAGGTTAAACCAGCAGAAGAATCTCCCCCCCCCCCATTCTTATTCTATTGGAATCGTGCAATCCTGTTTGACTGAAGTGTGCCATAACTACAAAAAACACAATTTCACTCATGGAAATTCTAAATCTTTATGGGCTTCCTGCGGAAAATATTCCTTGTCTAACATTTTGTCGTTCCACTGGATTAGTGATGGACAATTAGCTCTATTATTCATGTTTCAGTCTCCGGTGGCATTTAGCACATAACGAATGTAAATAGCTGGGAGCCAAAACTGTCGGAAACGATAAATAATGGTTGCGCTATGAGTTTTGCCAGAAAGTAGGCAGGTGGCAGGGAATCAAATGCATTTATAGGGCTTAGGGGAGAAAGTCCACTGTTGCATAATGCCATAATGGGCGCAGAGATGTAGGTAAAGGGGCATAATATGAAATACATAGGTGCCATCATATAAGTTTCCCAAGGTATGGTTGATTCCCCACTCCCTTTGAAGAAATATGACCACATGGTGACTATCGGCTGATTAACAAGCTATAACAAGAAAAAAAAGAAAGAACACAAAACAGATATAAGAATCCTTTAAAATGAATTTCCTCTTGCAACAGGACAAGGGATATTTGAATAATATTCTTTAGATCAATGTAGTGACCCATCACAATTTCCTTCTGATGGGGGAAGAAAAACTCTTCCATGTTCAACAATATCCTGATAGGTAAGAAAGTGAATCACAAAATGCATTACTCAACACATTCCATTCTACCAGAAACCACACAGGAAATTTGAACTGCACCTTCTGAAATACACACTAAGGGAAAGGAAAATAACTCTTGCTTGTACTGAAATTCATGCCCTGCCTTTCCCCACACGATTGAACTTACAAAGTAGCTTACAGCATAAGAGCCATAGCTGTCAAGTTTTCCCTTTTCTCGCGAGGAAGCCTATTCAGCATGAGGGAATTTCCCTTTAAAAAAGGGAGAACTTGATAGCTATGATAAGAGCACCACACCCTAAATAAAAATATACCCACTATAAAATTACAAAAAAAATAATAATCAAATATCACAAACATCAACCATGGAGAGATAGTACTAAAATAACACAACCAAGAAAACAACTGACTAAAACTCTGATAAAGACATGTTTTGGCTAGGCACCTTAAAATAAGAGACTGTCAGGGCCTGATGAATTTCCGCAATACCAAAAAGACATCACTCCTTGTAGTGACCAAAAATATATCATTTGGCAGCAGGACCTTGTGAAAGACCTCGGCTGTTGAATGGAGTATGTGGGGAAGAACATGCAAAATATGGCTGTCTTTGGCCTACCAAGGTGCCAGGCTGTTTAAGACATTAAATGTTAAAACCAGCACTTTGAACTGAACCTGGAAACAAAAATGAGCCTGAATGCCTAACTCCAACTAGCCAGGGGCGTAGGAAGGGGGGCGGTCCACCCCGGGTCACCCCTGTCATCTCTGAGCAGGAGGGGAGACAAAATCCCCCTAGGCGGATCACTGCGCAGCCCCCCTGGGTGCCGATTGCTGCACCGATCGCCCCGTCGATCACCCACAATGGGCGCCAATTGCCACACCATATCCCCCCTGGGCACCAATCGCCCTGGCCCCCTGGGCGGCTCACCCTGCCCCCCCCCGGGTGTACAGCTCCGCCGCTGCAACCAGCAACCTGGTAGCAACAGTTCAAGTTTCTGAATGCATTCAAGGGCAGCCCTATCTACCAGCCAAAGCTCAGAAAAGACACCCCTCTCCCCACACACCATCTGTTGCATCGAGGATAAGTGCTGTGTCAAGGTGCAAACTCAAACTCTTAGGGCAGGCAGGGCTGCGCAGAAGATACACTGAAATCTGCTGTGGATAATTTACAGTATATCACGAAAGAATTCGGTCTCCCAGCTGGTTAACAAAACCGTCCTACAACCATAGCTGCCAAGTACCCCGTATTTCCCGGGAAACCCCCGTTTTTCCTTACTGTTTCCCGGAGGTCTCCCGTTCCAGATCCTCTCCTGTTAATTTCCCTTATTTTTGTTCCTGTTGGCAGCCATTTTTCTGGTGCCGCTTTGCCCATCTATGGGCACCAGAAAATGGCTGGTGCCGACATCGGAAATTGCATCTACGCACTTCCGGACATGCGTAGACGTGATTTCCGGCGCCGGCCATTTTCAGTGCCCATAGATGGGCAAATTAGTGTCTATGCAACTTCCAATGTCGCGCGGCTGCCGATCCCAGATTTCTCCGCAGGATACTTGGCAGCGATGCCTACAACGCTCCCTACCCCAAAAGAAATAGAGACCCTCCAAGTGCCCCAATTTTCCAGGAACAGCCCCAGATTTACAGAAGCCATCCCAGATTCTGATCCCGGAATGTCCTACTTTTCCTTACGACGCCCCTATTTTCATCAGAGAATTGTTGGAGGGCATGGAAATAGGCTGCGGAAATGAAGGAAGTCTGGAGGGAAATAAGGAAATGATTTTTTTTGCATTTTTTTGTATTTAGTTGACCTAAAGAGAGGAAGGCAGACCCTCCAGCTTTCTAGGCAGTGTAACTACAGTAGCTCCAGGAGTCTTGGAAAGCTGCTACCACAGTGCATCTTAGCAGATGCAGAGAGTTCCCACAATATGATATGCGGCATATCATATGCCTTGCTATATCACACCTTTAATAGGAGATGGGCCCACACATTCATTTAGCAATTAAGTAGGCGACACTTTATCCATAAAAAAGAATTCAGAGAAATTATTTTTTAAGACATGTAGAATTCTGACATGTTTAATTTGTTTGTACAGCATTTTATTGTTGATTTCATTTACTTTTTGAATGTTTTAAATGGTTGTTTCTAACTGTTTTTTAGGCGTAGTCTCATTCTTTTAGCAAACAACTCTTAGGTTTTTTAAAACAATCCAGCAGTATTTAAAGTTTATGAAATAAATAAACTCCAGGAAAAGCTTCCTTTGCTCATTTTCTATGTGTCAAGCAAGGCGAGGAGCCATGAAAAAAAGTTGACAAGTGCAATTCTGTGCTTACTCGGGAGTAAGCCTCACTGCAATTAGTGGGCCTTGATCGCAAGTGCATCGGACCATATAATAACGAAATGCAAAGTGTAAGAGAGAACAAGTACAAGAATGGATTGTTTTTCTTTCAGCTATATTTGCTTGCATTTGCTTAGAGAGAGAGAGAGAGAGAGAGAGAGAGAGAGAGAGAGAGAGAGAGAGAATTTGGTTAATGATCGTTTGCAAAAGAAATTCTGTATGAGAACAAAAAAAGAGTTTGAATATAGCACTCACATCCTTGTCCTCTGCTTTTAGATAATTATTGCAGTAAAAACAGGGGTTAGCAATTGTCAGGGGGACTTTCTACAGGGACCCTCCCCCAGTCATCCTGACCAGCACTTCGCCCAGTGACAGCGCTAGCAGCGGGTCAGGAGGAGGGAATGAGGAATGGAGCGGAGTGGAGAGGGGGCTCCAAGACGTGTCAGAGCCTCAGCACCGACCCAGCTGGCCAGAGGAGGAAGGACAGCGCAGCCAAAGGAAGGGAGAAGGAACGCAGCCCCTTCCAGCGCCCACATTGGGTCATGCACCCAGACGTAGGGCAAGGGGGTGGCGTTTTGGGGTCCCCAGACTACTATGCTGGCGCAAAAGCAGACAAGCGCCATTGCTGGGTTCTGAATCAGACTAGGCAGTCATGTTTTCTGATGTCTCTGCACTGTAAATAATATGCACAATAAAGCTCTTAAAGAAAGAGCAGACCGGAGCGTCTTTACTCGAGAGTAGCCGCAACAATCCCCTGACAGCAATGAAAGCATGTGAGTGAAGCTGGAAACCTTAGCCGTAATCTTTTCTGACCTAATTTTTCCCTGCCAGGCCCCTGAAGGTAATTGACACAAAGGATCCCCCCCCCCCAAAAAAATACTCGACAGTTTAAGACCAGAGTTAAAGCTATCTCATGTTGGTTCAAGCTCCATAAAGACAGAAAGCTGGAGGCCAAGGAAAATGCCATAATAGATGTCCCCCACTATCAATAATGCTTGCTTGCAACTCATATTTCATCCACCAACTCTTTCGTGCCCAAATCTAGGCAGGGAGGACGGTGTGTTCAGCAAAGATGCCTCACATTGACTTGGCCCTGTATTTCCACAAGAAGCATCTGTGCCTTACTGTATTGCTCAAGGACTAGCAATTTGTACACACAAACACAATTTAATGCCATGTGCTAGAATTGATAGTTTGATGATTTACTTTATTTCCACGTTCCCAGATCTGATTAATTTTAGTTACACTCTAGTCAAAATAACAATCCCTTATACAACAACTGCAATATTACCGTAACCACTTCCATTCATATTGACACATTAAATGATTTATAAAACTACAGGTGAGGCACTCAAACTATATCCTTGTTCTTCCTGTGTGTGGCAGTTATTCTCATAGCTGCCAAGTTCTCCCTTTTTTTAAGGGAAATTCCGTTATGCTGAATAGGCTTCCTCGTGAGAAAAGGGAAAACTTGGCAGCTATGGTTATTCTGTCTGTGACGTTTCTTCCTGTCCTTCTAAAATATTATGTCTATCTTTTACTGGTGGTTGCTGTTCTCCCTCATGCCTTGGGTGGAGCTAATATACCCCTGTTGTTTCAGAAATTCTCCATTGCTCCATCCCGTGATACACTGTTTTGCCACTTTTACAACAGCTGCAAAAATCACACTCAGTTATTCTTAATTATTCACATATTATACTGCCTAGATAATCCTAAAGTGAATTTCTATAGTGGATAAATGATGGGTCAAAAAGCCTGGCGCAATATCTTAGCAAGAATATTACTTTCTGCTTTAATGTTTTCTTTCTAAATTTGGAATCACAGTTAGTACCTTAAGAAAGGACTCCGCCTCCTTCTGGCACTGCTGAGCGTATTAGGAGGGGAAAAGCAGATTGTTTGTTCAGGTAAGTCAAGCAAACCATATTTGAGAATCTATTCTGACTGCTGTTCAGATTGTGAAAGTCACACCTTGGGCTCTAGCTACACCTCAAGGGGTTCTTACACATTTATGTATTGCAACAAAGGGATGGAAAAGTACAGGCTGAAGAAATATATCTCGTCATGCCCCAAATGCCCGTAACATTAAAGATGATGAGTCTCAGACTACAGTAAGAAGGAAATGAGAAAACAATGGAAACTGTATTGTGGAATTTTTTAACGCCACCTTCGCAGAGCTGTTGTGAGGACTGGCAAGATGAAGACGGCAACGTATTTGGGGGAAATAGCAGAAAAAATGACGATACTGATGTAAAATTCAATGTTATCGTTCCTGTGGTATCTCACATAACAAGCTAGCATTTCCAGCTCCAGCCTGTATGGGAGATTTAAGAGCTAAATTGAAGACAAATTCAGTCATGTATCTGCAGCTGGGAAACAAATGCTTCTGGTGAGATTCTCCATTCCATCACCACTTAAATCTAAATAAATCCTCTCAGGGTGTCGACAAAGGACTTATGCTGATTCTCCCTTGTTATGATATCTATCATATCATCTTCGTTCAAATTCAAAGGCACTTCTTCTGAAACAGAAAAAGGCTTCATCACTAACTAAGGTAGCAAAAGAGGCTCCTGGACATTTAATATATGTGTAGAACAGATAATTTCTGTGGCTGTAGCTTGCATGACAATTCCTTTTTCTTCTCACCTGTTAAAATTGCAGGAGCCCAGCCTTCCTTTTCACCTGTTCCACCACAAATTAAACCCTCCAGCATAGCTGTCAAGTTTTCCCTTGTCTCGTGAGGAAGCCTATTCAGTATAATGGAATTTCCCTTTTAAAAAGGGGAGAACTTGACAGCTATGCCCTCCAGATGCTGTTAAACTCCTTTTTCCATCCCCCCTCTTCCTTTGTTTGATTCCATCCAGGGATCCTTTTTTGCTTAGGGTTGGGAGCCACCTTTTTATTTGTGAAAAACGTCAAATGCCCTGATTGTAACGGCAGCAACAAATAACCTAGACAAACAGCTTATCCTTCCAGTTCTGTAACACCACCTGATATTTTAAATAGCACCCCTAAAGTAAACAGACAGCATTTTATGAAACCACATTTTATGAAATCAGTGCGATTTTCCAGACTTACTGTGGTAGCTGTGAGGTAGATTGCGTCTTCAGACCCAGAGAGGACACAATTTAATCTGTGACCCACCAGATTAGGTGGGAAATAAGTTTGTCGTTGATTTTCATATAAAGATGCCTTATATCAATTCGGACCATTGGTCCTTGTATCGGTCCTCCCTAAAAGAGGGTGTGTGTTGCAGTGAGACCTGGAAACCGACACCCTGTGTTGTGGGTGGGTAAGATTGGTCAGCCACAACACCTGATTGGTAGGTCCCTCGATGTTGGGTCAATCTGGCCAATGGGGCGCAGCCCAAACGGATATATATACCCATGCACGTGACCCAGAGATTCCTCTGCAGGGACGTAGCCAGGATCAAAATTGGGGGGCAAGGGGCAAGGGGCGGGGCCAAGGGGCAGGGGAGGGGCCACAGTGGGGCAAGGAAAGCCATGGTCGTTCAGGGGCGAGGGGGCGCCAGGATCAGCCCAAAATCGGGCTGATCCAACCCCCTCCTCCCCCTCCACGATCGGCAGGGGCGAGGGGGCGCCAGGATCAGCCCAAAATCGGGCTGTTACAATCCCCTCCTCCCCCTCCGTGATCGCCGGGGCGGGTGGAGGGAAAGCTGGCTTTCCCTCCACCCGCCCCACAGCCAGCAAGGGAGAAAGGAGACGTCCCTTCTAGCCGGCTGGCTGTGGGGCAGGTGGAGGGAAAGCCCCAGAGCCGCGCAAAGCGTTTGGCTGGCTTTCCCTCCACCCGCCCCACAGCCAGCCGGCTAGAAGGGAGACAGCACCAGGCGGCGGCGGGCAGCGGGGCAGGCTGGCCACCAGCGGCCCTGCTTCTAGGGGGGGCAACTGCCCCCTCCTGCCCCCTTCTGCCTACGCCCATGTTTCAGTGCGTGCATTCGGAACACCTACCCACCTCTCCCTACTTTTAGGGCTTGTTGCATTTGACCTTGCTATGCCGTTGTGTGTCGTCTGTCGTTGGGACAGGGGCATGGCAGGAATTTTCCCCACTTGCCTGATTGGCTGTTGCCATTTGGGTTTCGCCTACCGCGTAGCAAATTGTCACTACTTGTAAGGTTGAGGATAGGCCACTGGTTCAGGTGATAGGGATGGGGGAACGCTCTCGCCATCCCTATGTGGAGGGTATTCCGTTAAAGGAATCCAGGGGTTCAATGGTTTGGTCAACCCCTGAGAGGGGGTTGTGCCTGTGCCTGAGTCCAGGGGAGCATCTGGCGAGTGAACAGAGTCTGTTCCCAGGCTTTTCACCTGCCTCAGATGTTCACCCTTGGCTGACCTATGATAGAGCTCTGGGTCAGCGCTACTTGCAAGGGTGTAGGGAGCTAGTCGAACCAGAGCCTATGCAACCATTCACTTTCTGTAATCAATAAAGTTGTGGCCTAAATTCTGCCAAAAACCAAACCAAAATTTGAGTCATGTGTGAATTTATTTAGGGGGGAGGTTTCTGGGTCTGAACATGCAAACCAGGGGTGTTGTTTTGGGGTGGCTCAGATAAACAGCCCGCGGTCTCACTGGACCCCAAATCCCTTGCCCGCTTTCTTAGAATCAAGAATCATAGAATTGTATAGTTGGAAGGGAGCCCAAGAGTCATCTAGTCCAACCCCCTGTAATGCAGGCATCTCAACTAAAGCATCCATGACAGATGGTCATCCTTCCATTGTTTCCTCCCATTGTTAAAACTTTTTTAAAACTTTGTTTACAGGGCAGCTGGATGAACTGCAGTATGGATGAGACCCCAGCCACTTGCCATCTTAATTTGCCTATATACGCCTATATATATATAAAGGTAAAGGGACCCCTGACCATTAGGTCCAGTCATGACCGACTCTGGGGTTGCGCGCTCATCTCGCATTATTGGCCGAGGGAGCCGGCGTATAGCTTCCAGGTCATGTGGCCAGCATGACAAAGCCGCTTCTGGCAAACCAGAGCAGCACATGGAAACGCTGTTTACCTTCCCGCTGTAGCGGTACCTATTTATCTACTTGCACTTTGACGTACTTTCAAACTGCTAGGTTGGCAGGAGCTGTGACCGAGCAACGGGAGCTCACCCCGTCGCAGGGATTCGAACTGCCGACCTTCTGATCAGCAAGCCCAAGGCTCAGTGGTTTAACCACAGCGTATATATATATATATATATATATATATATATATATATATATATATATAGTGCATGTAAACTTATGCGGATTTGTGTCATGTGCCTATATCCTGAGTCCTTTGTCCCTGCTGTATAGCCTAGCACTGTATTCACCAAGATTTTTCCTAGCCTACTTGGGATCCTCTGTTACTAGGACCTTTGGCATGAAAATTAAGTCCTGTGCTAGGAAGCCAACACTTCTGCTACCTAACTTCACTGTCTTCGCCCTTGCCTTCTCTTCCATGACTGCTTCCAATTAAGTATTAACAGGTGCTTTGAATAGAACTGTATTTTTGGTACCCGTAAACTTCTAATCCGTTCCACATGAATGCTGTAGTGGAAATGTACAGAATTCAGACAACCACCAGTACTGTAGTGTTGTATTTCAGCAAAGTTTATCAGCTGCGTCAGGAGAGGGGGGGGGGCAACCTTGTTTAGTTATATGTTGTCTATGACTGCATGGAAGCAATGAAAAAAATGTTAAATTCAGTTCCATTTTAGCTCAAAGGATAGTTAAAAGCAGGCATTCCTTCCAATGACCATCATTAAGGTTGTTATATAAGCAGGGGATTATCGGATTTTTCAGTAGCTGAGTCATCTGAAGAACAAAGATGTGGCTAAAACACAGAAAATAAGTTCTGCATGAAAAAAACTAACTGCTGGGTATCGCTCATGAAGACGATGAACAGAGACGTGATTTTAAATATGCATCGCTGGCAATGAGTGAATCCAGACTAAGCTAGTCACATTTCAGTCCGATTGAAATCAATAGGGCAAATTAGTAATTACTGACTTGCTCTCATTTCATTGAAATCAACAGATTGTGTATGAGTAATTGTCTGGGTCCGCTTCAGCCTACGTAGGAGACATAACAAAATCTGGATCAGGAAATAGAAAAAGTGGCTTTCCACGATTACTTGCCACATCTTTACCACTCACTTCCCTAGTGGCATGCGAAGGGGCCTCCTTACATGGTCCAGAAGTGTTTCTGGTCTACATTAGACAAACCTATTTCCCCCTCAGCATCTCTTAATTTAATTAAATTAAATAATAAGAATATGGAGGGGCAAGAGAAAAGCTACGCATAGGCAGCATGGATTTAATTCAGTTAGACGTGGGTGACACTGTGGTCTAAACCACTGAGCCTCTTGGACTTGCAGATCAGAAGGTTGGCGGTTTGAATCCCCGCGACGGGGTGAGCTCCCGTTGCTCGGTCCCAGCTCCTGCCAAGCTAGCAGTTTGAAAGCACGTCAAAAGTGCAAGTAGATAAATAGGTACTGCTCCGGCAGGAAGGTAAACAGCATTTCCGTGCGTTGTTCTGGTCGCCAGAAGCGGCTTATTAGTCATGCTGGTCAAATGACCCGGAAGCTGTACGCCAGCTCTCTCGGCCAGTAAAGCGAGATGAGCGCCGCAACCCCAGAGTCGTCCGTGACTGGACCTAACGGTCAGGGGTCCCTTTACCTTTAACTTTAGATGAGATTTAATCTTGATGGGATAGTTGTCTGGAATGTGGTGATGGTAATGAAGGAAAGATTATTAGACCCAGGGAGAAGGGGAGGATTAGGGACCCAGGTGGCGCTGTGGTTAAACCACTGAGCCTAGGGCTTGCTGATCAGAGGGTCGGCGGTTCGAATCCCTGTGACGGGGTGACCTCCCGTTGCTTGGTCCCAGCTCCTGCCAACCTAGCAGTTCGAAAGCACGACAAAATGCAAGTAGATAAATAGGAACCGCTACAGTGGGAAGGTAAACGGCGTTTCCATGTGCTGCTCTGGTTTGCCAGGAGCGGCTTTGTCATGCTGACCACATGACCTGGAAGCTATACGCCGGCTCCCTCGGCCAATAATGCGAGATGAGCGCGCAACCCCAGAGTCGGTCACGACTGGACCTAATGGTCAGGGGTCCCTTTACCCTTTACCTTAATCTTGATGGGATAGTTGTCTGGAATGTGGTGATGGTAATGAAGGAAAGATTATTAGACCCAGGGAGAAGGGGAGAAAGCCTTAAACTTTTATAAGAACTCTGAATCTACAGAGCAAGGCAAGGGTGAAAATCAGCCTGAAATAGGTAAATGGCAAGTAAGTAGCTCAGATGCATAAAGGGAGGGAAGTAGCTTGAAGAAGGCAAATTGTTTTACCAAACATCTGGAAAAAAATATAATTATTTGGGGACGGTCCGGCATTTATTATAGTCTCTAACACAAATGTCAAATTGAAAAGAGCCAGGTTCTATGGTGTACAAAGAAAAAGTATGCTTTAACTTTATAAGGAATATAAAAAAATTCCTTCAGTAGCACCTTAAAGACCAACTAAGTTTATATTTTGGTATGAGCTTTCGTGTGCATGCACACTTCTTCAGATACACTCAACTGCAATTTTAACCCTAAATGGAGAACAAGGAGTAGGGAGCAGAAGGTCTAAAATGTCACACAGAGAATGTGAGTTATATAGACCAGGGATGTCCAACAGGTAGATCGTGATCTACCAGTAGATCACTGGATATCTGTGGCAGATCAACGGTAGATCGCCAGCTCCCCCCAAAGAAGCTAAAAAAAACTTTGGCTCCCCTAAAAAAAGCTCAACATCTTTGCCCTGCACCCCTAAAAACGGGGCTTTCCTCCCTAAAAAAAAGCTCAGTGTCACTTTCCTCCTCCCTAAAGAAGCTCAACAACTTTGACCTGAACCCCAGTTTTTAACTCTGTGAGTAGATTGCAGCCTCTTGGAAGTTGGCCGCCCCTGATATAGACAAATAAATGTAGATGATTGAACTGCAGGCACAATGGGAAATGAGACGAAAGCAGCAACTGCTTGGTTTGTTGCCATCACTTAATGCCTTGTCCAATTCAAAAAGAATAAAATAAACCATCTTAATCAGAAGGGGGCAGTAACAATCTTTGGACTGCTCTTCAACTGCAATTTTAACCCTAAATGGAGAACAAGGAGTAGGGAGCAGAAGGTCTAAAATGGCACACAGAGAATAGAAAACTCCACAGAATCTCTTTGTGACATGATGCAATTGACAAAAAAGGGATGTTTCTGAAGAAAAACCAATGATATACTTAGTTGAATTTCTGGTCCCCCTGGTTTTCTGAGTTTTAATTTTAATTTTAAGATTTAAAATGATATTGGCTTGTATTTTGATGGTTCTACCGGTATTCTTAGTGCGTTTCTAAAGACTTTGGACACAACCTTCACCCATGATTGAGTTTATCTGAGGTAGAGTATTGCATTTCCAGATAAAAAACAAAGTTGAGTCATCACAGCTGAAGAGACAGCAGTCTAACTGGGACTTGGTCACATCTAGAAGAGGAACTGCTGGTGGGTGCAGACAGAGACGGAGATGAATAAAATGAAATGGACATCGTCAGCATTTTGGCCAAATGCTATGATCTGAATGTGGAACATCCAGTCTATGCTGTTTTCTCACTTTGCCATCATCCAAGCACATTTGTGCTAGCTCTTTGATCCTGAATTCCTTCGCTGCCAGAATGATGATGATGATGATGATGATAATGATGATTTTATTATTTATACACCACCCATCTGGTTTCTGCAA
The DNA here is from genome assembly GCF_963506605.1 of Zootoca vivipara. Lineage (NCBI taxonomy): Eukaryota > Metazoa > Chordata > Lepidosauria > Squamata > Lacertidae > Zootoca > Zootoca vivipara. Next base: position 10,621,764 of record NC_083282.1, on the reverse strand, counting down.
TTGTTGATGATAGATAGATAGATAGATAGATAGATAGATAGATAGATAGATAGATGATAGATAGATAGATAGATAGATAGATAGATAGATAGATAGATGATAGATAGATAGATAGATATAGATAATACAGGGCTCATACACACTTCCACATGTGCTGTGCCTAGAAAGCACAAGTCCTGGCAGTTTCCCGCTTGACCCACGCTTTCTAAGCACGGGTCCGAGGAGTTTTTCCCTTGCCCTGCTCCTTTCCAAGGGAAAACCTGCTCTTTAGTGATACATCAGAACAAACGGCAATCTGGGGGAAACCCAGATTCCTGTTAGCTCCAACTGAGCACCAAAGAGCAGTTTTTTTCCAGGAGGGTGACGAAAGCACCAGAACAAGGGCAGGCGTGGGAAGGGAAGACTGCTTTCATCATGGACTTCAGTCCTACTCCCTTGCCTCAGAAAACCTGGGAGGGAGCTGTTGCCTGGACCCAGACCAGGACCACAGCAGGGGCTAAAGGGCTAGAGTCCTCTTAAAAAATGGCGATGAACCCTTCCTACTAGAAATTTGTTTTTTGTTTTGTTTTGTTTTAAAGCGGCCTGAACTTAAAGGCACCGCTAGATAGTTAAAGCAACATGTAATTTGTCACAGAGAATCATAGAATCTTCAGGCCCGGCTCTAGGTGCAGTCCCGGTGGCACAGGGCACCAGGGCGCCGGGCCGGCAGGGGGGGCGTTCGCGGCAAAGCCGCACGGAAGCCATGCTGTGCGCTGCGAGGGCGGGGGCGCCGGAGCGATCTCCGTGCCTCAGCGCCAGGGCGCCCGACTTGCTAGAGACGGCCCTGAGAATCTTAGAGCTGGAAGGGACCACAAGAGTCATCTAGTCCAACCCCCTGCAATGCAGGAATCTCAGCGAAAACATCCATGGCAGATGGCCATCCAAACTCTGTTTTAAAACCCCCAAGGAAGGAGAGTCCACCAGTTCTTGTGGGAGTCCATTCCACTTCTGAAAAGCTCTTACTGTCATAAAGTTTTTTCGAATGTTTAGTCAGAATCTCCTTTCTTGCAACTTGAAGGCATGCGAAACACTTTCAAAGACTTTTGGGCACTGCAATTTACCCCTCACAGACTTATTATTATTATTATTATTATTATTATTATTATTATTATTAAATTATTATTATTATTAATAGTAACTCAGGTTAAGAACTTTACTTCAGGATGAGAACAGAAATCACGCAACAAGTAGCTAAATAGGTACCGCTGTGGCAGGAAGGTGAACAGCGTTTCCGTGCGCTCTGGTTTCCGTCACGGTGTCCCATTGCACCAGATGTGCTTTAGTCCTGCTGGCCACATGACCTGGAAAGCTGTCTGCGGACAAACGCCGACTCCCTCTGCCTGAAAGCGAGATGAGCACCGCAACCCCAGAGTCGCCTTTGACTGGATCATATGCCACAGGGTCCTTTACCTTTTTACCTTTAATACAGCAATGTAACTCACTGGAGTTAATAAACTTATTCAAGTGCACTGTAATGTAATACAACCAGGGCTAGCCTGTCTATGAGGGGTGCCTCTGCGGGCATCACCACCACTCTGCCACCAGAGAAGTGAAGAGTGGCTGCGGTGGCTTCCAAGTTCTGGTGAGTCCCATGAGAACCAACAAATATTGCTGGAGCCCGGCAAGGAAGGATTTGATGGGCGTGGCAAGGGCAGCCCTTTCCCAATTCACCTCAGGCTGCGAAACAGGATGGGCTGCTCTTGAATATGCCTAAGATCAGTGGCAGGATCTTTTTTCCTTTGTTGTTGTTTAGTCGTTTAGTCGTGTCCAACTCTTCGTGACCCCATGGACCAGAGCACGCCAGGCACTCCTGTCTTCCACTGCCTCCCGCAGTTTGGTCAAACTCATGTTCGTAGCTTCGAGAACACTGTCCAACCATCTCGTCCTCTGTCGTCCCCTTCTCCTTGTGCCCTCAATCTTTCCCAACATCAGGGTCTTTTCCAAGGATTCTTCTCTTCTCATGAGGTGGCCAAAGTATTGGAGCCTCAACTTCAGGATCTGTCCTTCCAGTGAGCACTCAGGGCTGATTTCCTTCAGAATGGATAGGTTTGATCTTCTTGCAGTCCATGGGACTCTCAAGAGTCTCCTCCAGCACCATAATTCAAAAGCATCAATTCTTCGGCGATCAGCCTTCTTTATGGTCCAGCTCTTTTTTCCTAAACAACTGCAAATCAGACACATCTCTTCTGGAAATGACAAACTTACAGCAGCCTCTGAATTATGTGGGTATTTGACCAACAACTAAAGACTCTGGTGAAGATTAGCATTCTTTACAGCACAATCTCAGGCATGTCTGCTCAGAAGGAAGTCCCACTGAGCTCAGTGGGGCTTACTCCCAGGGAGGTAAGACTACCACTTAAACTGATTGAAAAGCCTTTATTAGAGATAAGCTTTCAAGTCCACCAGAATTCTTCTTCAGACTGGACATTATTTACATAAGAAAAGGAGTGGGTGTGAAGAAACAATGTTATTTGACGTGATGTCAGATTTTGTAGTTCATACCAGTGTTTTTTCCCATCACACCCATCAACAATCTCTGTTTTCTCATCCCCACCCACATTTTTTAATAGCCAGAGTGAATGGGTGCTAATGAGTTCAAAAGCTTTCTCACTGCTTTGTGACGTGTCACTTAATTCCAATATCATTTTCCTCTTGCTTCTGATGGACAGAACACAGCTGCCTGCCATTGTTCTCCAGAACTCTAGTCCATTTCAGAGAATGTCCTAACGAACATTGCCAACTACTGCACCAAACTTTTCCAACTGAAGTCTTGTGGAACTAAATGGTTATGCAAGAAAAGGTAAAAAGGTAAAGGACTCCTGGACGATAAAGTCCAGTCAAAGGTGACTATGGGATTGCGGCGCTCATCTCACTTTCAGGATAAGGGAGCTGGCGTTTGTCCAGAGACAGCTTTCCAGGTCATGTGCCCAGCATGACTAAACCGCTTCTGGCACAACGGAACAACGTGACGGAAACCAGAGTGCAAGGAAACGCCGTTCACCTTCCCGCCACAGCAGTACCTATTTATCTACTCGCACTGGCGTGCGCTTTCAAACTGCTAGGTTGGCAGGAGCTGGGACAGAACAATGGGAGCTCACCGCATTGCAGGGATTCGAACTGCTAACCTTCTGATAGGCAAGCCCAAGAGGCTTAGTGGTTTAAACCATAGTGCCACCTGCGCCTTGCAGGGATCCACAAGTATTTCAAAATGGTTTCCTCTGCTTCATAAAGATAACAAAACCTTCAGTTCTCATCATAATGTGGGGGGCACCCAGAGGTTTGCTGCATATCCAGTACTGGCAGTTGTTGCACCATATTGACCCTGTCCTCGTTCAGGTAATTACAAAAGCCTTGAATGGAAAACCAGCTACTGAAATATGAGCTATTTGGTAGTTTCCAAGGCTGGCCGCTTGTTCTCTCAAGAGGTCAATCCAGTTATAAAGATGGATTTTGCAGGTATTTAGAAAATTTGTTTCTTGTGGAGCATCCAGAAGCACTCAGAAGGCACTGTAGGAAGAGAAATGGCTTAGGCTGAACACCCAGGTCCTTTTAGTATTGAAAAGCAGGCCTTTTCTTTCCTAAACAGAGGTGCCATCTAGGGGCCTAACAGTCCACTGCCATCGGAACTAGCAACAAAATACGTAAGATTAAAGCTATATCAAGGTTATCCATAAATTCAGTGTAAAGGGAGATTGGATGCCTAACTGGAATCATGGAACTTTTGAGACTTTCTCCAAAACTCCAAAATGCAAATAGTCAGCACAGAGATACATAAGTACTTCAGAAGTCGCATGGAACCCGTTCCAGAAGTCCATTCGACTTCCGAAACGTCCGGAAACCAAAGCGCAGCTTCTGATTGGATGCAGGAAGCTCCTGCAGCCAATTGGAAGCCCTGTCGGATATTCGGCTTCCAAAAGATTGTTTGAAAACTGGAACACTCACTCTGGCTTTTGGTCGTTCGGGAGCCAGAACGTTCAACTCCCAAGGCATTCGGGAGCCGAGGTACGACTATATGCAGAAAGGCAGGGCTGGACTTTGGCAATCTTTTGGAATATGGTACCAAGTGTGAGGCCAAAAATTGGTGCCACAAAATGGATCGTCTCAATTTTGGATCTTCTCAATTTTGCACCCCTTTGGCTCAGTGCCCTATGCAGTGAAACTGCCCACACCACCCAAAATCTGGCACTGATACAGGTGAAGGTCCAGCCCTAATTTGGCACCTGAAAGAATATAAGGATGGCGAAGGCAAGGCCCTCAATTGCCAGAATGAGAATGAAGGTCACCCAAGGCAGCAATGCTGTCTTAACACACTTTGAAACAAGGAAAGTAATACACAATATTGAAAAAAACCAGCCCACCTCTAGTAAGAACACCAAGCCCAGAGTCTAAAATTACTGAACTGTGCCTCTAAAAATGGCAGATTTATTTTTAAGCACCACTTAAACACTAGTGATGCTATGTGTGCTATTAGACTCTGCAGATTTTGTGACAGATTACAGACACACAGAAATGTGTCTAAAAATTCATAGCATCCAATCTAAAAAGTTCATTTACCTGGAAGTAAGTCTGCTTCCTGGTTTTCTAGAGAAGTGAAGCATTTCTAGAGAAAATGATGACAGTATTATTTCTTCTGTAATCAGCAAACTGTATTCCCATGATGGGTTGGGGTTTTTTTGGGGGGGGGGGTGACAGAGAAACCAGGTGGAAACTAGGGAGAGAATATTCTCATTCTGGTGTCCAACTTGCAGATCAGATAGATAGATAGATAGATAGATCGGGTCCTCCTTTAAAGAGGGCACGTGCCGTGTTAGTTTGAGACCTGGCAACCAAACCCTGTGTTGTGGGTGGGTATGATTGGATAGCCACAACTCCTAATTGGTAGGTCCCTTGATGCAGGGTTCAATCAGGCCAATGGGATGCAGGCTAAACAGATCAAGGGACCTATATATACCTATGCACATGACCCAGAGCTTCCTCTTTCGGTGCATGCATTGGAACATCTGTCCACCTCTCCCTACTTTTAGGGCTTGTGCGCTTGGCCTCGCTATGCCATCGTGTGCCGTCTGTCGTTGGGACAGGGGCACAGCAGGAATTTTCCCCACTTGGCTGATTGGCTGGTGCCATTTGGGGTTCGCCTGCCACGTAGCAAATCGTCACAACTTGTAATGTTGCAGATAGGCTCTGGTTCAGGTGATAGGGATGGGAGAACACTCTTGCCATCCCTATGCAAAGGGTATTCTATTAAAGGAATCCAGGGACTCTACGGTTTTGTCAACCCTGAGAGGGGTTGTGCCTGTGCCTGAGTCCAGGGGGACATCTGGGTGGTAGACATAGCTTGTTCCCGGCTTTCTGCCTATCCAGGTGTTCACCCTAGGCTGACCTAGGCTGGTGCCCTGGGTCAGCGCTACCTGCAACGGTGCAGGGAACCAGTCGAACCAGAGCCTATGCAACCACTCACTTGCTGTAATCAATAAAGTTGTGGCCTAAATTCTTCCAAAAAACAAACCAAAATTTGAGTCTGTGTGAATTTATTTAAGGGGGAGGTTTAAAGGTTTGAACACGCAAATGATAGACAGACAGACAGACAGACAGACAGACAGACAGACAGACAGACAGACAGATATAGACTACAGTGAGGAAGTAAAATGAAAAAAAGAAAGGGGGACCCCTGTAATTGTGAGGCGCTGAGGGCCTGTTTTTTGGCCTATGATGAAAAGCCTTCTGTTTCCACTGCCAAACCTTGCAGGGTACAATTTGCAACAGTCTGGCACCATTTTTGAGTGAATTGGATAACATCAAGTTTTTGGTGAAATTGTGACCACACGGGTTAGGGATTTTTTTCAAAAACATGTTTTTCCGTGGTTTAAGGCACCGAAGGCTGATTTTTTTTTTGGTTTATGATAAAACATGTTTTTTGCACTGCCAAACCTTGCAGGGCACAATTTGCAACAGTTTGGCACCATTTTTGAGTGAATTGGATAACGTCCAATTTTTGCTGAATTTGTGATCCGCGGGTGATCTCCCTTCTTATGGTCTTTGTACTGGACCTGGAGACTCCAATAGAGAGCATTCCATGTCAGGAAGGAGGGAAAGTGGGCACTCTATCAAATGACAAGGCAGGAGTTACATGGAGCAGGGCCTTTTCACTGGTGGTGCCCAGTGTATGCCTCGCTCTTCCCAGAACTGCTCTCTTTTGGCTTGTATTTTGGAGCTTTATAATTTAGGAAGACTTTGGAAGAACTGGTTGACAAGTCTTATCAGTTGCTGACGTATGAGCGGATTTTATTTGGTGCTATTCTGTGCTTCTGGTGCACCAGGGTTTATAATAATAGAGGTGGCCAGGATGCCAGAAGGGATACAATTTATGAGCTCTCTCCATTATCTGCACAGCAGGGGGTGTTCAGTCAACAGTGCAAGGGCTGAGCCGAAGCATTTCCTGCTGGTTACCTGCTTTCAGCAATAGGGATCGCTGTTTGGTAGTACCCAATTGGTTAGCTGTCAGATTCTAGAGCTCCCTATTGGTGGCTCTTAGGTAATTCACAAAATACAGTGTCCATTCATAAAGCAGTAACATAAAGCTCCATTGCTACATATTGGGTGTATATTTCAGTGGTTTAACGTACAGGTTTGTGGCTGTATTGTAGTGTTTATGCAACTGTGAATAAAAGGTGACTGGGCTCATTGTCTAGGGGTTTGGGGGGGGAAGGTGACAAAACTGATTTCCAATAAGTGCCCCCCTTTATTTCCATAACAAGTCCTTGAGTCTGTACTCTGAATGGTGACACCAGGGACCTAGAAGGTGCAGGGCTTGTCGGTCCAACTCCTGCACAGTCTCATCAGGGTTGACCTTAAGGCAATTGGAGCAATTGAGCCAAATTGGGCCCGTGGGCTGCTCCTGAGGGGGCCCCTACACCAGGGCAATCCAGGTGGATTTTATTTATATCTATATTTATATCTATGCAGACTTTGACTGTGAACGGGGGCCCTACAAAAAAATATTCAAGTTGCACCCTACTGCTTCAAATTTGGGCCCCACTGGCTAGCCCTGATTCTAATAGTTGCTGGGCCTGAGTTGCCCTGCCCTTGCATGAAGTCTTGGGTTTGCAATTTTGGGAGAGGGGAGACTGCCCGCTGGGGAGCGGGAGAGCTGGCAAGGCCCTCTAGATTTAGAGGCCCTAGGCTTCAGCCTACTTAGCCTATGCATAAATCCGGCACTGGGAGAGGGGATTCTCTCATTCTGGCCATTGGTCAGCAGTCATGGCTATTTAATGTTTGGCAGGAAGTATGCATCTACCTCGGGGGGGGGGGGTGTACTGAAACACTCTGCAATAGATGTACGATCCCCTGCATGCCAACAGAGAATTTAGCTGCATGTGATAATGTGTGAGGAAGACATGGGTTTCTCTTCTGTAGGAACAGAGGAGAGTGGATACCCAGTTTGGACAAAACAGATTGTGTACAGTACATACACTCTATCCTTAAAGCTCATTTGGAGCACATTCTTTCCCCTCAAAGAATTATGTGCCAAGGCACCTGAGCCACAAAGTTCCTAGCAGAACAATAAAACACACCGACACGAAGGATTTTGGTTTATGGGTTCAAACAGGCCACAACTTTACTGGTTACAGATGTGAGCGGTTTGGCTTAGGCATTGGGGTGAAGCCAGGCTATGTCTTGACTCCTGCTCATCTGCAGAGAGTCCACTTAAGGGAAAACCACCTATAGGGGGCGCCCGATGACTTACCGTACATCAAATAGAGGCACCCCGAAGTGTCCCCGTAGGGGCTGTGACATGACCTTAGCCCTTGTCCAGGCTTCAGACAGGATTCACAGCCCGAACCCCTTTACAGGATACCCTTACTGAGGCAACTCAGTCTCCAATATTTTCCTATTATTATTATTATTATTATTATTATTATTATTATTATTATTATCCCATCCACGTTTTTTTTCTTCCTGGATTCAAACTGGAGACACACTATACTCAGAAGGATGTGTATGCACTTTCTCAAATTTTCCCCAAACCACGGGAAATTCAGGGCGGCACAGTTTAGCACTGCCCTCACTCCCATCTTGGAAAGTTCAAGCATGTCTTGAAAATTCCCCAGCTGGTTATTCTGACTGGTGTGTAATTGGAATTTATAATTTTTTTGGAATGCAGAGTTAAAGTAAATCAAACCATCACGCGGGGGGCAAACAAAATAATATAAATTGGCATTGAACAATTGGCATTATTGATTGTATTATAATTTGGTATTGTGACAATAAGGCTTTTATTGGGTTGTTGTAATTGAAAACTAATAAAAAAATATTGCACAAGGAAATTCCTCAGCTGCAGAGCGAGCTGCGTGAAGGAATCCTACTATGGATTTACTCCCCGTCTACAGTGAGCACTTAAAAAAAAAAAGTTATTATTTTTAAAAGCGCCTCAAAGGCTAACACATTGCTACATCATAAACTTTCATAGACCAGACTGCAGTCCATCACATACATTAATTAGGGAGGTGAAAGGAGGATAACATCTAAAGGAGAGAGAGAGAAATGTTAATCATGAGAAGGGAGGGAAATGAAATGCAGATATTAGGCAGCAGCTCTCGTTTTTTAAACCCACCAAAGATACATGCAGATAAGGGAATCTAATCTCAGCTCCCTTCCTACCTGCTCTCACCTTACCTGGCTGCATTCCATTGCTTCAAAAACATTTTCTTCACCTTGCCCCCTTTAAGTTATTGGAGCTGGGCTGGGAGAAAAGTGCTTTAGAGGAACAGCAAGCTGACGGGGACAGGTTTTGAGGAGATGAGAGAAGGAAAGAAAGGAGGTAGTTAACATGTCAGGGTATTTGTCCATTTTGCCTGGTATTGTTTAGCTCTGCTAACTTGAGCCGAGTGCAAAAATGAGTGAGCACATTTTGAGCGTAGGAATTTCTTTTCAGCACCAATACTGAACTGAGACCACAGACCTTTCGCACAAAGGCCTGCTCCTAACTTTCTTCATTTCAGCAGCCTAATGTAGTTGGGGGCAGGGTGGATAAAAATCAATGATTTTTTTAAAATAATTTTAAAAAATCAGATTTTTAAAAAAATTAAATTGGATTTTTTAAAAAATCAGATTTTTTAAATAAAATGCTTTTGGAGGAAAAAATCTTTCTAAAGATAGTTTTCTATTTAAGTTACATTATAGTCCAAAGGCTATTCATCAGGAAATAAGGATTTGTTTTAAGTTTTTCATGTGTACTAAAAACTCAGTCTAAGTTTTTTTAAATAAAAATAAAAATTGGTTTACCACATCGGTTAACAAACATGGATACATATGCTATAATGTTATTGTTTTAGTTAAATAAATGGTTTAAATTGTTCTTAATAAAATGATTATTTTTCTCCTTCCAATAAATTATAGCAGGAAAGTTGTCCAAATATAAACAATAATTCCATAATTATCTGTCTATGTATTTCTGATAGTATAACCAGATCAGTAATTTTTTGATGTAACTGTAAAAACATCTCTGAAAATTTATTGTTCCAAAAATGAAACATTTCTCTGGTTGTAAATATTAAGAGGATGCCAGCAAGATTGAAGCTTTCTATAAAAAAAATGATTTAAATCAAGGCTTACTGACTAGTGATTTAAATCAAGGCTTACTGACTAGTGATTTAAATAGATTTTATTTAAATCAAATCCACACTGGTTGGGGGAAAGCCATTTTGCTGTTGGGATTGTTAAGCAATTGGTGACCCTTGCTGATCCCCAGAGACCTGTCAGCAAATCCAGGTCTACCTTCTGCCAGCTTCTGCCAATGTGCTGCCCCTTTTAAGCGGAGATGAAACCCAGGCCCTTGCACACACAAGGCAAATGTTTGGCCACTAAGCTATGTGATGCCCCTGCCCTTTCCCCCCCCCCCATGTGATCAGGGCAAACGGCTGCTCACTGCATCTAGTTCTCTAATAAATAAATGAACAAGCAAAACCAAGAAAGGGAAGATCAGATAAAGGGAAGATACCTACCTACTGTAAGGTCAACCTTACAAGGTTCTTGCAGTGATAACGCAGGTGAATTAAATACCGCATTTTTCTGTGTATAAGACGATTGCTTTTAAAAAAATATATATAGATATATTTATTAAGGATTTTCTCAGACAGCAAAACATACAAAAAATACAGAACACAAAAAGAGAATACAAAATACAAAAGAAGATACAACAATGCAAGAAAAAAACACAAAAAACAAAAAATCTAACTTATGACCCTTATTATCAATCCATTGACTTCCTCATTCCTCCTCCTTCTGCGATTCTTTACATATCATCCGTAGTAAACTCTAAATCTTATATAATTTCTAATTATTACTTTAATATTGTCTTATTTCTCTATCTTTTACATCTTATCCTTTTCTACTCTGTCCAAATCTTACTTCTTAATTAAATTATCATTTACAATGCTTATTTCACACCATTGTATTATCTACAACCTCTATTTTATCTCCCTCACTTCCACTAATTCTAGTCTATTATATGCTTACAGTGGCACCTCGACATACGAATGACTCGACATACAAATTTTTCAAGTTACGAAGGGAAAAATGGGGGTGGGCTTACGAATTTATTCGACTTACAATCGAATGTGTGCCAGCCCCGCTTGGGATCGGGCCGCCGGCTCCGCTGCCACCGCCGCTGCGAGGCCGGCCTCCTGCTACTGATCTTCGTGTGACAGGCGGGGGTGGGGGGAAAGCGGAGGAAGGAAGGAGCCTCCGCTTTCCCCCCACCCCCGGCTCTCACACAGCGCAGAGCCGAAGATCAGCGGGCGCTGCTTGCTGGGCTTGTCAAGCCCGGTAAGGAGCGCCCGCCGATCTTCGGCTCTGTCCCCGATGCGCTACGGCTCGGCGAAGCAGGCAGGGAGACGGCAACAGCCCGCAGCTTTTCCGGCTTTTGCCGTCTCCCTGCCTGCTTCCCCAAGACAAAGTGCCTGTGGGAATGGAGCCGAATGCGGCGCAGCGGGGGTTTTTCGCCGTTTGCCTTCCCCGAATCAAGGGGAAGGCAAACGGCGAAAAGCCCCCACCGTGCCCCAATTCAGGGCTCGCAGCAGCGGTGGTAGCGGAGCCGGCGAGGGCCCGGTCCTGCACTCCCTCGCTGGCCTCCCGCCACTCCCGCTACCTCCCGCAGCCCCTCCAGCCACCGCCACCGGCCTCCCACTGCCCCCCCCAGCTGCCGATCCAGCCATAGGGCCGGATCTGGCCCATCGCTGCCTCCTGCCAGCCTTTAAAGTTCCTTTTTTTAAAGGCCCCGGAACGAATTAATCCATTCCCAATGCATTCCTATGGGAAACATCGTTTCGACTTACGAATGTTTCTACTTACGAATGTGCATTCGGAACGGATTAAATTCGTAAGTAGAGGTTCCACTGTATTCTTTAAATAAATTTTAAATTTCTTCCAATCTTCTTCCACTTCTGCTTCACTTCGATCCCAGAGTCTCCCGGTCAGCTCAGAGAGTTCCATATATTCTATCAACTTCTTCTGCCATTCATCCACTGTTGGTATTTCTTCATTCTTCCAATTCTTTGCAAGTAGAATTCTTGCTGCTGTTGTGGCATACAAAAAGAAGGTAACAGCCTTCCTAGGTATGTCATCCCCCGTTATCCCAAGTAAGAAGGCTTCTGGTTTTTTGGCGATTGCTTTTTATCCAAAAAGTAATGTTAAAAAAATTGGGAGTCGTCTTATACACGGGTGGTGCAGAGGGTAGGCATGAGTAGGAGATATATAGTGGTGTGTGATTGGTGTATGTGGCCAAGTGTGGTTGGGATTTGTTGTGGCAATTGGTCAGGCAATTTGTGGCTGCGTTCGGTCTGACTATTGGTGCCTTCTACGAGACGTGCGATTGGCAGCTGCGGTCAGGCGGTTGAGCGATTGACGGCCACCCCCACCCCCATAAAAAGCTGAACAACTCTGGGCAATCCCCCTCCCCCAAAAAAGCTTAATGTCTCCCCCCCAATTTGTTATTTTGGAGTCCCAAAGAATAGGGGTCATGTTATACACGAAAAAAATATGGCACATGAACATCACCCTCATTCTTATCCAGGGTTCCCCAAACTAAAGCCCGGGGGCCGGATGCGGCCCAATCACCTTCCAAATCCGGCCAGCAGATGGTCTGGGAATCAGCATGTTTTTACATGAGTAGAATGTGTTCTTTTATTTAAAATGCATCTCTGGGTTATTTGTGGGGCCTGCCTGGTGTTTTTACATGAGTAGAATGTGTCCTTTTATTTAAAATGCACTCTGGGTTATTTGTGGGGCATAGGAATTCATTCATATTTTTTTCAAAATATAGTCCGGCCCCCCACAAGGCCTGAGGGACAGTGGACCGGCCCCCTGCTGAAAAAGTTTGCTGACCCCTGTTCTTATCCTTCCATAGGACCCAGAAAATAATACATTGTGTAACAAATTGTAAGGTAAAAGTAAAGGGGCCCCTGACCATCAGGTCCAGTCGTGTCCGACTCTGGGGTTGCGGCACTCATCTCGCTCTATAGGCCAAGGGAGCCAGCATTTGTCTGCAGACAGCTTCTGGGTCATGTGGCCAGCATGACAAAGCCACTTCTGGCAAACCAGAGCAGCGCACAGAAACACCGTTTACCTTCCCGCCAGAGCGGTCCCTATTTATCTACTTGCACTTTGATGTGCTTTCAAACTGCTAGGTGGGCAGGAGCTGGGACCGAGCAACGGGTGCTCAACCCATTGCAGGGATTCGAACCGCCGACCTTCTGATCAGCAAGCCCTAGACTCTGTGGTATAACCCACAGCGCCACCTGGGTCCCTTCCATAGGACCCAGAAAATAATACATTGTGTAACAAATGGTATCCAACCCAAATCATGTGGCATCCAAGGCTATATATACTTGGGACAGCAAGTCACCCCTCCCTGGCTGCAAAAATGTAACAATAACCATCTATTCTAACCATTTGCTGTCCTTTCATGATATCCGAACTTTTCTGACTGAGCCTCACTCCCAGGGATCCAGTTTGTGAATCGGAAGTGGGGACTGGGTCACCAATAAAGTGTGTGTGTGCCTTCTGTGTGTAATTTTTTGGGGGAGGGCGGACTCATAGGAGGGCTTTGGAGAGATTTTGGAGCCAGCCCGGAGCATGCCTTCAGAATCCGAGTTAAGAATGTCAGAAAGGAGCGTGGTGGCGAGGAAGCGTCTGCGCTGGAAGCCAACCCAGACACTGCCTGCCGGAAGAATCATTTCTTCAACACCTGTAGCAGGTGAGCAGGCCAAAACGCGAAGATCTTGTGGGAAGGCACTGGCCTTCCTCACAGTGATCCTCCGCAGGTTTGCGATTCACAGCAAGAAGTCGACTAACTTAAACCTAGCAAGGTTACAGGTAGGTAGCCGTGTTGGTCTGGATCGAAGTAAAATAAAAAATAAAAATAAAAAAACAGACCCTGGAAACCTTCCACCAGACATTCAATGACTTTCACCCCACCATCAACCTAACAATGAACCAATCTATGCAAGAAATACATTTTTTGGACACTACTATAAAAATACAGGATGGACGTATAGACACCACCTTATACAGAAAACCAACTGACCGACAAACATATCTACATGCTTCTAGCTACCATCCCAAACATACCAAACAATCCATCGTATACAGCCAGGCCTTACGTTACAACCGCATCTGTTCCAACTCTACAGACAGAGAATCTCACCTAAGAGATCTACAGCAAACCTTTTTAGAACTAAAATATCCACCTGATGAAGTTAAACAACAGATCAACAGAGCCAGACAGATACCTAGAGAGAACCTGCTGCAAGACAGACCCCAAAAAGAAAATAACAGAACACCACTAGTCATCACATACAGCTCCCAAGCTAAAACAGTACAACGCATCATCAGAGATCTACAGCCTCTCCTGGACAATGACCGCTCCCTTTCTCAAGCTCTGGGAGGAAGACCTTTCATTGCCTACAGACAGCCACCCAATCTTAAACAACTCCTCACCCACAATAATACAACCACCAGACTTAACATGGACACTGGTACCAGAGCCTGCAATAAACCCAGATGCCAACTTTGCTGCCACATACACCCAGACAACACCATTACTGGCCCCAACAACATCCAACATACCATCTCAGGACTATTTAATTGCTCATCCTCTAACATTGTGTATGCCATCAAATGCCAACAGTGCCCTTCAGCTCTCTATATTGGACAAACAGGCCAAACCCTACGCCAAAGGATAAATGGACATAAATCTGACATCAGGAACCAGAAGACAGAAAAACCAGTAGGAGAACACTTCAATCTCCCAGGACATTCTATACAAGATCTCAAAGTAGCTGTCTTACTACAAAAGAATTTCAGAAATAGACTGGAAAGAGAAGTTGCTGAATTGCAACTTATCACCAAGCTCAAAACCATGGAGGGACCTGGTTTGAACAGAGATATCGGGTTCTTATCTCATTATACATGATAAGCGATCTTCAGCCATCTCAACCCTTGCTTTTTCATGCAAAACCATTTGCAGTCGTTTGCGGTCATCAACAGCTATCAGTCAGTCAATCACCCATTTCCACCACCCTTCTGAGTGATCCCCCCTCCCCATCCCCACCCCTCCCCACCCCTTCTCTACATAAGTGCCTGGAAACTTCCATTTCACTGTATCTGAAGAAGTGTGCATGCACACGAAAGCTCATACCAAAATAAAAACTTAGTTGGTCTTTAAGGTGCTACTGAAGGAATTTTTTTATTAAACCTAGCAAGAATCGGCATTTGCGGATCTGCTTCTGGCTCTCACTTCATGGCCCCACCTGGCGACTCTTTACGCGCAGGCTCCGCCTCTGAGATCGCTCAGAGAACAGCAGAGCAGAAGGAGACTCTGAATCTCAGGGTCTTGGGTTCGAGTCCCACGTTGGGCAAGAAAAAGTCCTGCCTTGCAGGGAGTGGGGCTAGATGATCCACTTCGCTTCGATTTCAAAGCGGAAGGAAAGGAAGGGGATTTCAAAGCGGAAGGAAAGGAAGGGGATCGCATCGCCCAGCTTTGGGGCGGTGAGAATCCGTGCGAACCTGCGGGGAAAAAGTCAGTGCCAAACGTTGCTTGTATCCGCGCCACCCCCCGTTGCGTCTCCGGGGGCGGATCCTGCTCGCTTCCTGCGCGCAATCGTGAGTCACTCCGGCTGCGCATAAAGGCACCAGGTCCGCGGCACTGCTCCAGACTCGGAGAGCTCTTCAAGAGCACAAGCTGCGGATTCTGAACGGCGCTGGGCAGCTAGTGAAAGCTCCTCCTCGGGAATATCTATTTATATAATAATAATATATTATTATTTATTTTATCATATCTGCGATTTCGGAAGCTGAGCCTGCTATTTTCTGCGCCGAAAATGATTGCACCCTGCGTTGTCTTGTTTTCTATCTTGGCCATCAGCCAAGCAGGTGAGTGTTGCTGATCTTTTTAAAATTAAGTCTTTGCTATCTACAAAAAAATAAAAAATAAAAATCCCGCGCTGTGTTGTGCTGGGATGGCGGGGCCACTTAACTTCAGTGCAAATCTTATAGACTTCCTAGGGTTGCGCGTTGCTTTCTCGTTTTATTCTCTTCCTGGCGCACTTTGGGTTTTTAAAGAAAGGTCCCTGGCTACACTTACCATTCAAAGTGGCGATTAAAAAAACCGAAGACCACCGATGCTGTTTTGTTGCAATATATGCAGGCTTGAACTTTGAAGGAGCCTGGAAATGTTTAAGTAACCCTGAAATGAGAGGTTAACTTGTAAAAGTGCTGACAGTTGAGGGTGTCTCACACAGCGGTCCCCCCAAAAGCATTTTTTGGGTCAGCTTAGGTTAGGGGGAAAATGTCATGTCTTAGTTAGGGCTATAGATAAAAGTATTTAGAGGACTCCTTTTGGACTGTAAGAACATGAATGGTTTTATCCTTGTATCTATGGCTGCATTTTAACTGAATATAATTATTTCTGGCTTTGTCTCCTCGGCAACCTATTTTGTCTGAATTAGGGTTAATTTCCTTTAACAAAAGGCAAATGTAGAGGAAAATGCCACTATTCTGCCTTCTGTGCACTCATTCTGAAAAGATTAATGAAACAGTAATTCAATATTGTGTGTCCCCCCTCCCCCCCCATTCATACCCTTTCTTCTTCCTTGGCAAGGAAAAGTTACATCAAAAGTGTTTGATGCTGGTGCTCAGGACAGCCTTTTTCTGTACGTCATTTGCCTAGCCTGTAAAACGGGGAGAGGCATTGTAACTTCTGTTTTCAAACTAGTGTACCTGTGGGACCCAGGTGGCTCTGTGGGTTAAACCACTGAGCCTAGGGCTTGCTGATCAGAAGGTCAGCGGTTTGAATCCCTGTGGCGGGGTGAGCTCCCGTTGCTCGGTCCCAGCTCCTGCCAACCTAGCAGTTCGAAAGCACGTCAAAATGCAAGTAGATAAATAGGAACTGCTATAGCGGGAAGGTAAACGGCGTTTCCATGTGCTGCTCTGGTTTGCCAGAAGCGGCTTTGTCATGCTGGCCACATGACCTGGAAGCTATACGCTGGCTTCCTCGGCCAATAATGCGAGATGAGCGCGCAACCCCAGAGTCGGTCACGACTGGACCTAATGGTCAGGGGTCCCTGTACCTGTAATCCATGCTGCAGAGTCAAATGTATGTAAATGGTTACTAGTGATTTTCAGAAGCGCATCTTGCTACATATCTTCTTAGGAGATGGTCGGAAACTTTTAGAACCACTGGGGGGGGGCACAGTGGCATAGAGGAAGGAGTAGATATCAATGCTGGTAGCACTCTGAGTCTTTATTAGTAGCTGCTGGTATCATTATATTCACTTGAAAGTGAACTTAAGTTTCTACAAACCTATAAATGTCTAATAAGAGGAGGAAGCCTAATTGGAACTTGTTCACAGATATAGGGGTTGTAGCCATAGAAACACAATATAATGTCATAGATGAAAGCTTTATTATATTTCAGGGATGGTCTGCCTTTGTTCCTGCCAGTGGTACTAATTTCTCCTAGTAAAAGTTGTGCATATTTCAAAAGAAAGACTATTGCCCAAGAATTTAAATATCACGACTAGTGAAATCCATTCTTCAAGGTTCGTATGGAGTAGGCAATCGCCTTCTCCTCCATCTTTGCCTAGAGTGGACTCCCCATCAATTTTGAGAGAAGTTTTTCTCCAGCTGAAAGTTCCTATGAAATGACTCTTTGGTGTTAGTGTGTCTCCAGATGTGGCAGCTACTGCTGCAATCATTTCCCCTGCAACAATACTAGTGGTGATGCTGTAGGCAGCTGCATTTAGAACTATTTTCCAGAATTGGGGTGCTTCCCACCCAAGAAAGTTAGATCTGCCTCCTGCTGCTTCTTCATGCTCCCAACAGCTATACCATAACCTCATGTGCGTGATGCACTAACAAACTAGAAAGGCTGGGTGCATTCTGAGGGTGGATATAATATGATGGTATCAAGTGGCAGTTGGTCTCTAGGGAACTAATTAATTAGCACTGGTCCAAGGGCCTTTATAAGACTCCAGATCTCGCTTTGACAGCACACCTCTCGATTCCCTTTCAGTTAATCCTTGCTGCTCAAATCCATGCCAAAACAGAGGCGTCTGCATGACAGCAGGATTTGACCGCTATGAATGTGACTGTACGCGGACTGGTTATTACGGGGAAAACTGCACGACACGTACGTATTCCAGAAAGTTACGCTTGCACAACTAGCATTTAGGAGCAATTAACAGTTTTTGCTAATGTTCATTGCGCTTCGTTCCTTACAGCGGAATTTTTTACTTGGCTGAAAGTGACGCTGAAACCTGCTCCATCCACAGTCCACTACATGCTCACTCACTTCAAAGCAGTCTGGGATGTAATCAACAACTTCCCTTTCCTCCACAACACCATCATGAGATACGTATTGATGTGTAAGTACAGCATCCATATCTCTTAATGCTACTTTTACAGTGCAGTCCCATATGCATCTACTCAGAAGTAAGTCTTGTTGAGTTCATTGGCACTTGCTCTCAGGTAAATGAGTATTGGACTGGAGGCTTAATCTTGGGGAGAGATCTTTACCCAAGCACTTTGAAATGCTATATGTTGGTTGCAATAGGCCTTGCTGTTTATTTTGGTCTAATGCAGTAACCACATTCTAGACACTTAGCCTTCTAATAAATGGCCTTAGGCAAAGCAATGGCTAATTCAAGCTTCTTCTTTGGGAGCAATCTGCCTCTTTTTGAAGATACGAGCAAAAGTTCAAACCTCTCTTCAAAGTCCATGTATAGCACACATTGAAAATAGGTTTAGCAGTAATGTCCTCTCTATGGGATACTGTAGTTCTGTGACAGGGGTGGGAAATCTCTGTCAAAGAGTTTTGAGCACCCTCGCCAAACTCTAGTTCTTGGGAATCTGAAAGAAACCATTGATGGGCATTTCAAGTGTAAGAATCTTTCAGCGTAGCTGTGACCCAAGAGACAAAAATGCAAAGAGAGTAAAATTGAAAATGGATTTTTACATTCCACGTCACGTCTGAAAATGGACTTTTCAAGGTCACATGCTTACCCCCTGCCCCTGTGGGGCTTAGACTGTGAAATTAGACTATGTGGGAAGTCTTGTTGGGAAAGTTCTCTGTCTCCATACTGTGGTCATTTAGCATGGTCATAATTTTTTCTGGTTCTTTCTCTCCCTTTCCAGCAAGATCCCATTTAATAGAGAGCCCACCAACGTATAACAGCCATTATGGTTACAAAAGCTGGGAAGCTTATTCGAACCTTTCTTACTATACTAGAGCTCTTCCGCCGGTAGACCACAACTGCCCAACCCCTATGGGTGTGAAAGGTAAGAAGGGGGGGGGGGAATCTGCGCAAGTGAATGTAAGACAAAATGGAATATTCTTCAACCCTGACCTCCTTTCTCAATGCAATGGTTAGTTATGTCCAGTGAATGCCTGAAAATGGCTTAAACATTAGAAAATATGTCTGAAGGAGAAACACAAGATATTGAGTGTGCGTTGCAGCATATATTTTTCCAGTGAAACATTCTGTCTTCCTTTGTCAAAGGAACAGAAAACTTGCTGCGGTTGTAAATCAGCCAACAAGTTGTGTGTATATTGGCAACCAATTGAATAACTAACAGGTTTAAACCAAGACAACTATATTTAACAATCGGACAGGTTCCAAACTGCAAAGAAGCTATCAACATGCATTAAACTGGGGTTTGACATTTTAAAGTCTTCTTGTCAAACTCCTGCAGAACAGAAAGGAAATGGCTGCAGTTATTCAGTCTCTACTTCATGGGTAGGCAAACTAAGGGCCAGGGGCCGGATCCGGCCCAATCGCCTTCTGGGAATCAGCGTGTTTTTACATGATTAGAATGTGTGTTTTTATTTAAAATGCATCTCTGGGTTATTTGTGGGGCATAGGAATTCGTTCATCCCCCCCCATATAATCTGGCCCCCCACAAGGTCTGAGGGACAGTGGACCAACCCCCCGCTGAAAAAGTTTGCTGACCCCTGCTCTAGTCCCTTTGGGTGTCAGAAAAATAAATGATTGCTTTGCATTCCAGGTAAGAAGGAGCTTCCCGATTCCAAGCTCATTGTAGAGAAATTTCTACTGCGGAGAAAATTTATTCCTGACCCACAAGGCACGAATATCATGTTCACGTTCTTTGCCCAGCATTTCACCCACCAGTTCTTCAAGACAGATCATCACAAAGGACCAGCCTTCACCAAAGCTCTTGGACATGGGGTAAGATGGCAAAACTGTGACTTGAACTGATGAGTTATTACAAACAAACCTCTTATCAACTTCTGCGGTGAGAGGGATATCTTGCCACCCACAAAGGAGTTGCATCAATATTGTGATAGGCACACTGTACAGCAAATCTCTCTGGCATAACCACAGAATAGCCTGTTCCCACAATCTTATGTGCCCACTGTGTGGGAGAACCATTTGACTTTATTTGGTCAGTCTCTAAAATACATTGCAATTAGGTTCTCCTCAATTTATGGAAAAATAACTATTGCATCCCTGAGTTTGGGGTGAAAAATGCAGTCGGTGTCCCTGTTTATAAACCGGTTTTGTCTGCAACACAACTTTCTAAGATAACACTTTAAGCAAGGGTGGTGGTGATTTATACTATTGTAATAGTGGTTGTTTACAGGGCTCCTGCTTTTTGAAGTTGTCATTGAGGGAAGCTAGTGCAAAAACCTGAAAGAGCTGCGCTTCCCAAATTTTATCAGTAATGACATTTGAGAAATAACATTGTTTTCCAACACTTTTAATGAGTGGAGAGAACTCTCTCTTCCATTGGAATGTCACTGCAACGTATTATGTTCTGAAACATTTAGAGAGAGAATCTAATTGTTTTCTGTCTCATCTGACAAATTAAACTTAGACTTTGATGTTCCTATTATTTCAACAGGTTGATCTAAATCATATCTATGGAGAAACTTTGGACAGGCAGATGAAACTCAGACTCTTTAAGGACGGGAAGCTGAAATTTCAGGTTAGTTTGGATTCCTTCTGAAATTCCTGCAGTGTGCTGAGAAAATGAGAGCATCACTTGTATTAACAACTTTACCAGGAAGAGAGGAGCTTCAGTGTTTCCTCTGAAGCAGAGAAGGCCCACAGGCATTTCATTAACTGCATCAGACACCCTATTCTTACTAGATAACTATGTGCACCTAGATCAGTGCTACAATTTACAACAAACCTCTGTACTTGAAATCCACTGGAAATTGACAAGTATAAGCATATTATATTTGCACTGGATTTTAGTATTCTTGGCTGAAATCCAGTATGATAGAAGACGCTATGTGTTGCCATGCTCATTTATTTATTTATTTAATTACAGATGATCGATGGTGAGATGTACCCGCCCACAGTGAAAGAAACTCAGGCAGAAATGATCTACCCACCACATGTCCCTGAGCACCTGAAATTTTCTGTAGGGCAAGAGGTCTTTGGTTTGGTTCCGGGGCTGATGATGTACGCCACGTTATGGCTCCGGGAACACAACCGGGTCTGTGACATTCTGAAGGGTGAGCATCCGGAATGGGATGATGAGCAGCTGTTCCAAACTGCACGCCTGATCTTAACAGGTAATTCTTACAAATGCTCACAGTTAACACGCAATTACCCGATGAAATTTTTGCTGCTGCTAGATATGGCGATAGCCATCACCTAAGATGGCTTTAAATGGGTTGCAACAAAATCGCGACGCAACATCATCTGGTGCCTATGTTGTCTAAGCTGAACATCCATGTATAGAGGCAATAGGTTGTATGGATACTGGATGTTGAAGAAGAACCTGAAAGAATGGCTTATTACCCTTTTGCCTTCATTCTGAGCTTCCTATGGGACATTTTGTTGGCCACCGTTGGAAATGTGTTGGCAGTCAAAATGCATTCTTGGTCTGAATAAGGAAGGCCGTTCTTGTATTCTTCAGCATTCAGTATTATTTAGGAAATATAAGGGAACAGGAGGGGCTGTGGTCTAAACCACTGAGCCTCTTCGGCTTGCCGATCGGAAGGTCGGCGGTTCGAATCCCCGCGACAGAGTGAGCTCCTGTTGCTCTGTCCCAGCTCCTGCCAACCTAGCAGTTTGAAAGCACGCCAGTGCAAGTAGAAAAATAGGTACCACTGCAGCAGGAAGGTAAATGGTGTTTCCATGCACTCTATTTTCCGTCACAGTGTTCCTTTGCACCAGAAGCGGTTTAGTCATGCTGGCCACACGACCCAGAAAGCTGTTTGTAGACAAACGCCGGCTCCCTTGGCCTGAAGCGAGATGAGTGCCTCACCCCATAGTCGCCTTTGACTGGACTTAACCATCGAGGAGTGCTTTACCCGCTTATTGTTTAGGAAATGAAAAGACTGACTGACTTTTGTTTTCTGTGGGGAAACAGGAGAGACCATCAAGATTGTGATTGAAGACTACGTTCAGCACCTGAGTGGCTACCACTTCAAGTTGAAGTTTGACCCAGAGCTGCTCTTCAACCAGAGATTCCAGTATCAGAACAGAATAGCGGCAGAATTCAACACCCTTTACCACTGGCACCCTCTCCTCCCTGATACCTTCCAGATTCATGACCAAGAGTACACATACCAGCAATTCATCTATAACAACTCCATCATGTTAGAACATGGTCTTTCCCACATGGTGGAATCCTTCTCTAGGCAAAGGGCTGGAAGGGTAAGAATATATTTTCTACTAAGAAATTGCATAGCCTTCATCTTGAGGCAACAGGGTACACCTGTCCTCCTGTTAAGTCACTCCAATATCTGAAAATGTTTTAAGCACGGGAAGAATGATTAGGGAAAGGGGAAATTTGTGGCACAGTTTTAGACTGCCTGCAGCTCTCTCTGTCGTATTTCAGACAGAAGAGTGAATAGCATGAACAAGTTTCTCACTGTAAATCCAAGAGATGGATAAATGTTTGAGGTCCATCTGATTTCAAAGGGGCTTGAAGTTCTGATCTCCATGTGGTTTCTCATATTACTCCATTTCTTTGATAACAGGTAGCTGGTGGGCGGAACGTCCCTGCTGCGGTGCAGACAGTAGCTAAAGCCTCCATTGATCAAAGCCGGAAGATGAGATACCGCTCCTTGAATGAGTATCGGAAGCACTTCATGCTGAAGCCCTTTCAGTCATTTGAAGAGCTCACAGGTAAGACTTGTTCTCTATGTATAGAAAAACAGAAGCTTCTCTTTTATGGGCAAGGCTGCGCAGCTTAGAGATCAAACCTCTGCTTTGCATGGGGATGTCTCGGGTCCAATTCTTGGCATCAGCACTTAAGGGACTGCGGTTAGCAGATCCAGGATTGTGTAGGCAGCTAAAGGCTAGATGCTCCAATGGGTTGGGTTAGACTAGGTCATAGTTCAGTTCTATGCTTCCTCTCATCCCAAAAGGCCCTCAAGTTGGCGCTCAAATGTTCAAATCCAAATCCAAGATTCAAGCAATATAACCAATAAATGAATTACTCAGTATATCAAGAATATGTTGTTTGAAAAAGGTGTTGAGTTCTTTTAGAAAAGCTCTGCCTTTTATTGGAGATTGGGTAGTTGCAGCTCTGCCAAGATCCCTCACTCTCATTTCAATCTGCAATGAGAGATGTTCAAAAGGAAAACTACATGTTCTAAGGATGAAAAGGAAGAAAACAGACTCCATGGGGGGGGGGCTTCTACGTTAGTTTTCATGAAGAAAATTCTGTGTCAGTCAAAGTCCTTGTGAAGATGTCTTACAGAGTTCTTTAATTCGTTCATTCATTCTTCTCTAAGTGCATTGATTTTTTCTCTTTCTCTGCTGATGCAACTTTCTCTCAAATTACAGACTTGGATTTCTCTCTCTCTCTCCCCCTCTCTCCTATTATTTTCTTCTGTATTACTTTCATCACAGCTTTTGCAACAACTAGCAGCCTCTCACTGTCCTCCTGTATAAGGCAATTCCCATTCTCCTTTTCATAATCTTATAGAATGATTACTAAGTGATTTAGAACTGAATACAAAACTGGGGAGGAAAAGGCTGAAGTTTTACAACTATGTTTTTTTGTCTCTCTATTACAGGAGAAAAAGAAATGGCTGCAGAACTTGAAGAACTCTATGGGGATATTGATGCAATGGAGCTCTACCCAGCCCTCCTTGTAGAAAAACCACGTCCTGGAGCCATCTTTGGTGAGACCATGATAGAACTTGGCGCACCGTTCTCCTTGAAAGGTCTCATGGGAAATGTCATCTGCTCACCAGAGTACTGGAAGCCCAGCACCTTTGGAGGCAAAGTTGGCTTTGACATAGTGAACACAGCCTCCATCCAGAACCTTATCTGCAACAATGTGGAGGGCTGTCCTCTCGTGGCTTTCCACGTCATAAACCCAGCAACAGCAGCGACAAATAATGTCAGCACCTCCAGCACAGCAAGAGACGAGATCGGCCGAGCTGTGTTGCTAAAAGAGCGCTCCGCTGAACTATAGGGAACGGCTGTTTGCATATTTATTTATTTATGATATCTATTATATTGTTGTTTTTGTTGTTATTTATAGTTCAGGCAAAACACCATGGATTTTTTTCTGTGCCTTGGCATCTAACCCACGATGCCAGACTTAAAGGGGGAGTTCTACTTAAGATTTGTAGGACTGGATCCCTTGGTTTTTAAGACTATCTTCTGTACCAGAAAGATGTATTCCAAAATGGATCAGGGCATTAGATTTGCTGCTTAAACTTGAACATAAACAATAGTTCTGCCTCTTAAACTTGACAGGTATGATCCTAAATACAAAACCATGTTACGTGCTGTTATCTGAGAGTCTGGAAGTGCTCAATTTTTTTAATAAAAAAACACACAAACACAACAAAGCCAAAAAATCCAGAACAATTCTCGAAATCTGTGCTCATGAAAACTGTCCTTTTACAGAAATCTTTGTACTTTACAAAATGAATGTAGGACAAAAAGAATCCTTATGGTTTAGCCAAAGTTAAGGATTTTTACCCCCTTATAGTGAACTTAATGGGGTCACGAAGAGTCGGACACGACTAAACGACTAAACAACAAACAACAACATAGTGAACTTGGTAGGGTGCACAAACACTTTAACTGAGAGGGAGCACGGATGCAAATTTGGGGGAAAGGAAAATTTATTTTCACTACCTCTCCCATGTGACACAGCAATAGGTTTTGATAACGGACTGATCTTTGTTTTGTGTGTGTCCATAACTGCACTTCCCTTTTATTGCACACATAGTTCCTTCCTCTTCTAAGAGTAAAACCACAACTGTGTAGGACGCAATCCAGTGAAACCATTCACATGTAATTCCCCTTGAAATGTATAGGAGCTTGTAGTCTCTGCAGAATCTCAATTGCTTTTTAATGGAAAGTTTTCCCCTAGCTCTATGTAATAGGGGACTGGAAGATGAAATTTTATTCTTAGGTTTCAATGCTCCAAACAAAGGCTTGGGACTGTAGATTCCTCTTTCATTATAAGTAAAAAGATGTTAAAAAAGAAAAAGAAAAAAGAAAGACCGGTCCTTTCTTTTTACTCCCAAATTAATAGTTTTCAATTATAAAGAGTGGATCCATATCATTTTAATCTCCTTGCAGAGACTCAAAGGCTCTATACAGAACAAGGGTGGACAACCTCTGTTGTAGACTATAACACTATACCCATTCTTTCTGAACCCTAAAGTGCATTCAGGTGTTTGAAACTCCAGCGAGGAGCTGCCTCTTTTGAGACACCTGTGTAATGTAATGGGTGATATACATGTCTCCCATAAGTAAGAATTGGAGTTTCGGATATCATTTAGGACTCAAGTCGATATGACTTGAGATATAGACCAGTACTGTAGGTTCCCAAGCCCCATTTTAACACAGCACTTTATGTATACAAAGGCCATTTCAATTTTTGGATACTGACACTGCATTTCTGTTAATATTATTATGTTTTTTTAAAAAAATTCTATTCCACTTTTCAAGTTGGCTAATAAACACAATTCCTCAAGGAAACCAAATAGGTGCTCCAATTAATAACTTGGGCATTGCCAATTTTACACATTCAATTAGATGATAATTAATGGACTGGTAACTTGGGAAATGCAACCTTATTCTCATAGTGCAGGTATTAAACCTTTCATATTGCTTAAGAAATGCATGTTTAATAGTATGGTTCTGAAGCCCGTACATTACTGGCCTTCTTGGTTGAAAAACCCTCTGTTGTTTGTACTCTGGAAATTGATATAATGATTATCTTTTAAAACCAAAGTGCTAAAGGAAAAAAAAAATCACTGGAAAAGGAAATATTGGTGTAACCCAAGGAAATATGGACAAAAGTCACCAGGAAACTCCTGAAAAAACGCCATGATATCTGTTTGTGTTTTTGTAGCATTCAGTGGGGGTTGCTCGGGAGAACTTCTGGTGGATTCTGCCCACAGATTATAGGGCTAATTGTCCTTTTTGAGAACACACTATTCCATTCCTCTTTGTTCTTTTGATTAGTTCAGGCCTAGATGTTACCTCATCTCTTTCTGATGCCTATCACTTCTCCCTTTTAAGTTATCTTCCTCTTTGAAGTTAGGACACTAGTCCTGCCACTTCCTGAACTTCCCGTTCTCTGTTCTTTCCCCACGAGCTTTTACAACCTACTCAGTGCTTTCTCCTCTTCCATGTCCCTTTTAATTATTAGATTGTGAGCCTGTTTTTTCTTGGAACCTGTCTTTAAAAAGAATAAAAATACATTTTTTGCACATTACTTGCAAGTGCCATGTGTGTGTTCTAAATAGCTGTTGTTCACTGTATGGTGCCATTTTTAATGGAATTATGTCTTCCTCTGCTTTAAGTTCACTGGACATGCATCACACAGCCTCATTTTGTTCCTGTAATATTTCCATTTTTTTAAAAAAAAGAAACAAAAAACCAAAGTATTATTTATTCCAGCCTGCTGGTTTTGGTTGGGTGTTTAGAATGTTGCCAGATTATGCACAGGGAAGAATTTTGTAGTGACCGCAACCCAGATAAAGTTAAGTCACATTTGTGTTGTTGTTAACATCGATGGGATTTAAGCATATTCTCTGGATTGCGGCCTTATTTATTACTATGGTTTTTAAAACTGTTTGGTGTTGTTGTTGTTTTTTAACGTTCCATGGTGTGCAAAGTGTCCTTCTACAAATAAATTATTTGAAAGCTAATTATTTGGTGTCTGCTGCATTTTTTAAAATCCCCGAGTCCTCCTCACAGAGGGCACTTGTTGCTGTGAGATCGTCAGGACTGACCTCACTGTTTGTGTGGGTGGGAGCGATTGGATAGCCACAACAACCCGATTGGTGGTCCCTCGGTTGCTGGACAGATCTGGCCAATGGGGAATTTAGTGTATTAACTGAGGGACCTTTATATACCACAGCACATTGCGTAGAGCTTTCTCTTTCGCTTTGTGCACTTGATCACCTGCCCACCCTCCCTATATTTAGGGTCTTGCTATGACGCCATGGGTCATCTGTCCTTGAGACAGGGGCCCAGTAGGAATTTTCCCATTTGGCTGATTGGCTGGTGCCACTTGGGTTTCGCCTGCCGCGTAGCAAATCATCGCAACTTTGCAAGGTTTGGCGGTTAGGCATTAGTTCAATGGTGGTCTGGAGGGGGTGGGGGTTGGAGCACCTGTCCCCTCCAATGCGCAAAGGTATTCCGTTAAAGGAATCCAGGGATCTGCCATGCTTTTGTTGACCCCTTTCGGGGGGGTAGGACCACGCAAGAGTCTCTGGGAGCATTTGGAGTGAGCTTGAGTGATCCTGGACCATTGCTCCCCCACGATGTTTACCTGTGATGGCGATATGATGGGGCCCAGTCACCAGTGCTGCCCTGCTAAGGTCAGGTGCAGCTAGTCAGGAACCAATGCCTAAACAAACCACTCACTATCTGTAAT
Source organism: Zootoca vivipara (assembly GCF_963506605.1). Classification (NCBI taxonomy): domain Eukaryota; kingdom Metazoa; phylum Chordata; class Lepidosauria; order Squamata; family Lacertidae; genus Zootoca; species Zootoca vivipara. The sequence continues at coordinate 10,594,329 of NC_083282.1, read as the reverse complement.
CAATAATGTTGTGGCCAAAATTATGCCAATAATTTAAAACTAAATTCCGTATCAATCGTATCTTTATTTATTCGGACGCTCCTGGGGAGCTTAACACGCAAAGGAGATCTGCATTCTACACTTTGGTGGTCAGTCCTACTGTCTGATGCATTGTTTCTCAAATGGGCATCACACCTATTGGAATCCTTAAGCTGTTCCTCATTTGTCTCTAGCCAAGGTTTGAAAGTGCTGTGAAACACACCTGGGGGAGCGGGGTAGACACCGTCCAACTTGAACAGGTCTACCATCTCTAGGCTAGGTAGACTTTGAAAAATGCAGTGAAGTGGAGGTCACAAAGAGAAGGATCTGATATCCCACTTTATCACTACCCGAAGGAGTCTCAAAGCGGTTAACATTCTCCTTTCCCTTCCTCCCCCACAACAAACACTCTGTGAGGTGAGTGGGGCTGAGAGACTTCAGAGAAGTGTGACTAGCCCAAGGTTACCCAGCAGCTGCATGTGGAGGAGCAGAGATGTGAACCCGGTTCACCAGATTACGAGTCTACTGCTCTTAACCACTACACCACACCAGGATGGATAAATAAGAAATGGAAAGCTCCAATACAACTGTTTATGGAGAAATAATCATAGAGTTGAAAGGGAACACGAGGATCATCTATTCCAACTTTGGAGTCTGCTTGCTTCGGGTTTATAAGTCATCGTTAACTGGTCCATAAAGAAGGTGTGAGAGGTGAGCACGAGCAGGGCAGGTGGGGGTGGCTGAGGAGGAACCAAGAGGATAGGGAACCTGGTGCCCTCAAGGTGATGCTGAACTACAGTTCCCATCATTCCTGGCCACTTGGCTGTGCTGGAGATTTGGAATCCAGATTCAAACAGGCCAAACCCTATGCCAAAGGATAAATGGACATAAATCTGACATCAGGAATCACAAGACAGAGAAACCAGTAGGAGAACACTTCAATCTCCCAGGGCATTATATACAAGAGCTCAAAGTAGTTGTCTTATTACAAAAGAATTTCAGAAATAGACGGGAAAGAGAAGTTGCTGAATTTCAACTTATTACCAAACTTAAAACCATGGAGAGACTTTGTCTGAATAGAGAAATTGGATTATTATCTCATTATACATGATAAAGCTATTTTTAGCCATTTCACCCCTTGCTTTTTCCTGTAAAACCAATTGCAGTCGTTAACAGTCGTCTACAGGTTTACCATACCTATCAGCCAATCACCCATTCCTCCCACCCTTCTGAGTAATACCCCTCCCCACCCTCTCACTATATATAAGGGTCTGGTGACTTCTGTTTCAGTGTATCTGAAGAAGTGTGCATGCACACGAAAGCTCATACCAACGACAAACTTAGTTGGTCTCTAAGGTGCTACTGGAAGGAATATTTTTTTATTTTGTTTGGTCCACAAAGGCAGAAGATCTGCTGGACCTACTCCAGACACAAAATTAGCACCAAGAGCAGAACTTGTTAATCCTGCAGGGGTAAACAAGGAGTGGGGGTCATTGTGCCACAACTCCTCAGGAATTTATCATTATATTATATTATATTACATTATATTATAGCAATATTTATCATATCATATCATCATATTATATACTAAATATCAGAAGCTGAGTCTTCTACTTTCTCCTCAAAGTTAGGAAATGATTGTGTCCTGCATTGTTCTGTTTTCTCTCTCGGCCGTCAGCCAAGCAGGTGAGCATCGTGGTTCCTTTCCCTCCTTCTCTGTTGACCCATTTAAATTAGTTATAACCACCTACAAAAGCCAGCGCTTTGTTGTGCTGCAGTTGCGTGACCGCTTACTTCAACCTAAGTCCCCCTGAGTGCAACAGGACTTACTTCTGAGTAAGGATGGGATTGGGCTTTTAAAATGCACTCCCAAGATGTTTCTCATTGTAGTCTCTTCCTGGAGTTCCTTGGGTATTTAAGAACGATTTGGGGTTACAACGGATGGTGTTTGGAAATGTTTAAGTAATCCTGAAATAAGAGGTTAACTTCTATTTTTTTTATTGCTCTTTATTGGTTAAAAATTGCATACTTATACGAACATTATATAATATCACTTGGTATCACTTAATAGATAGGAACGAAAGAAAAGTGTATGGAAAAAGAAAATTTGGGGAAACGAAAGAAGAAGTAAAGAAATTACAAAGTAAGAAAAATAACAAAAGGAAAAGGAAAAATTATTTACATAGTAAAAGTATCCACCAGCACCATCCTTTCAATCGTTCTCGTTATACTGTTTGATATATCATTCTTTTTTACACAGATATATATTATATAGTAACACTTCTTTCTCCTTTATATGCATTCATTTGATCCTTTTTCTTTACAAATATCACTCAGTTTCTGCTAGTATGGAATTGTTTGCACAATAAAGTTTTAAATAGTTTTAAATATTGTCCATTCTCTAGATGTTTTCTGTATCATTATTCCTCTGACTGATCCTGTCAGTTTCGCTAATTGTAAATAGTCTAACGAGGATCTGCCAATCTGTAATCTCTGGTATTATTTCATTCTTCCACTTCCTTGCTATTAGGGTTCTAGCTGCTGTTATGCCATACATAAACAATGATCTTATATCTTTTTTTAATTTCTAGTGGTAGTATACCAAGTACAGTAGGAAAATCTCAAGGAGGGGGGGATTAAAGGTGATTTTAAATAATTTCTTAAACTCATTCCAGTACTTGCCAACAACTATACAAGTCCATCACATATGATAGTATGACCCCTCCTCTTTTTTTACCTCTCCAACAGGTTGGTGTTTCCCCTTTATACATTTTAGCTAACTTTTTAGGGGTAAGATGCCATCTATATACCATCTTCATGGTATTCTCCCTGAGATTATAACATGCTGTAAATTTAATATCTGTTGTCCATAATCTCTCCCATTGCTCCATAAGTATACTATGCCCGATGTCCTGTGGCCATTTAACCATAACTACTTTAACTTGTTCTTCTTTTGTTTCCCATTCCAGAAGATAATCATATACTCGTGAGATATTTTTCTTTTTGTTCAATATTAATTCTCTTCCAAATCTAGATGTTTCCTTTGCAATTCCTTGTTTTGAATCTATAACTAATCTTTGGTGTAACTGAAAATATTGTAGCCAGTCTGTTAATGAGTTTTTAAATCTCCTCATATTTCTTCAATGTTGGCTTGTCCTTCTCCACTTCCAGGACTGATCCGTATGTTGGCCATTCCCCTTTTATATTTCTTTTTTTTTGACTGCCATGGCTTCTGTAGGTGAGGTCCACAGGGGTAAACAGAATAAAGATTGGTGAGAAATATATAGACGACTGAAAGACAAGAATACAAAAATTTCTGAAATACAATGGAGATTTATTTTAAAAAGATGCAGACATAGGAAGGGAAATGGAATATTATCTACGACAACAAAAAATCCCAAAGATTAAGAAAGAGGATCTCCAAAAGTTAAATGCTCCGATATCGGAGGCAGAAACTAAAAAAGCCATTCAGAAAATTAAAACAGGAAAAACACCTGGCCCAGATGTCTTCCTGCAGAATATTATAAAAAGCTGGAAGCAATAATAATAACACCACTAACTGAAATAATGAATGGTTACAGGTAGGTAGCCCTGTTGGTCTGACGCAGTCAAAACAAAATAAAAAAATCCTTCCAGTAGCACCTTAGAGACCAACTAAGTTTGTCATAGGTATGAGCTTTCGGGTGCATGCACACTTCACAAAAGCTCATACCTATGACAAACTTAGTTGGTCTCTAAGGTGCTACTGGAAGGATTTTTTATTTTGTTTTGAAATAATGAATAACATCTTCAATCATGGTAAAATACTGGAGTCTTGGAAATAAGCATACATAACCCTTATATCTAAACAGGGAGGGGATCCAGAGTCAATATCCAATTATAGGCCAATATCACTCCTAAATTGTGATTATAAAATATTTGCCAATATTATGGCAAGTAGACTTAAAGAGGCCATTAAAGATGTCATTCATCAGAATCAAGCTGGATTCCTCCCAGGAAGACAGATTTTGGAGAATACAAGAAATGTTGTTGTTGTTTAGTCGTTTAGTCGTGTCCGACTCTTCGTGACCCCATGGACCAGAGCACGCCAGGCACTCCTGTCTTGCACTGCCTCCCGCAGTTTGGTCAAACTCATGTTGGTAGCTTCGAGAACACTGTCCAACCATCTTGTCCTCTGTCGTCCCCTTCTCCTAGTGCCCTCAATCTTTCCCAACATCAGGGTCTTTTCCAAGGATTCTTCTCTTCTCATGAGGTGGCCAAAGTATTGGAGCCTCAGCTTCACGATCTGTCCTTCCAGGGAGCACTCAGGGCTGATTTCCTTAAGAATGGATAGGTTTGATCTTCTTGCAGTCCATGGGACTCTCAAGAGTCTCCTCCAGCACCATAATTCAAAAGCATCAATTCTTCGGCGATCAGCCTTCTTTATGGTCCAACTCTCACTTCCATACATCACTACTGGGAAAACCATAGCTTTAACTATACGGACCTTTGTCGGCAAGGTGATGTCTCTGCTTTTTAAGATGCTGTCTAGGTTTGTCATTGCTTTTCTCCCAAGAAGCAGGCGTCTTTTAATTTCGTGACTGCTGTCACCATCTGCAGTGATCAAGGAGCCCAAGAAAGTAAAATCTCTCACTGCCTCCATTTCTTCCCCTTCTATTTGCCAGGAGGTGATGGGACCAGTGGCCATGATCTTGGTTTTTTTGATGTTGAGCTTCAGACCATATTTTGCGCTCTCCTCTTTCACCCTCATTAAAAGGTTCTTTAATTCCTCCTCGCTTTCTGCCATCAAGGTTGTGTCATCTGCATATCTGAGGTTGTTGATATTTCTTCCGGCAATCTTAATTCCGGCTTGGGATTCATCTAGTCCAGCCTTTCGCATGATGAATTCTGCATATAAGTTAAATAAGCAGGGAGACAATATACAACCTTGTCGTACTCCTTTCCCAATTTTGAACCAATCAGTTGTTCCATATCCAGTTCTAACTGTAGCTTCTTGTCCCACATAGAGATTTCTCAGGAGACAGATGAGGTGATCAGGCACTCCCATTTCTTTAAGAACTTGCCATAGTTTGCTGTGGTCGACACAGTCAAAGGCTTTTGCATAGTCAATGAAGCAAAAGTAGACGTTTTTCTGGAACTCTCTAGCTTTCTCCATAATCCAGCGCATGTTTGCTATTTGGTCTCTGGTTCCTCTGCCCTTTCGAAATCCAGCTTGCACTTCTGGGAGTTCTCGGTCCACATACTGCCTAAGCCTGCCTTGTAGAATTTTAAGCATAACCTTGCTAGCGTGTGAAATGAGCGCAATTGTGCGGTAGTTGCAGCATTCTTTGGCACTGCCCTTCTTTGGAATTGGGATGTAGACTGATCTTCTCCAATCCTCTGGCCATTGCTGAGTTTTCCAAACTTGCTGGCATATTGGGTGTAGCACCTTAACAGCATCATCTTTTAAAATTTTAAACAGTTCAGCTGGAATATCATCACTTCCACTGGCCTTGTTATTAGCAATGCTTTCTAAGGCCCATTTGACTTCACTCTCCAAGATGTCTGGCTCAAGGTCAGCAACCACACTACCTGAGGTGTACGAGATCTCCATATCTTTCTGGTATAATTCCTCTGTGTATTCTTGCCACCTCTTCTTGATGTCTTCTGCTTCTGTTAGGTCCTTACCACTTTTGTCCTTGATTATGGTAATCTTTGTACGAAATGTTCCTTTCATATCTCCAATTTTCTTGAACAGATCTCTGGTTTTCCCCATTCTATTGTTTTCCTCTATTTCTTTGCATTGCTCATTTAAGAAGACCCTCTTGTCTCTCCTTGCTGTTTTTTGGAAATCTGCATTCAGTTTCCTGTATCTTTCCCTATCTCCCTTGCATTTTGCTTGCCTCCTCTCCTCCGCTATTTGTAAGGCCTCGTTGGACAGCCATTTTGCTTTCTTGCATTTCCTTTTCCTTGGGATGGTTTTCATTGCTGCCTCCTGTATAATGTTACGAGCCTCCATCCATAGTTCTTCAGGCACTCTGTCCACCAAATCTAAATCCTTAAACCTGTTCCTCACTTCCACTGTGTATTCATAAGGGATTTGATTCAGATTGTATCTTACTGGCCCAGTGGTTTTTCCTACTTTCTTCAGTTTAAGCTGGAATTTTGCTATAAGAAGCTGATGATCTGAGTTACAGTCAGCTCCAGGTCTTGTTTTTGCTGACTGTATAGAGCTTCTCCATCTTTGGCTGCAGAGAATATAATCAATCTGATTTTGATGCTGTCCATTTGGTGATATCCATGTGTAGAGTCGTCTCTTGTGTTGTTGGAATAGAGTGTTTGTGATGACCAGCTTGTTCTCTTGACAGAACTCTATTAGCCTTTGCCCTGCTTCATTTTGAACTCCAAGGCCAAACTTGCCAGTTGTTCCTTTTATCTCTTGATTCCCTACTTTAGCATTCCAGTCCCCTGTAATGAGAAGAACATCCTTCTTTGGTGTCATTTCTAGAAGGTGTTGTAGGTCTTCATAGAATTGGTCAATTTCACTTTCTTCAGCACCGGTAGTTGGTGCATAAACTTGGATTACTGTGATGTTAAAAGGTCTGCCTTGGATTCGTATCGAGATCATTCTGTCATTTTTGAGATTGCATCCCATTACAGCTTTTGCCACTCTTTTGTTGACTATGAGGGCCACTCCATTTCTGCTACAGGATTCTTGCCCACAGTAGTAGATATGATAGTCATCCGAACTGAATTCGCCCATTCCCTTCCATTTTAGTTCACTGATGCCCAGGATGTTGATATTTATTCTTGTCATCTCATTTTTGACCACATCCAGCTTACCTCTATTCATGGTTCTTACATTCCAGGTTCCTATGCAATATTTTTCTTTACAGCATCGGACTTTCCTTTCGCTTCCAGGCATATCCGCAACTGAGCGTCCTTTCGGCTTTGGCCCAGCCGCTTCATCAGCTCTGAATCTACTTGTACTTGTCCTCCGCTCTTCCTCAGTAGCATGTTGGACGCCTTCCGACCTGAGGGGCTCATCTTCCAGCGTCATAACTTTTATATGCCTGTTGTCTTTGTCCATGGAGTTTTCTTGGCAGGGATACTGGAGTGGCTTGCCAGTTCCTTCTCCAGGTGGATCACGTTTAGTCAAAACTCTCCACTATGACCTGTCCATCTTGGGTGGCCCTGCATGGCATAGCTCATAGCTTCTCTGAGTTATTCAAGCCCCTTCGCCACGACAAGGCATTGATCCATGAAGGGGAATACAAGAAATATCATAGATATTTTAGAATACCTAGAAGCCAATAGCGACAAAAAAGCAGCTTTATTATTATTAGACGCTGAAAAGGCGTTTGACAACGTCTCTTGGCTCTACATGAAAAAACAGCTAGAAATAATGGAAATGGGAACACAGTTTAGGAGGGGAATAGAAGCAATATATGAGCAACAGACAGCTAGACTCTGAATAAATGGCAACCCCATGGACAACATTCTCATTACAAAAGGGACTAGACAGGGATGTCCCCTGTCACCATTGTTATTCATATTAGCATTAGAACCACTTCTCTGTGATATTAGAAAAGATGAAAATATAAAGGGAATAAGGCTAGGGGAGAAAACCTACAAAATTAGAGCATTTGCCGATGACTTGATTATAACAACACAAGACCCGAAGCAAAGTATACCAGCAGCCATAAATTCAATCAGAAGATATGGAAGAATTAATGGGGCTGAAGATAAATTATCAAAAACCTAAACTACTGACCAAAAACTTAACCCAGGAAGAGAAAAAAGAACTCCAAGAAAAAACAGGTTTAGAAATTAAAAAATAAAGTAAAATATTTAGGGATAAGGATTTCAAACAGAAATACAAACCTATATGAGGATAATTATATTAAGACGTGGAAGGATTTTTTTTAAAAAAAAAATGGAAACATGGAATAAACTCCATCTTACCCTATGGGGAAGAATCTCGGTAGTAAAAAAGAATACCCTCCCTAAAATGATCTTTCTATTTCAAAACAATACCCATATTAAGAGGAATGAACTGTTTCAAGGAATGGAAAAAGTACATGGAGTGGGAAGAAGCCGAGAATTATACACCTTCTATTGAGATGAAAGGGAACGAGGAGGATTTGCACTGCCAGATTTGGAATTATGCCACACGGCTGCAGGACTGAATTGGATAAAATACTGGATTACATTAAAAGAAACTGATGTGTTAGATCTAGAAGGTCATGATAACAGGTATGGGTGGCACGCCTATTTGGTATACGATAAAGTGAAGGTCCACAGGGGATTTTTGAGCCATGTGATAAGGAAATCATTATTATACAAAATATGGATCAGATATAAAGGAATATTGGAGCCAACGAGGTTAAGTCTCACACAGCTGTCCCTAAGAGGCATTTTATGGACAGGTTAGGTGGACAATGAAGTTGAAGGGGAGAAGAAGACTTAGCAGGAGCTGTATAGATAAGAGTTTATCCTTGTATCTATGAATATATTTTAACTGAATATAATTATTTCTGGCTTTGTCTCCTCAATACCTGTGTTGTCTGAATTTAGGGTTGCCAGACTCAATAGAGGACAGGACTTCTGTGCCTTTAATTGCCCTGCTCTCTTTTGAGTCTGAAAACCTTAAAGAGAAACCAGCAGACCCTTTGCTTGAAAATGAAACAAAGGGTCTGCTGGTTTCTCTAAGGTTTCCACACTCAAAAGAGAGCAGGGCAATTAAAGGCACAGAAGTCCTGTCCTCTATTGAGTCTGGCAACCCTATCTGAATTAGGCTTAATTTCCTTTAACAAAAGGCAAATGTAGAGGAAAATGCCAGTATTCTGCCTTCTGTGCACTCATTCTGAAAAGATTAATGAAGCACTAACTAAATATTATGCCCGCTTTCCTCAGTATCTCTGGCTGATTTTCTCATTGGGAAGGAAATGATATATAAGGGAGAGCAAGGGGTAGAAAGCTTTAAAAGGGTCTGATCTTGGAGCTAATAACAGCCTTTCCCCCTCTACATCATTTGTGTAGTCTGAGAAATGGGGAGAGGCATTTGATTTTGATTTTGTTTTTAAACGACTGTATGCATTGTCTCTTTTTTGCATTTATATGTGAACAGTCTGTGCTGCAGAGGCAAAAGCAGGTAAATGATTTCCAGTGGTTCTCGAAGCGCTTATCGCTGATTATCCTTTTAAGAGATGATAAACTTTTAGAGCCACGTTCCGTGGGGGGCGAGGCGGGACGGGAGGCAGAAACCGCAATGTCACTTATACTTTGAGTCTCTGAGACCATATTGCAAGCCTCAAATGCCATACTGGGGCAGCAAAGATGTAGGAAGTAATAGGATCAGATTAAAACCTGCTGAAATAATTAAATTCTCTTTCAGGTGCACAAGTTTATACATGGACCCAATGGAGCTTGCTTTGGTTACGGTGGAATGGGATTGCACAGAGCAGGATAAACTTGACTTTCTGATCTTACTGTTTTAATTGCCGTTAACTGTTTAAATCACTATGCTTTTGAAGTGGCTTCTTTCAGTGTGTATTTTAATTAAGAATGTTTTAATGCTTTGGCGGATCTGTTTTATTTTTGCATAGCATTTATAATTTGTTTTATAGTTTTAAATGTCTTGGAAACGATTTTGGCAAGCAAGTAGCATAAAGATGACTAAGCTGAATGAAAGCTATATTGCTTTTGCAAATGATAGTAATATCTACCTGTAGGTTTTAGTTAAGATTATACCATATTTTTCCATGTATAAGACGCCCCATGTATAAGACACGCCCTATATTTGGGGACTCCAAATTTAGAAAACACCCCTCAGCACTACCCATGTATAAGACGAGCCCCAATTTTAAACCTAATTTTTTGGTTTAAAAGCGTAGTCTTATACACGGAAAAATACAGTAAATCATTCAGAATGACTCTTATCCAAGGATTTGAATATTTGGACTAATGAAATCCATTGTGTAAGATTTGCATGAAGAAAGCCATCACATTTTCCTTCATCTTTGCCAATAGTAAAGGTAAAGGTAACCATTAGGTCCAGTTGTGGACGACTCTGGGGTTGCGGCACTCGCCTTGCTTTACTGGCCGAAAAGCATCATGGAAGGAATTGCAGAAAACTATGCTGAAGCACAGCAAAAAAAAATGGAAAAGAAGGGAAGGCACACAAAATAAAGACTGTCCAGGGCACCATTGAAGCTGCTGGGATCTTGTAGGCAAAGGACGTGCCCACTGCTTCCTTCCCATCCTCCTACAGCCATACCATAACATGTGAAGGATGCAGTATCAAATTAAAAAGGCTGAATGTAATGTGAGAGCAAATATAATCTAATGGTATCAAACAACAGTTAAACTATTGAGATCTAATTCATTAGCACTAGTTCATGAATTTTTATGAGACTCTAGATCAGCCATGTCCAAAGTCCGTTTCAGGGGCCTAATTTGGCCCACTGGCCGGTTTAATCCAGCCCCTGTGACAGTTTATTTCCGGGGTAAAATCCTTAAAAAACCCTCAACAACTTCAATTCTTTAAAAAGCTCAACAACTCCAACCCTAAAAAAGGGTCAACAGGTCAACAACTTTGGCTGGCCCTTTGGTCGGCCCCCGCAGCCCTTCACTTCATCAAATCTGGCCCTCTTTGAAAAAAGTTTGGACACCACTGCTCTAGATCTCACTGAACTGCACGTCTCTTGATTCCCTTTTAGTTAATCCTTGCTGCTCAAATCCATGCCAAAACAGAGGAATCTGCATGACAACAGGATTTGACCATTATGAATGTGACTGTACGCGGACTGGTTATCATGGGGAAAACTGCACTACACGTATGTATTCCAGAAGGTTACACTTGCACAATTAACATTTGGGAGAAAAGCCATAGTCCAGTGATGTAAAGAGCACATCATTTTGCACAGTGTTGGTTCAAGTTAAAAATAGGTATAAAAGGAGAAATTCCAGGGCACGTTTGGGGCAAGTACTCTTTTTTTTATAATAATTTTTATTGATTTTTTCTTTATAAAGACAAAACATACACAACATATACAATAAACTCTGTCCCTTCATTTTCCCTCCACCCACAAGACCACTTCTGCCACCAGTGATACCCATGGGCATTGAGAAACAAAGGGGTCCATTTTTAAGCTGAGTTTGACCTCCCCCCTCCCTCCTCCCCCCTCCTCCCCCCCCCCTGCCACTGAGAGGACAGAGGCGGAGGAGCTCTGAGGTTTGGCTTATCCCCCAGCTAATTCTTCATTATAATTCAACAACAAAACTACAAATAGAAAAAAAAGAAAGAAGAAAAAACATGGAAAAAGGAAAAAAGAAGAAAAAGAAAAAACAAGAACATCTAAATTCCAAATCTTATTTTCTTAACAGTTTGTTTGCGGCTTCCACGATTCTCTTCCTCATGGATTTCCTAACTTCTTTAATTAATTTTGGCGGGTTTTCTAATCTAATTCAAAATCTTATTCTTATTATATTAACTTAATCCTCCTCCTTCTTCATGCTGCCCCCCTCCGAGTCCCCTCCTGCCACTAGGGTAACCCGAGGGGTTCAGCAGTCAAAAGGTTCCATTTTTGTGTCTGGGTTTCCTTCCACCCCTCCCTCTCCCCTCCAGACACCCCCTGCCACTGGATGCCAAGAGTAAAGAAAGGGAGACAGGCAGTTCTCTACCCAAACACCTCTCTAATCACCAAAAACATTAAAAACAAACTTTAACATGTTTCCCCAGCCATTCTTCTGCCCCTCCAGAAAACTCTTAACCCTAAACTTTTAAAAATCTCTCCCTCCCCCCTCCCAATGTCCCTTCCCCCCCTTGGATCAGCATATCCTTTAGCAGGCCAAGATTCAGACACCGTTATTCATCAGGCAAAAAAAAAAACACCTTAAACTAAAATTTTCACCCCACACCTGTCCTTTCCCACATCCACTTCCAGACCTTTGCACCCCCCTCTTCCTGCCTATCCCTCCCTTCACTAACACCACTCCACATTTCAGTCTTTCCAGGATTTCCATTTCCATCAATCTTCTCTTCACTTTGCTTCTCCTTATCGGCCTCATCTCCTTGTTCAGATTTTTGTTTTTCATCATCCAACACATATTTTTTTTGGTCCAAATCAGTCTCCAAGTTATCCTCAAATTGTTGCTCCTCACACGCAGTCTCAGCATCAAAATTGTCCTCTAAATCTTGATCTTGCACCTCATTCTCCATTTCTGTTGGATTCAAACATTGCCGTTCCTTGTAAATATCTTCCCATGTTTGTAGATAGTTCAACACAGCCTCCTGGAAGGCTCGAGAAAACTTTGTTTTCATAGTTCACTTAACCGCAGGCAGACCAGAGATAAGGGCCAAAGAGTGCTGGAAAATTCCTCTCTACCACGTTGTCGGCTCCATCTTGGCTGATCTTATCCTTTGTCTTTAACTTCATTACATTTCAAATTTAAATTCCGCTTAAATTATATTCTGAATCCTCTTCAATCAGTTTTTACAGTCCACAACAGTAAAATCAATTTTCTTAATCCTGTAGCAATTTGACAGCTTTTGACAGCTGTCAAAACGTCCTCCCCCTTGTTGCTGCTGAACCTCAAGGGGTATCGACACCGGGGGCTGGGAAGGTTTGGAAAAGTCTTTCTTTCTCTCGGGTCCACAATCTGGAAAAGAACTTTTCCCCTTTCGGCTTAGGGATATTTAATACGCCTCCCGATTAACCATTTGGAAGAGATCGGCTTCCGTTGCTTTAGAATCTCTTCCTATCTTCAAATTTAAAATTTTTGAAGTCCGAATAGAGATTTGACTTACTTTGTACAAGTCTTTTATTTTCTTGGAAGAATCCGCCGCTTGCAGCCTGAGGACTCGGAGCTTCACTTCAAGGAGGTAAGATGAAACCCAAAAATGGCTCCCGCGACTCCACTCCGCTGGCTCTCGATCGCTCTACGGAGCTCTCGGGCAGCGGAGGAATCACGTCTGGAGCAGGCAGCTGGGCGCTATGTCACCGGGACTCTCTACCCGGTGTTTTTTCGGGGAGTCCGCTCGCTCTGCGGACTTCCCCCCCCCCTCCACGAAGCCAGGGACTTCAGAGCGCGAAGTCCCTGCGTCCTACTCCACCAGCGCGACGGAACGGAAGCCCCTGGGGCAAGTACTCTTTGGTGAGGGAACCCCAGTAAAGATTTAAAATCACAAAGTATGTAGCAAAGTAAGCATGGAAATATAGGCTGTTGGACCTTTAAAATATGCCCTTTCAAGTTCCTTCAAAAGTTCCGCTTTTCCCGCAGCATAGGAAAAGACCACACGTTTTTTGGTAAGTTAAAAATGGTTTACTTACAAACTCTCCAAAGGTCAGATTCATGAGTTTCAGAAAATTGCACAGGCAATAAAACTTGGCTTAGTCACAAAGTGATGAAGGTTCCTATTGTAGTGGTCTGGCACCCTCAAACTCATATAAGTTCAGCTTTGTAATAGCTAACCAGTTGAACTAATTGGTATAGGAACTCAATAGTGGTTTCTGTGAGCCATGTGGTCTGAACAGGAGCAACCAGCTCAGGCATCCTCACACACTGAACTTCTCAAGTAGACAGAGGGTGAACAAAGGCTTGATTACCTAGTTCCTCCCAAAGTGAGGGGAAGTGGACATAGCTAAGCCTGGCAGGACAGCTTGCTCTATGGTATTAACACATTCATGCATTAATTAGACTTAAGCATGTTAGTTATATGAGGCTGGGTATCCCACAAATAGCTGGTTCCAGGTTCAATCTCTGGTGCACCAGGTAAGGTAGGGAAAGACTCCTGTTTGAAGCCATGGAGAGAGGCCACTAGTCAGTGAAGATATTACTGTTTATCTAGAGCAGGCACCCCCAAACTTCGGCCCTCCAGATGTTTTGGACTACAATTCCCATCATCCCTGACCACTGGTCCTCTTAGCTAGGGATCATGGGAGTTGTAGGCCAAAACATCTGGAGGGCCGCAATTTGGGGATGCCTCATCTAGAGCAGAGTTTCACAGACTTGGGTCTCCAGTCATTGTTGGACTACATTTCCCATCAATCCTGACCACTGGTCCTGCTGCCTAGGGCTGATGAGAGCTGTAGTCCAAAAACAGCTGGAGATGCCTTAGTTTAAGGTATCATCAAAGGTTTCAAATAAAGGGTTGCCATTTTTCAAACCAGGACACCCCGAAAATTGTTGAGGTTTTTTTAGACAAATCTCAAAGTTGTTGCACCCCCCCCCCACACACACACACAGAAAAGCAAAAAAAAAAAAGATTATTTTTTTTAATTTACTTGCCTAATATCCAGGACAAACCTCCACCTTTCACAAATTCTCCCTGGACATATGGCAGTCCAGTTTTCTTCAGTTCTTATTTGCAATTTTTCCATGAATGTTTTCCCTAATTTTCATTGCACTTCATTCCTTGCAGCGGAATTCTTTACTTGGCTGAGAGCGACTCTGAAACCCGCTCCAGCCACAGTCCACTACCTACTCACTCACTTCAAAGCAGTCTGGGATGTAATAAACAACACCCCTTTCCTCCAGAACACCATCATGAGATATCTCCTGATAAGTAAGTAACCATACCTTTCAATGCTGTTTTTACAGGATAGTCCTATGCACATCTACTCAGAAGTAAGTCTCATCGAGTTCAATGGAGCTTGCTGCCAGGTCAATGAGTATTGGATTAGAGCAGGCACCCCCAAACTTCGGCCCTCCAGATGTTTTGGACTACAATTCCCATCATCCCTAACCGCTGGTCCTGTTAGCTAGGGATCATGGGAGTTGTAGGCCAAAACATCTGGAGGGCCGCAGTTTGGGGATACCTGGATTAGAGGCTTAATAGTGGGGACAGGTATTTACCTATACATGTCTACTCCTTGAGAAGTAAGTCTCATTGAGTTCCATGGGCCTTATTCCCAGGTGAATGAATATAGGCTTGGAACAGGAGGTCAGCTATATATATCTGAGCTCTTTGAGGTACCATATGTTGACTACAATAGTTGTCATTGCTGTACATATTGGCCTAATGCAGTAACTGAATTCTACCCTCTAAGCTTTCTAATAAATGGCGTTATGGAAAGCAATGGCTGAGTCATGAGTCTTCCTTTTCATACCTTAGGTGCAATTTGTTTCTTATGGAAGATGACAGCAAAAGTGCAAATTCCCCTTGAAATTCCCCTTTTTGTACAACACACATTTAAAATGAGTTTTGTGGTCTGTATGGGTGTCTGTACTTCTGCAAGGGGAGTTGGAGATCTTTCTCAAAGGGTTTTGAGCACCCTCATGTGATTACAAATTTCAGGATTCTCCACAGGGCTTGACAGTGGTATGTCCGCTCACTTTCCTCAGTGGGCAGTATCACGGCCAGGCCTCAGGCCACACAAGTGATCCAGCAAATGACAGGCCAGATCGCCTGGCTGCCGGCTATTGTCCAATGCCAGCAGATCTTGGACAGACATTCCCCTGGGGGTGGTTTAATTGTGGCCTGCCCGGCTGACTCCCCTGCCTTGACAAGAGGTTTTTAGTGCCATAATTTTTTAGAGTTGTTATGGCCCCCAAGATACAAATGCAAAGAGTATAAAATTGAGAATGGGCTTATCATCTCACATCACTTCTGAAATTTGCCTTGCCGTGGTCAGATCATTAATTGGTGAGGTTTAGATCAGGCATAGGCAAACTCCGGCCCTCCAGATGTTTGGGACTACAATTCCCATCATCCCTGGCCACTGGTCCTGTTAGCTAGGGATGATGGGAATTGTAGTCCCAAACATCTGGAGGGCCGGAGTTTGCCTATGCCTGGTTTAGCTCCTCTGTGAAAGCAGGCTGTATATGAGTTATCACTGCTTAGGTCACACAGTCATTAATTGCTTGCCATGGACATAATTTCTTTTATTCATCCCTTGCCCATCTAGCAAGGTCCCATTTAATAGAGAGCCCACCAACGTATAACAGCCGTTATGGTTACAAAAGCTGGGAAGCCTATTCAAACCTTTCTTACTATACCAGAGTACTTCCGCCGGTAGACCACAACTGCCCTACCCCTATGGGTGTGAAAGGTAAGAAGAAAGGGAGGGTTGAATATGTGAAGATAAGAGAAGATGAAATATTATTCCTCCTGTATACACAAGGCCAGTGGGGGCAACCCTGGTCTCCCCCCTCAATGCATTGGTCAATCATGTTCAGTGAATATCTCAGAAGGGCTGGAACATTATTAGAAAATGTGTCAGAAGGAGAAACACAATATATCGAGCATTTGCTACATCGTAAATCTTCACATTGGAAGGTTTTGTCTTACTTTGTCAAATAAGAAGAGGTTAGGCTTTTAGTGGATGCTAGCAAGTGGTGCATTTGGGCATATACTGGCAACCAAACTAATAACAAACTGGTTTAAACCAGAACTATATTCAGCGTACTACTTTAGACTAGTTCTAAAACACAAAGAAGCTATCAACATTGTACATTTGGAGTTTAACACGCTGTACATTTGGAGTTTTACACATTTACATTTTCCCTGTCAAATTCCTGTAGGAAAAAGGAAACTGCAGGAGCTATTCTGTTTCCAGTACTTACACGTGTCAGAAAAATAAACGATTATTTTACATCCCAGGCAAGAAGGAACTTCCAGAGTCTAAGCTCGTTGTGGAGAAAGTTCTGCTTAGGAGAAAATTTATTCCCTCCCCTCAAGGCACAAATATCATGTTTGTGTTCTTCGCTCAGCACTTCAACCACCAGTACCTCAGTACAGAAAAGGACAAAGGGCCAGCCTTCACAAAAGCTGTTGGACATGGGGTAAGCTGGAAGAGTCATGACTTCGACTGGTTAGCTATTACAAAGTAGAACTGTTATGCATTTGAGAGTGCTGGACCAAACCAAGAGGACTCTGGTTTTTTTGGGGAAAGTACTTTTAAGCATTTCTCTCCATTCAGTATGAATTATTTCCCAATGTTCTTTTACGCTTTTACAGGTCTACCACATATGATAGAACGTACTCTCAGCCTCATTGCATCTCCATATGCTAGATGCTTTTAATCCCCTGGAATCAGCAAGTGTTAAAAGATAATCAAGCCAGGCTAGCCTCCTGGGTCAAGGTAAAAGCCTGGGAGATGTGCCATTAAGAGAGAGCCAGTGTGGTGTAGTGGTTAAGAGCGGTAGACTTGTAATCTGGTGGACCGGGTTCGCGTCCCCGCTCCTCCACATGCAGCTGCTGGGTGACCTTGGGCTAGTCACACTTCTCTGAAGTCTCTCAGCCCCACTCACCTCACAGAGTGTTTGTTGTGGTGGAGGAAGGGAAAGGAGAATGTTAGCTGCTTTGAGACTCCTTCGGGTAGTGATAAAGCGGGATATCAAATCCAAACTCTTCTTTTTCTTCTTCTAAGAAAACAAGGTTCAAAGAGTAGGTTTAGAGTGGTAAGAGTTAGGAGTTGTGTGACCAAGACACAAGTAGAAGGCAAAGCATGATGTCTGACGTCTGTCTGAATTGAAAGCTATGCCTATGGGAGAAGCAAGACCCTTTTGGGGTGTTAATCATGTGAGACCCTCCATCGTAGGCTCATGTTGTATATATTTGTAAATAAGCCTTATATCATAAAGATGCCACAGTCTCTGCTCAGCCTCATTTCCAAAAGAAAATATGGACCCTGGTTAAGAGCCTGGAATCTTGTACCGCTGGAGATTGGGGTGGCATGCAACACAATTTCTATTAGTTCCTTCAGAAAGCAGGAGCCCTTCTTAACAACCACGATTACAATGATATGTATCACCGCTACCCTGAGTTGTGTATCAGAAAAAAAACCAGTTTTATATGCCAGGGCTCATTCTATATTTAACCCCAATAGAGGCATGCAATAGCAAAACAATTCATCTATAAATTAAGAATATTCAAATCACCACATATTTTGAGGACTGACCAAACTCTCTCCTCCATTGCACCCTCACTGCAGCATATATTGTTGTGAAATTTTTAGAGGGAGATGACTAATTTTACTGGACATTTATGACGTGTTCAACTTTCTTTGGGCGGCAACTAGTATATTTAAGTAACATTCTGTCTATTTTTTAAGGGCTTCACCCTGAATCTATTTGTTTCTCTGTCTCATCTGTCAAATTAAAAATCGGCCGTTCATGTTCCTATCATTTTGACAGGTTGATCTAAATCATATCTATGGAAATAATTTGGATAGGCAGATGAAACTCAGACTGTTTAAGGATGGGAAGCTGAAATTTCAGGTTGGTTTGGACTTTTTCTGAAAACACTCAGTGTGTTGAGAAACAGAGAGATGGTGTTTATGTTAAAGTATTTACTTGGAAGAGAGGTGTGTTCCCTCTGATGCAGAGAAGTCCCACAGACATTTCAGTAACTGCACCAGTCACCCTATTCTTACTAGATAACTATTTAAGGAGTATAGACTATCACAATGCCACAATCTCACATAAATCTCTGTTCTTGAAATCCATTGGAAATTGACAAGTATAAGCATATTATATTTGCACTGGATTTTAGTATTCTTGGCTGAAATCCAGTATGATAGAAGATTCTATGTGTTGCCATGCTCATTTATTTATTTATTTTTTTAATTACAGGTGATCAATGGAGAGGTGTACCCGCCCACAGTGAAAGAAACTCAGGCAGAAATGATCTACCCACCACATGTCCCTGAGCACCTGAAATTTTCTGTAGGGCAAGAGGTCTTTGGTTTGGTTCCGGGGCTGATGATGTACGCCACGTTATGGCTCCGGGAACACAACCGGGTCTGTGACATTCTGAAGGGTGAGCATCCGGAATGGGATGATGAGCAGCTGTTCCAAACTGCACGCCTGATCTTAACAGGTAATTCTTACAAATTACACTGAACGGACCTCCGACTGCTCTTGGCGACACGCTCAACCAGAAGTCTGATCTATCACTGTTTGTTGACTATTGTTGAATCTGAGCATCTCAGGGACATTTTGTGGGCGCCGTTGGAAATGTAATGCCAGACAAGATGGATCCTTGGATTGATCCAAGAGAACTGTTCTTTCATTGCGTGGACAAGCGGAGTCCCCCAAACCCCAGGCAACCCCTGAGCGGAATAATGACTCGAGACAACTTGCTATGGGATTAAAATTGGCCACAACTTTATTAAGATTCAGATGTAGGGAGACCTTGGCTCAGGCATTGGACATTTATCCTTCCCAGTCCCCAGCCAGGGATCTGGGAGACTTCAGGGTTATCCAGAATGTGTGGGGTTTGGGCTGGCTCTGGAGAACATACGTTCAAGCAGAGAGCCCGCCCCTCCCCAGGCCGGATTGGGTGGTTGACTGAGGTAGGCAGAGACCCCAGGTATCTTGCCTGGGGAGGATGAAGCCAGTCCTGAACTACCAGGTGCCGCACTGGGATCCAGGGGGCTGCGCGCGACCACACAAAAGTCTCCCCCCCCCTTTGATGTGGGAAGCGGTCATTATTCAATGTTGCTGTGACTTCTAACTGGGAGCATGGCATTTCACAGCAGACGAGTTTCACTTTCTGTTTGCCTGCTGGATTTTGGTTGGCCTGCTGCAAATTTTGTTAGGGACTTAACATTGTTCCAGAAACAAAACAAAAAGGTTTGACTTTATGGTGGGAAAACAGGAGCGACCATCAAGATTGTGATTGAAGACTACGGCCTGAAAGAGAGATGAGTGTCTCACCCCATAATCGCCTTTGGCTGGACTTAACCGTCCAGGGGTCCTTTACCCTTTTATTGTTTAGGAAATGAAAAGACTGAATTTTGTTTTCTGTGGGGAAACAGGAGAGACCATCAAGATTGTGATTGAAGACTACGTTCAGCACCTGAGTGGCTACCACTTCAAGTTGAAGTTTGACCCAGAGCTGCTCTTCAACCAGAGATTCCAGTATCAGAACAGAATAGCGGCAGAATTCAACACCCTTTACCACTGGCACCCTCTCCTCCCTGATACCTTCCAGATTCATGACCAAGAGTACACATACCAGCAGCTCATTTATAACAACTCCATCATGTTAGAACATGGTCTTTCCCACATGGTGGAATCCTTCTCCAAGCAAAGGGCTGGAAGGGTAAGAATATATTTTCTGCTAAGAAATTGCAAAGCCTTCATCTTGAGGCAACATGATACAACTGTCCTCCTGTATTGTAAGTCACCCTTGTGTCTGAAAAGGTTTTAAATGTAAGATGTTTATCAAAGGGGCATTCTGAGATTTGGGGAACCGTTTTGCAGTATCTGCAGCTTTCTCTGCGGCTGCAGCTTTTATTGATCTCCCGTTGTTGCATTTTCTGCAGAAGGCTGAATAGCACGAGCAGTTTTACATCGGAAATCAAGAGATGAGCGTTCAGTCTTTTACACTTGAAGTCCGGTTGATTTCAAAGGGGCCAGAAGTTCTGATGACCTAGTATTCCATTTGATCAGTTTATAATGCAACAAATGCACAACAGACAGGATTAGTTAGGGCCATTTCTCTACCTACACTTGTCGAAAAGTAGCTTTTATCACTGAAGTGGCAAACCTGTTCACTATACTGCTTGAAGGAACTTGTATGATGGAATGTTCCTCAATTTTCTCTCTAAAAAAATGTTCCTTCCATATACAAAACTAGAAGTTGTGGAGAAGAATTCAAGTCTGGTCTTTTTTTTTCCTGTTGGTTTTTTTTCTATGTGAGAACTGGACTCTGAGTATAGTCTCAGTGAGAACTTACAGCTCTGTCTGAACTAACCAAGTTTAATGCAGTCGCCTGTGTTTTCTCTACTTCTCCATTCTACCCAAAGGAAGGCCAACTCCAAAAGCTCATATTCCTGTTTTTGGAACCATGGTGGCAAGGCTTGTAGGTATTATGGAACGCCATGCCATACTTGTGCCAAAATATGCAGCATATGCACTTCAGAATGACCTTAACAGATTAGACAACTGGGCCAAAGCAAACAAGATGAATTTTAACAAGGAGAAATGTAAAGCAGTACACTTGGGCAAAAAAAAATGAAAGGCACAAATACAGGATAGGAGACACCTGGCTTGAGAGCAGTACATGTGAAAAGGATCTAGGAGTCTTGGTAGACCACAAACTTGACATGAGTCAACAGTGTGATGCAGCAGCTAAAAAAGCCAATGCAATTCTGGGCTGCATCAATAGGAGTATAGCGTCTAGATCAAGGGAAGTAATAGTACCACTGTATTCTGCCCTGGTCAGACCTCACCTGGAGTACTGTGTCCAGTTCTGGGCACCACAGTTCAAGAAGGATACTGACAAGCTGGAACGTGTCCAGAGGAGGGGAACCAAAATGGTCAAAGGCCTGGAAACAATGCCTTATGAGGAACGGCTTAGGGAGCTGGGTATGTTTAGCCTGGAGAAGAGAAGGTTAAGGGGTGATATGATAGCCATGTTCAAATATATAAAAGGATGTCATATAGAGGAGGGTGAAAGGTTGTTTTCTGCTGCTCCAGAGAAGCGGACATGGAGCAATGGATTCAAACTACAAGAAAGGATATTCCACCTAAACAATAGGAAGAACTTCCTGCCAGTAAGAGCTGTTCGACAGTGGAATTTGCTGCCAAGGAGTGTGGTAGAGTCTCCTTCTTTGGAGGTCTTTAAGCAGAGGCTTGACAGCCATATGTCAAGAATGCTTTGATGGTGTTTCCTGCTTGGCAGGGGTTTGGACTGGATGGCCCTTGTGGTCTCTTCCAACTCTATGATTCTATGATTTAAACTCCATTTTGTTACTCACATTACTCCATTTATTTGATAACAGGTAGCTGGTGGGCGGAATGTCCCTACCGCGATGCAGACAGTAGCTAAAGCCTCCATTGATCGAAGCAGGCAGATGAGATTCCACTCCTTGAATGAGTATCGGAAGCACTTTATGCTGAAGCCCTTTCAGTCATTTGAAGAGCTCACAGGTAAGACTTGTCCTCTACGTATAGAAAAACAGAAGCTTCTCTTTTATGGGCAAGGCTGTGCAACTTAGAAATCAAACCTCTGCTTTGTATGGGGATGTTTTGGGTCCAATTCTTCGCATCTCCAATTAAGGGAAAGCAATGGGCCAGCTTAGTCTAGTGTTTACTTCGAATCTATCTTTGCAGAATCACCAATTGCTTAACGGCAGTTCGATACTCCACGGGTGCTCTCTGGCTTTAAAAAAAAGAATTAAAGGAAAGCAATTAGCAGATCCAGGATTGTGTAGGCAGCTAAAGGCTAGATGTTCCAATGGGTTGAGTTAGACTAGGTCATAGTTCAGTTTTATGCTACCTCTCATCCCAAAAGGCCCTCAAGTTGGCGCTCAAATGTTCAAATCCAAATCCAAGATTCAAGCAATATAACCAATAAATGAATTACTCAGTGTATCGAGAACATGTTGTTTTTTAAAAAGTGTTGAGTTCCTGTGGAAAAGCTCTGTTGTCTTTTATTGGAGATTGGGTAGTTCCAGCGCTCTGCCGAGAACCTGCACTGTCTTTTCAAGCTGTAATGAAAGATGCTCAAAAGGGAAACTGCATGTTCTAAGGATGAAAAGGAAGAAATCAGAGGCTGTGGGGAAACCTTCTAGATGATAGTTTTCCATAAGACTATTCTGTGTCAACCATAACTTTCCTTGCAAAATAAAAAAATTCCTTCAGTAGCACCTTAAAGACCAACTAAGTTTTTTATTTTGGTATGAGCTTTCGTGTGCATGCACACTTCTTCAGATACACTTGAAACAGAAGAGTCAGACCCTTATGTATATACAGAGGGTGGTGGGGGTGGGTGGGAATGGGTGATGGGCTGATGGGAGTGGTAAACCTGTAGATGGCTGTTACCGACTGCTGATGACTGCAATTGGTCCTGCGGGGGGGGGGGAGCAAGGGCTGAGGCGCTAAAGAAAGCTAGATCATGCATAATGAGATAAGCCCATCAGCCCATCACCCATTCCCACCCACCCCCACCACCCTCTGTATATACATAAGGGTCTGACTCTTCTGTTTCAAGTGTATCTGAAGAAGTGTGCATGCACACGAAAGCTCATACCAAAATAAAAACTTAGTTGGTCTTTAAGGTGCTACTGAAGGAATTTTTTTATTTTGCTTCTACTCAGACCAACACGGCTACCTACCTGTAACTTTCCTTGCAAAGATTTGTAATATGATATGATTCATTCGTTCTTCTCTCGCTGCATTGACTTTCTCCCTGTTGATGCTAAATTTCTTTAGGATTCTAGAGCTTGGCTTCCCCACCATACTATTTCTATTTCATGGCAGCTTTTGCAACAGCAATGAGTCAGGGTCTCTCCCTGTCCTCCTTTGTAAGGTAACTTCCTTTCTTATTCTCAGAGCCTCATAGAAGAACCCGCTAATGATTTACAATGATATACAAAACTATCCCCCCCCCCAACTGTTGGAGATGCCCTGCTTAACAATGGTTTTGTCTCCTTTTAATACAGGAGAAAAAGAAATGGCCGCAGAACTTGAAGAACTCTATGGGGATATTGATGCTATGGAGTTTTACCCAGCCCTTCTTGTAGAAAAACCATATCCTGGAGGTATATTTGGTGAGAACATGATAGAAATTGGGGCACCGTTCTCCTTGAAAGGTCTCATGGGAAATTTCATCTGCTCACCAGAGTACTGGAAGCCCAGCACCTTTGGGGGCAAAGTTGGCTTTGACATAGTGAACACAGCCTCCATCCAGAACCTTATCTGCAACAATGTGGAGGGCTGTCCTCTCGTGGCTTTCCACGTCATAAACCCAGCAACAGCAGCAACAAATAACACCAGCACCTCCAGCACAGCAAGAGTCGAGACTGGCCAACCAGTACGATCAAAAGAACAATTTGCTGAACTATAGGGAACAGTTGTTTGCACATTTGTTTATTTATATCATTGTTGCTGTTGCTGCTGCTGCTGCTGCTTACAATTTAGAAAAAAATCACCACTGATTTTTCTTTGCCTTGGCATCTCAGTTCACAAAAACCACTCTAAAGGCATGTTCTGCTTAGATGTGCAGGACTGAATCTTTTGGGTTTTAAGAATAAACCACAGAACCTAGGGCTTGCCAATCAGAAGGTCGGCGGTTCGAATCCCCGCAACAGGGTGAGCTCCCATTGCTCGGTCCCAGCTCCTGCCAACCTAGCAGTTCAAAAGCACATCAAAGTGCAAGTAGCGGATCCTACAACGGGAAGGTAAACGGTGTTTCTGTGTGCTGCTCTGGTTCACCAGAAGCGGCTTAGTCATGCTGACCACATGCCCTGGAAGCTGTATGCCTGCTCCCTCGGCCAATAGAGTGAGATGAGTGCCGCAACCCCAGAGTCGGTCACAACTGGACCTAATGGTCAAGGGTCCCTTTACCTTTACCTTTACTGTACCAGAAAGATGTATTCCAAAATGGATCAGGGGAATGAGATACGCTGCTTAAACATGAGCATAAATGATAATTCTGCCTCTTAAACCTGACAAGAGGACCCTAACTATGGAACCATTTTAGGTGTATAGAACTGATATTTTATGGAACAATCAATCCTGTTATTAAATCATGCTAAAACCATTCCTTATTAACTATGCAGTTTGAAATGAGATCTAATATCCAAATGGCCACTTTTTGAAGCTTCAGCTGTTGCAAGTGGTGAGGGACTTATGCTTCCTCTTTTCAGTTGTGAGAAGTAGAGTTGTGTGTTCAGACCCAGAGACCTCCCCGCTAAATAAATTCACACTTGACTCAAATTTTAGTTTGGTTTTTGGCAGAAAAATTATGTCCGCCACCCAGATGTCCCTCTGGACTCAGGCACGGGCACAACCCCCTCTCAGGGGTTGACCAAACCATTTGAGTCCCTGGATTCCTTTAACGGAATACCCTTCACATAGAGATGGCGAGAGCATTCTCCCATCCGTATCACCTGATCCCTACCGCCTATCCACCACACAAGCGCTCGCGCTCACCACCAACCACTCATTCCAGAGGAAGGCCGTACCTGGCCCTGTGTGTGTTGGCTCTATGCTGCCACACCCACTTGGGAAGCCCCGAAGCCCCCTCACCGTGACCCCAATACAGACCCAGAGCCACGTCTGAATCGTCATCAGAGGTCTGAGAAGACGTACCAGTAGTAGAGGAGGAAATGCCATCTTTGCGCCTCTTGGCCCTGTGTTTGGAGCGACGACTCCTCTGCCGCTTGCTGCCAGATAAAGGGACTCTAGGCACCAGGAGACCCTCCTCCAAAGACTGCTGAGCGCCTCCCTCGAAGGGCCCGACCAAACCTGCACAGAACTAAAAACATGTGAGGAGCTTGGCTGGGAAGAAGACCCCCCCCCCACACACACACATGCTGTGCAAACTGAGGCCCTGAACTCCCAGGCCTCAGGGGTGCCAACTGCAAACGAGGCAGTCCAGACTGGAAGGCACGCTGCATCATGGCACCCATACTCCTAGGACGACCCCTAGGGCTAGCTGGGACTGGGATCCTGGAAGGCTGAAATTGGGAGAGCAAGGCACCAGAAGGGTCATAAGCCTCATTCCCTTTGCTCACATCTGAAGGACCATGAGCCTCGAAAACAGTGGAAGTAAAAAAGAAGATGAAGAAAACTGGGGATCTGGGGATCATAACTCATATTGAGGAGGCAATCACCCCCTTTCTACAGACATTCATGCTCCTGCATCTGTGTCAATTCCTATCATACTTGCAGTCGCAACTCTCTAGTGGGGTTACTACCCTGTAGCACATAGCAATGGTCCAATCTCCTTTATCTAGGCAACGAAGAGACTTTATTACAGTTCCACGGCACCTTCTTGCCAAGCAAAAAAACACTTGAGAGGCATGAGATACTAGAAGAGCCTTCTGGATATAAGTCCAATGGCCCATCTACCCCAGCCTCTTCTTCTCACAATGTGTCTGGAGGTCCTGGGCTACCCAGACAACAAGACCCCCCTCTTGGCCTTGTTGATGTGGTCCAAAGGAAAGCAGAGCAATAGGCTAGGCACCAGCTTGGCTTCAGGAGTTGCCAGAAAAAGGCATATAAGCCACAGTCAACCATATTTGGGACTCCACTCTGGATTTGTGTAGGGTTTACTCCTTAGCCTTTTCTTCTCCAAGGCAAAGGAGATTTAGGATCACAGTTTTCCTTCTCCTAGATGGGCTGCCTTCCCAGGGGCACCTCACTTCCTCTCCAGAACATGCAGAAACCACCTTCTTGACCTGTCTGCAAAAACCCTATTAATGGGAATGGTCCTGGGTGCCTGAGGTTTCCCTCTAAGTGGTCACCTGTGTGCTCCACCCCTATGACGTGGCTCAGCAGATGGTTGGTGTTCATTCAACTATCCATCCAGTCTCCAGCCCACTCCCAAACCCGCTTTCCCCTACCCATTTGCCTTTTGTTGCCTGATTCCTCCCAGCTTCACACCAACAGAACCTCTGTTCATTTTCCTCTACATCTATGTGTGCATTAGTAGGAAGGTGACCCGAAACCTCACACTGAACGCATGATGAATGGGCGCAGAACAGTGTGAGAGGTGACGATTGTGCATGAATTGTTGATTCAGGAAGGTAAATTGCGAAAGGCACGCCATGTACCTTGCTTGATGTTTGCTTCCCTCTTTTCATATGGGGTAATTTTTTAAAAAAGAAATGCTCTTCAACAACACAAAGACTTTCATTTGTATTAGAAGGTTGTCATGGTTGTTGATCTTTCTAAAACTTCTAATTAACACAACATTTTTTTAGAGCAGCAAGGCAGCATTGGGGAAATGAAAAACCCTGAATAAATCAGTTGGTAAAGCATGAGACTTTTAATCCCATGGTCATGGGTTTGAGCCGCACGTTGGTTGAAAGATTCCTGCATTGCACGATCTTTGATTAGATGACCCTCACTGTCCCTTCCAACTCTATGATTCTATGAAATCCCCCACTGCAGCAAAATAAAATAAAATAAATAGACATTACCCCTGCAATACCCTGTCTTAAAGAATGATTATGGTCCACACAAGCCACAGTTGCTGGAATCATATCAATTCTCTGTAGCCCTAACAGATGCTGCTTACAAACTCAGATCTGGGTAACGGAGAAAGAGGCTTGGAGATGGGGGGGGGTTCACTTCCTTGCATTTCTGGCGCATTCTCAGAATGATGAATGGAGATGCTGTTGAAGGGACCCGCCTTCCCTTTGGGCATAGGCAGGCCTGGAATGATGCAATGGGGCAAGAATGTGCCCATTGCAAGCCCAAGAAACATACCTTATACACCAGTTATGATTACAACTCAGACGTTGTGTCAACATGAGGGTCAGGCCATGGTTTGATGCAATCGTACTGCGAGAAAGTGATGTATCATGAAGCCAGAGGGTGAGGTGGGACTTCAAAGCCAAACATTGGGAGCCAGACTGTAAACACAAGTGCATAATTGTGCATTGCCAATGAGGAAACTGCACCCCAACTTTCCCCCTCAATAAGAACTGTCATACTGGATCATGTCTGATCTACTGACTCATGTAGCTCATCAGTCTCTCTTTTGGCCAGTGCAAGATGAATTATTGCAGATTTAGATTTTATCTGTGGGTACGGCAGGTAAAGCGAGGCTGGCTTTTACCATTCTTCATGCAATCAGTTCTGTTTATGCCCCAACATGAGTTGCATCTGGCTGGGAATGAACAAATGACAATGGAAGTCACAATTGCTCCTTTACTGTTCAATTCAGGGACTGTTCAATTCAGGATTAATGGTCAAGCTAGAGTCAGGATATATTTGGTATGGAAGTTTTTGAAGAAGATTGCCATGGATGGATGGATGGATGGATGGACAGACAGACAGACAGACAGACACATACATACAGATCTGGGAGAAAGGAGCTTTAATCCTTCTCACAACCTCCATTTCCCCTTGAAGCTGTTGTTGTGTTGTTTTGCCATGCAGGACACAGAGGGAAGGATGCAATTTTTGTGGAAGTGCAACAGCAACAATCATTCAGTTTGCAATGTAAGAGTTAACCCTGTTGGAGTTAAAGACAGCCAACCAAGAGGGTTATTTGGGAGCATTGCTTAGCAACCAGTGAGGAGGTATGATCCTTGATGTTAACTTGCATGTAAAATAACATTTTGGGTGGCATTCAACGAAATGAATGTGCCAGCAGAATGACGTTGGCTTGTGCAGCTGGACTTCTCTCCCCACCACACCCTGTGTCATCCTCAAAACTGCTGCCAAGAGTTGTAGTAAGCAGTGTCAAGTAGACATATTTTGAAGAATCTCTATGAGATCCTTTTAACTGGAAGCTGAATCGGGAACCTCTTCTGCACTCCACCAAAAAGCTACAACTCCTCCAAAAAAAACCCTCCTTATGTGAATAGAGCCTAGCCTTGCCTAGCCCAGAGGTGTTTTCTCTTTGTTTTTCTTGTGAGTTCTCCTGGTAACCAGGTGTATACCTTTATTTTGGACATAAGGAGACAGGATCATAGGTGTGTCTTCTTTGTTCAGACCTGTCCTGCAAGCTAATCATTTTTAACACCCATTCATTTTCATTTTATTGTGGGGGTTTTTTCGCATTCCTTTAAGAGTGCAGCTAATGCCCCACCCTTTCCCCACCACTGCAGGGGAATCAACGTTCCGAGCAGCGACTTGCAAAAGTGAAAGGTGACTTCAGCCTGATACCTTACCTCTGAGCGATTTATGGAGCCCTCATCTTGCCACAATTCCACACTGGACGGGACAGGCGGGCAGTGCCCTTTGCCGCTCCACCTCAGGCTTGTCTCTTGCAGCCGACTGACATGCTTGCCCCTCTAGAAACTGAATCAAGCAGAAGGAGGCAGCTGTTGAAACGAAATGCATGTTAACATTCCCAGGACAACAGTGTGTTTGCCCCTTAGGGAACAAGCATTTAAGTGAACAGCCATTGGGGTCAGGGGACACAGCTAAGAAGTTTTGGAACCCCTTCTCTGAATGCAGATGTTCTTTTTAAGGTCTTCCTCTGCTGCGAATGCACCGTGGATAGAGAAGGAGACTCTTGATCTCAGGGTTGTGACTTCAAGCCCCACTTTGGGTTAAAAAAAAAATCCTGCATTGCAGGGGTCCCTTCCAACTCTTCAATTCTACGATTTTGTGATTCCTGTTCTGAATGTTTAAATGTGCTCCAGTTAATAAGAACATAAGAATCGCCCTGCTGGTTCAGGTCAAGGGTCCATCTTTCTTTCTTTTTTATTTATACTTTTCAAAATTTAACATTCCATTAGTTTTACAATCAATTTAACATTTCAAAATTTGACTTCCTTCCCCCTCTTTCTGCGGTTCCTAATTTTTTTTTTTAGATCATCTGCAAATCCAAGTTCATTTAACTTGCTCATTTAATTATCTACTGTAAATATATACTCGTATGAAACTGCAGGTTATTACAATAATCCTGCCAATGTTTTTATCTGTTTACAATTTATCTGTAAATATTCGATAACCCATTTCCATTCTTTTATAAACAGTTTGTTATCTTGGTATCTTATTCTTCCAGTAAGTTCCGCCACTTCTGCATATTCCATAACATTTGGAATCATTCTTCTTTCCCTGGGACTTCTTCTTTCCATTATTGGGCAAGTAACCCAAGAGACCTGGGACGTTTACCGTTTACCTTCCCGCCAGAGCGGTACCTATTTATCTACTTGCACTTTGACGTGCTTTTGAACTGATAGGTTCACAGGAGCTGGGACCGAGCAATGCAACGGGAGCTCACCCTGTCACGGGGATTCGAACTGCCGACCTTCTGATCGGCAAGCCCAAGGGGCTCAGTGGTTTAGACCACAGTGCCACCTGCGACCCATAATCACACCATAGGTTTGTATTAATAGCATTGTGGTATTGGCAGGGTTATTCTCAATCTATGTCCTAAGGATTCCTAGTATGGCATTCACCCATTTCACAGCTGCCACATGCTATCCACTACAAGCTCAAGGTCTCATTCCTGGACAGCCAATATGAGTTAACCATGGTCAGTGGACCATGAGCATATATGTGAAATGTAATCCCCCCCCCATGTGCATCACTTTGCAGTTGCATTTACCATTTTACTGTTTTAACCACCCTGTTAAGAAGCTGTTCTTTTGCTTCTGGTTCTAACATGTAATTAAGAACTGTGTTTCCTGTTACTGAGGCAACACTAACTTCCTCTGCTTAGCAATAAAAACGAGAGTTGCTAAATGTCTGGACATGAGTAATTAATTAAGACACATAATTATACAATGTTCTGCTAATAAAATTCTAGTCCTTTCATAAAACTGAATTATCCAACAATACAATTCAGAGGTCTTTGAAATAAATATAAGAGAACTATGAAATATTTGTTACAGGTAGGTAGCTGTGTTGGTCTGAGTCGAAGCAAAATAAAAAAAAAATCCTTCAGTAGCACCTTAAAGACCAACTAAGTTTTTATTTTGGTATGAGCTTTCGTGTGCATGCACACTTGTGTATCTGACGAAGTGTGCATGCACACGAAAGCTCATACCAAAATAAAAACTTAGTTGGTCTTTAAGCCGCTACTGAAGGATTTTTTTTATTTTGCTATGAAATATTAGTTCTTCGTATACCGTGCCAACCAGAAATGGAGTAACCACTCATTTTCAGTTGTAATTATTTCAAAGTGTATACTTCACATTCATTCAGGGAAAATATGTTTTACAGGATGGTGAATTTGTGGCTCTCCAGATTCTGGACTACGACTTCCATCAGACATTGTGGCCAATACTACGAAGCTCTTCCAGCAAGTGGGAGGGGGGGAGCAGACTTCCTCTGAATTAAGGAGAAAGTGGTGGCAGAACAGGGGCTTCCCCTGCACATGAGACCAATAGTGGGTCCAGAGGTTGAGAAGGTGTTTTCTGCATGTGCTGTAGAGGGAGGTGAGGGGCAGATGAGGTTCATCAACCTGGGAAGGTTGCCAATCTAGGAGAAGGAAAACTCTGATCCTAGGCCTCCTCTGCCTTGCAGGATATCTTCGGGAGAAGAAAAGGCCAAGGGGTTCCCAGACTGTGGTCAGTGGACCACCAATAGCGTGTCATTCAGATGAATTTTAATGTTTTAGTATTTTAACTTTCCCTATGTTCTGAAGCATTGTCACTCTTTCTTGATTTTATTGTTTTATCTCTACCAAGTGGCATATACATTTTATGAAATGAAAACGGACAAATAAATGTATTTTTCTCTTTTTCTATCTCATATTGCATTACTATTTGGATTCTGGGGAATGCAAACTGTGATGCAATAAAAGACAATATAAGAAAGAAAAGAAGCAACAAAAGTACAACGGCAAATCATACAGCATGCAGCACACTGCATTACAATTGCTGTAAAAAGCAGAAAAATACCAGGTGGTCTGCCAATACCAGCAGCAATTTTCAAGTGGTCCATGGTGGGGGGTAGAGTTTGAGAACTAGTTCTTTAGGCCAATATTCTGTAAAGTGGAAGTCCACCAAATCCACATGTGTTTGTTATGTAATAACCTTTTATGTTATATTTAGGTTAATTGCATACAACTATGATACACATAATTTTAAGAGCAGTGCTGCAGGTCAGGAGTCATATGCAATTTGCTTAAGTGCTCATGAAAGACACTGTCTAATTATATTTTTATAAAGGAAATTCAGAGACGTTTACAGGTCTTCTCGCGGTGGAACCTTGCCAGATAGAGGACATGTCGGGATCCAACACAATTTGGCCACAGTCTGGAAAACACCTCCGATGTTGGAGGCTGTGGGGCGTCACGATTTTTGTCGCATCAGGACAGACCTCTGCGCAAATGCTCAGGTGCAGACGCCATTGCTGAAGCTTCCAAACCTGACCAGAATCCCTTTGGTTAAGCAAGTTTGCGGGATGAGCCAGGTCGACGGCATCTGAAATAAGAGATTGGCATGCCTTCCAGAAGCTTGGAAAAATCTGAACTACAAAATTGCACTGCTCTCTAGAGCAGAGCAAACGAGGGCCACCCATTCACAGTGCTGGAATCAAATTCTATCTCATACTTTATGGGCCATTTTTACTTCCTGTTATATATTCTCAGTCTTCAGGTCTTTGTTTTTCAAACAGAAGTGCTGAAATCATTTGTGGGTTCAGAAATTAGGAAGGGGTGGGTTGTGTCATATGTTTCATCCTCCCATGGAGTCAGGATTATACCGGTTTGTATAATCTTAGTGGTTTGCTCAGTCTAGCAACAATGTGACTCAAACATAGGACTACTTTTTTAATAAAAAAAATACAACAACGATGTAATGACTCCATCCATTAACCCTTTATGTGGCTGCTAAATGCTCCTTTCTTAATTACAGTGAACCACTCCTATTTCTTAACAGCCCAAGGGCCCTTTCATATATCACCATAGCAGTGCAAGACCTGCTTTCCTGTAGGTTTGTCCCACACCACTAAGCTAATGTTTGAAGCTCCATAGCCACGTGGCTGGAACCACTCCCGTAGGCACCTCACATACGGACAGGTGGCAATTGGGTGGGAAGGAGTCATTTAGTCAGCTTCCAGATGTTACAAGTAGGACACAGGAAAAAGTCATAGCGGTAAGACAGGTAATGCATAAAGTGGCCCCAGATGACCTATATTTCTTCAGAAGTCAACAAAACTACGCTGGATTTCTCCACTTCTGCACTAGATCTTGTATTGTCTTGACATTCAGCTTCCTGGGAATCTTAACTTTTGAACATTTTGTTTTTAAGCTCCTAGTCCACATGGCCAAACCATAATGTATGGTAGAGCTTCTGAGGTGCCACTACAGAAAACGACCTGTCTCAAGTTACTGGAATGACCTCTCAAGGAGATTTCAGTGCTTGGGCAGGTTGTTGTTGTTGTTGTTGTTGTTGTTGTTGTTGTTGTTGTTGTTTTTAATTTATATATACTGCCCTATACCCGGGGTGTGTGTGTCTCAGGGCAGTTCATAGAATAAAATCAAGATATAGAACCACAAAATACATACAGTGGTACCTCTACTTACGAATAACTCTACTTACGAATTTTTCTACTTACGAATGGAGCTCCGTCCGCCATCTTGAATGCGGTTTAGATAGGATTTTTTCTACTTACAAATTTTTAGATAGGGTTGCTTCGACTTACGAATTTTTTCTCCCAATGCATTCCTATGGGATTCGACTTACAATTTTTTTTGACTTACAAATGTGTGTTCGGAACGCATTAAATTCGTAAGTAGGGGTACCACTGTAATAAAAATAAAAACAACAACCCAATAGCACCCCCCAAACAAAAAACACATTTTAAAAAGGCATGAGATGTAGATCAGATCAACCAACGGCCTGGTTAAAAAGGAACGTTTTTGCCTGGCGTCTAAAGATGTATAATGAAGGTGCCAGGTGAACTTCCCCGAGGAGAGCATTCCACAGACAGGGAGCCACTGCAGAGAAGGCCCCATTCTCATGTTGCCATCCTCTGGACCTCTTGAGGAGGAGGCACATGAAGGAGGGCCTCAGAAGATGATCTCAGGGTCCTGGTAGGTTCATATGGAAAGAGGCAGTCCTTGAGGTATTGCGGTCCTTTTAAGGTCTTTTAAGGCTTCATAGGTCAAAACCAGCACTTTGAATTGGGCCTGGAAACTAATTGGTAGCCAGTGCAGTCAGACCAGGATCGGTGTAATATGCTCAGACTGTCTTGCTCTGGTGAGCAACCTGGCCTCTGAATTCTGCACTGGCTGAAGTTTCTGAACCGTCTTCAGAGGCAGCCATACGTATAGGGTAATCTAACCTTGATATAGGTTGATATAGGAAGAAGCACTCCTCCTAGTATTTGAATCCCAAGTTATCTAGGGCAGTGGTTTCCAACAGGTGGTCCGGGGACCCCCAGGGGTCCGCGAGCTATGCCAGAGGGGTCCGCAAGATGGTATTAGAATAAAAAATATATTAAATATATTTCGTATGATAACAGATTTTTTGTTTTGGCCGCTTCCTGCATGAGCAGAGTCTAGCGCAAAACTAGAATTAGATAGAGGCAGTAGTTCTGCTGTATGCCGCAAGGACTACAAGAAACTTGGAGATAAGGCAATGAAAAAGATCCTTCCATTTGCAACCACATATCGGTGTGAGCAAGCATTTTCTTCCATGTGTTTCATGAAAAACAAATATAGGAATCGGCTCGACATGGGGTCGGATTTCAGAGTGAAAGTTTCAAGTTTGGAACCTAATATTTCAGAAATAATGGACTCAAAGGACAGATTTAACTCATCTCATTAAGAACTGAAAATTAAAACTAACTGTATACTGATGGAGTACTCTGTTGTAACTGTAAAAAACGTATAAATATAAAATATAAAAGACTCTTAATTTGGCTCTCACTTTTTAATTTTAGGATTAGGAATTAATGGGGGTCCTTGTCACA
Source organism: Zootoca vivipara (assembly GCF_963506605.1). NCBI lineage: Eukaryota > Metazoa > Chordata > Lepidosauria > Squamata > Lacertidae > Zootoca > Zootoca vivipara. Next base: position 10,560,042 of record NC_083282.1, on the reverse strand, counting down.
ATAGCGGCTCGATGAGGGGTCCTCGAGAAAATTTTGTTGGGAACCCCTGATCTAGGGCTTGAAATGTTCAGCAGCAACGCCTTGAATTGGACTTGGGAGTGTACAGGCAACCAATGTAGACCTCAAAATATGGTTAAGATTGGCTAATTTGATCAACACTCAGGTGTCACATTCCGCATGTGCCAGAGCTCCAGGCTATCTACAAGGGTATATCTATGCAGAATGCACTACTTGGAAGTAAGACACGTATAATACGGCTCTCCTAACTACAGTGGTACCCCGGTTTAAGAACAGTCTGGTTTAAGAACGTTTTGGTTTACAAACTCTGCAAAACTGGAAATAGTGTCTTGGTTTGAGAACTTTACCTTGGTCTAAGAATGGAATCCAAACGGTAGAAAGGCACTGGTGGCGGGAGGCCTCATTAGGGAAAGCGTGCCCATAGCTGCCAAGTTTTCCCTTTTCTTGCGAGGAAGCCTATTCAGCATAAGGGAAAATCCCTTAAAAAAAGGGATAACTTGGCAGCTATGAGCGTGCCTCGGTTTAAGAATGGTTAAGCAGACCTTTTTTTCACAGCAGATCTCTTGATTTAGTTATGATCTAGCTAGACTTCATCCCCCCCCCCTTTCCTCAGTGGCAAAATGCCCCCTTTTCACTTCCTGGCCCCCTCTCATAAGGAGCTTAACTTTAATTGCCAAAGCATGTTTCTCTTCAAAGGAAGGTTCCTTCTTTGTTTACTTTCTGCGTCTTCTTCCTAGCAACTATTTTAAGGGCTCTCCTGTTTCATCAACTCCACATTCCGCATGTTGAGTTTGAAGTAAGACATGTGTTGGTCAACAACCGAATATACAGTGGTACCTCTGGTTGCGAACTTAATTCATTCCAGAGGTCCGTTCTTAACCTGAAACCGTTCTTAACCTGAGGTACCACTTTAGCTAATGGAGCCTCCCGCTGCCACTGTGCCGTCAGCACGCGATTTCCGTTCTCATCCTGAGGTAATGTAATTAACCCGAGGTACTACTTCCAGGATAGCAGAGCCTGTAATCCGAAGTGTTTGTAACCCGAGGTGCTTGTAACCCGAGGTACCACTGTATATTCTAAAGAAATGGTTAGGCTGGAACATAAGGGTCTTGGGGGGGGGGGAGTAGTGAGAGCAGCTCTTGGAGGTTTCAGGTAGGGTTCTGTAGATGCTCTACTGTGATCTAAAGCCCTCCCCCACAAGTATTAAGTAGGTATATAGTGAATTACAATGTTAGGAATCCAGGCAAGGTTATGCGTTTTCATTTTGAATTTCATCCTTAATTCCCCATTTCCCCCTTCACCCATTGCTGTTTGTTCCGCTGCACCTGGAAGGGTGTGGGAGAGATATGCTTTCGTTGGCAAAATCACTCTATTCTCTAGCACTAGGCATTCTCCACCCTGCCTATCGCCTTTTTGCAATACAGTAGAGCGTTTCTGTCCCTGTGAGGGTAGCAAGTGATTTGCGTTACCTTTGATGATGATGATGATGATAATTTGTTATTTATACCCCGCCCATCTGGGTAGGTTTCCTCAGCCACTCTGGGAGGCTTACAACAGAATATTATAACACAATGATTCATCAAATACTAAAAGCTTCCCTAATCAGGGCTGCCTTTAGGTGTCTTCTAAAAGTCAGGTAATCATTTATTTATTTGACATCTGATGGGAGGGCGTTCCACAGGGCGGGTGCCACTACCGAGAAGGCCCTCTGCCTGGTTCCCTGCAACTTTGCTACTCACAGTGAAGGAACCGCCAGAAGACCTTTGGAGCTGGACTTCAGTGTCTGGGCAGAACGATGGAGGTGGAGACGTTCCTTCAGGTATACTGGGCCAAGGCCGTTTAGGGCTTTAAAGGTCAGCACCAACACTTTGAATTGTGTTCGGAAACATACTGGGAGCCAATGTAGGTCTTTCAGGACCGGTGTTATGTGGTCCCGGCGGCCGCTCCCAGTCACCAGTCTAGCTGCCGCCTTCTGGATTAGTTGTAGTTTCTGGGTCACCTTCAAAGGTAGCCCCACGTAGAGCGCATTGCAGTAGTCCAAGAGGGAGATAACTAGAGCATGCACCACTCTGGCGAGACAGTCTGCGGGCAGGTAGGGTCTCAGCCTGCGTACCAGGTGGAGCTTTATAATCACCCTATATAGAGGGGACTAGTATATTTGAAACCTAAAAATGAATTCCTCCTGGCTCCTTAAATTTTATGTTAGAGCACAAGTAAATAACACAAGCAGCCCCATGCCGAATCTCCCTATCCCATAATATCTAGGACAGCGCGTCCCATGCACTGACCTCATTTCATTGAGAGTACCAACCATTGCGGGAGCAGGGAAACACCCAGAATCATGATGTTAGAACATGAGGCAAGTTGTACTAGACCAGGCCTGCTCACCAAGCACAATGCACCCAACTAGTCATGCAATGTAGCTTCCCAAATGCTTGGCAGCTCCATGATTCTGCAATGCCATGCAAGGCGGTGGAGATCCTGGTGGTCCACCATACAGGTTCAATGGGTTGCATTGGGCTTGATGAATCAAAAGTTGTGCTGGCCTGTTACTGGAAGCGCCATAGCTCAGAAGCAGAGAATTTGCTTCGCATGCAAAAGGTTCCAGGTTCAATCCCTGGCATCTCTAGATAGTCGGGGGGATAACTTGTTTTTATTATGTGTTTTATACTTTTATGTGATGAACCATCCTGAAATTTCCCGATGATGGATAGTATACAGCAGGCTTCCTCAATCTCGGCCCTCCAGATGTTTTTGGCCTACAACTCCCATGTTCCCTAGCTAGCAGGAACAGTGGTCAGGGATGATGGGAACTGTAGTCTCAACACATCTGGAGGGGCGAGTTTGAAGAAGCCTGGTATACAGATTTAAATAATAATAATAATAATAATAATAATAATAATAATAATACGCCTTGTTGGTGCTGACCTTTAAAGCCCTAAATGGCCTCGGTCCAGTATACCTGGAGCATCTCCACCCCCATTGTTCTGCCCGGACACTGAGGTCCAGCGCCGAGGGCCTTCTGGCGGTTCCCTCGCTACGAGAAGCCAAGTTACAGGGAACCAGGCAGAGGGCCTTCTCGGTTGTGGCGCCCACCCTGTGGAATGCCCTCCCACCAGAGGTCAAAGAGAATAACAATTACCAGACCTTTAGAAGGCATCTTAAGGCAGCCCTGTTTAGGGAAGCTTTTAATGTTTGATGGATTTATGTATTTTAATATTTTGTTGGAAGCCGCCCAGAGTGGCTGGGGGAACCCGGCCAGATGGGCGGGGTATAAATAATAAATTATTATTATTATTATTATTATTATTATTATTATTATTATTATTACTACTACTACTACTACTACTACTAAACATTGCTCTCTCTCTCTCTCATCTCACTCTCCTGCTTGAGGCAGCCATGAAAAAAGCTTCCATCATGCAGGCTTAGATTCCGAAGCCATCCTTGTAAATATGAAGGAAATGTAAGCAAAGAACCTTTTTTTCTTTACCAATGGTACCCTCTCTCTCTCTCTCTCTCTCTCTCTCTCTCTCTCTCTCTCTCTCTCTCTCTCTCTCTCTCTCTCTCTAACACCATTTTAAGCAATGCTAGTGATGTTTGAACGAGATAAATTGGGTGGTGGGGTAGCTCCAACTTCCAGACATTTACATAATTCTGCTATAAACTATAAACCAGCCATTTAAAAAAAAATAAAACCCAGGAAAATCAACATTCTGAGCTGTCAACCACTGCTTCAACCCATCCATGTCAGAGTGCAAAAGCCTAGAGGGGAAATGTCATATTGGTGGTTTAGGGTTTTTACAGGGCCTTAAGATTTAACACAGTCTTTTTCTAGGTGATTTGAACAGGTATTCTGTTGAAACAACAGCCAAGAGGATAACCTTTGATTATGAAACTTCAAAGGATGAGCAAGCATTAGCGGTGTTACAAAATAATGTCTTTAGTTGCTATATATGGCTGTGAGATTTCTCTTCTAGACCACTAGGATTATATCAAACATGACTCAAGGTCTATTCTAATGGTAATCTGGGGGCATAGTAGCCACAGAGGAATCTCCTGTATGTTGGTGTCATGACAAAGTTACCCCGTGGCCAGTAAATTGCACACAAAGAGCTAAGAATGACATTTAGCCCTCTTCTGACTTCCAGTTGAAACAGCCATTTATGGAGCAGGTACCCAGTACAATCCCAAACCGGAATTAAGATTGCCGGAAGAAATATCAACAACCTCAGATATGCAGATGACACAACCTTGATGGCAGAAAGTGAGGAGGAATTAAAGAACCTTTTAATGAGGGTGAAAGAGGAAAGCGCAAAATATGGTCTGAAGCTCAACATAAAAAAACCCCAAGATCGTGGTCACTGCTCCCATCACCTCCTGGCAAATAGAAGAGGAAGAAATGGAGGCAGTGAGAGATTTTACTTTCCTGGGCTCCTTGATCACTGTAGATGGTGACAGCAGTCACGAAATTAAAAGACGCCTGCTTCTTGGGAGAAAAGCAATGGCAAACCTAGACAGCATCTTCAAAAGCAGAGACATCACCTTGCCAACAAAGGTCCGTATAGTTAAAGCTATGGTTTTCCCAGTAGTGATGTATGGAAGTGAGAGCTGGACCATAAAGAAGGCTTATCACCGAAGAATTGATGCTTTTGAATTCTGGTGCTGGAGGAGACTCTTGAGAGCCCCACGGACTGCAAGAAGATCAAACCTATCCATTCTGAAGGAAATCAGCCCTGACAGTGCTCATTGGAAGGACAGATCCTGAAGCTGAGGCTCCAATACTTTGGCCACCTCATGAGAAGAGAAGACTCCCTGGAAAAGACCCTGATGTTGGGAAAGATTGAGGGCACAAGGAGAAGGGGACGACAGAGGACGAGATGGCTGGACAGTGTTCTGGAAGCGACAAACATGAGTTTGACCAAACTGTGGGAGGCAGTGGAAGACAGGAGTGCCTGGCATGCTATGGTCCATGGGGTCACGAAGAGTCGGACATGACTAAACGACTAAACAACAACAACTCAGTAGAAACAGACGATGCTCTACACCTGAGTCTCCATGCTGCTTTGCCCTATGTGCCAGTCCTTATTTACCCCTTAAACTGGCAGTAGTCAAGTTGTGACTAGCAGAGCACACTAATAGAAATATGATTGAGAAATGCGGCTACAGTGAACCAATCTAATTTGTACTTCCTGAATCAATATGCGGACATGCAGCCATTCTTTGAAATTTGCGCTTTATGAATTTTTCAAATCAGTGCTCCAACACACACACACACACACACACACACACACACACACACACACACACCAAAATGTGCACATAATAATATTTGAAGGACAATTCTAAACAATTAACAACACTAGCAGGGTTGATTTTAAAAGACTTGTAAAGTTAATGATTATTGCCTTTTTATATTCACATGAGCAAAAAATTAAGATAACCATAAGGATGTATTTAAATATTACAAAATGGAAAACAATAAAAATATTACTTTAACAAATGTGCACATTGTGAGAAACAATGCATATGTTGGTGAAAATAAAATACAAAAATGCATTATATAAGGGGAAATTATTATAGTAGGAAAAATATTTCTTATTTTCACAATAATTCGTTTTGATACAGTTGCTTTTTTAATGTATCTTCTCCATAGGTACCCGTATAAATATAGAAACATAGAACTGCAGAGCTGGAAAAGACCCTGATGATCCATACATATATATATATGTTTTTGCATAAAAAATTTAACACATATTTTAACATTCATATCTTATACAATATCATAGCTGCCAAGTTATCCCTTTTTTAAAGGGATTTTCCCTTATGCTGAATAGGCTTCCTCGCAAGAAAAGGGAAAACTTGGCAGCTATGACAATATTTTTGGACTTCCATCAACCACGTCTAAAGATTTCCAATCTTCCTAATTTCTTCTTGTATTCCATACTTTACTATTACTTTTTATAACCAATAACCAATTTTAATTCTCCTAAATTTTCTCTGTAATATTTCATAGAGTTCTCCTTACAAAACTTCTTGCAAACCTACCTACAAGCAAAATTTGTTGTTTACAATTGTCATTCAAATATTTCTCAAATTTACTCCATTCTTTCAAGAACTTCTGGTCCCGTCGGTTTTGAATTCTCCCTATCATCTTACCCAATTCTGTGTAGTCCATTAACTTCATCTGCCATTCTTCCATCGTCGTTAATTCTTCTTGCTTCCATTTCTGTGCCAATAGTACTCGTGCTGCTGTTGTTGCATATAAAAACATTTTTTTATCTTGTCTATTAACATCCTCTCCTATAATACCAAGTAGAAAAGCTCCTGGTTTGTTTGTTTTAATAAATGTATATTTTAACATCTTTTTTCATTTCATTATATATCATTTCCCAGAAGCTTTTCACTGTCTTACATTCCCAGGAAAGGGTCCTGATGATCATCAAGTCCAAATCCTTGCAATGCAGGAATATGCAGCTCTCCTAGATGGTGATTGAGCCTTTTGTGTTATCAGCACCATGCTGAGCTATCCAGGCTCATCCAGGTATGATGATGATGATGCCCCCTGCCTCAGTGCCCTGTGCCACCCATGCCACCTTAAATCCGGTGCTAGTGTGTGCGCTGCACCGTTAATGTGTGTGTGTGTGTGTGTGTGTGTGTGTGTGTGTGTGTGTGTGTGTGTGTTCATGTGCGCACATGCAAGTCTGTGTGCCTAAAGGTAAAGTTAAAGGACCCCTGGACAGCTAATCACTTTATAATTACTCTCAGTGGAGAGAAGTGGGGTTCCTCAACAGGTTGAGGAGGTGTTTCCACCTTTTGACAGGGAGAGTTAAACAAATCCAGGGACTCCAGCAGAGGGTGCCTGGCTGGTTTGGTTCTGGGAACATAGATTTTTTTAAAAAGGTAATGGACCCCTGGACGGTTAAGTCCAGTCAAAGGCGATGATGGGGTTGCAGTGCTCATTTCACTTTCAGGCCGAGGGAGCTGGCGTTTGTCCACAGACAGCTTTCTGGGTCATGTGGCCAGCAGGACTAAACTGCTCCAGGCGCAATGGAACACTGTGACAGAAAGCAGAGCACACAGAAACACCATTTATCTTCCTGCCACAGCAGTACCTCTTTATCTACTTGCACTTTGATGTGCTTTCGAATGGCTAGGTTGGCAGGAGCTGGGACAGAGCAACGGGAGCTCACTCCATTGCAGGGATTCGAACTGCCGACCTTCCGATCAGCAAGCCCAAGAGGCTCAGTGGTTTAGACCACAGCACCACCCGCATCCCTGTGATCATGCCTAGTACCAGTATGTGGCCCCTGGAGGTCTGGCCAAGGGCAAATGTGGCTCTCAGACCAAGCCAATCAGCCACTCCTCCTTTAAGAGCAAGACGGTGCAGCATAAGGCATGGGATGCAAAAAATCTAGACACCCCATAATGCCTAAAGAAAGAGGTAGGAGGGTTGTAGCAGCACCTGGGATACTGACGTGACAGCGGTGACTTGCAGTTCAGCACCAGCTTCCTTGCACCTCTCTGTTAACCATTGCCTGGCAGGGAAGCTTAATATGTGGAGGGAACGAACCAGAATGCACCAACCAGAACAGGTATGTTCAGTTTCCCCTCTCTCCCTGCAACCGGGCTCCCAGAAAACGCTACTGGAAACTTTTGCACAGAAACTTAATGGAGCTGCCTGAGCCTGCGTCAGCTAAGCGTTTATCACTACAGTCTTCATTCATTAAAACTACTCATGTGTAGCTGTTGCAAATATCAGGGAGGCGATCAGTTCTCAACTATTAATGTGTAACTCAGGGACACAAATATCACCTGTGGAATTTAGACAGCTGTATGGAAAGATGAATGTCTTCCTCAATAAAGTGTACAAATCTCTGCCCCTTTGTGTTAGGTTTGTCGTCAGTGACCCCTTCCCACTTCATCCATATTTTCATTGCTCCGATTCACACTCGCATTCTTATTGTTGTTGTTGTTGTTTAGTCGTTTAGTCGTGTCCGACTCTTCGTGACCCCATGGACCATAGCATGCCAGGCACTCCTGTCTTCCACTGCCTCCCGCAGTTTGGTCAAACTCATGCTGGTAGCTTCGAGAACACTGTCCAACCATCTTGTCCTCTGTCGTCCCCTTCTCCTAGTGCCCTCAATCTTTCCCAACATCAGGGTCTTTTCCAAGGATTCTTCTCTTCTCATGAGGTGGCCAAAGTATTGGAGCCTCAGCTTCACGATCTGTCCTTCCAGGGAGCACTCAGGGTTGATTTCCTTAAGAATGGATAGGTTTGATCTTCTAGCAGTCCATGGGACTCTCAAGAGTCTCCTCCAGCACCATAATTCAAAAGCATCAATTCTTCGGCGATCAGCCTTCTTTATGGTCCAGCTCTCACTTCCATACATCACTACTGGGAAAACCATAGCTTTGACTATACGGACCTTTGTCGGCAAGGTGATGTCTCTGCTTTTTAAGATGCTGTCTAGGTTTGTCATTGCTTTTCTCCCAAGAAGCAGGCGTCTTTTAATTTCGTGACTGCTGTCACCATCTGCAGTGATCAAGGAGCCCAAGAAAGTAAAATCTCGCATTCTTATTATCCAGCGGCAAATGTTCTGCTGGGCTTACTGTGCAACTGAAAAGGAAGTATCAGAAACATTAGTAAAGGTAAAGGGTTGCGGTGCTCATCTCACTTTAAAGGGTGAGGGAGCCAGCGTTTGTCCGCAGACAGCTTCCAGATCATGTGTCCAGCATGACTAAGCCACTTCTGGCAAACCAAAGCAGCACACGGAAACGCCGTTTACCTTCCCGCTGGAGTGGTACCTATTTATCTACTTGCACTTTGATGTGCTTTCGAACTGCTAGGTTGGCAGGAGCTGGGACCGGAAAACAGGAGCTTGCCCCGTTGCGAGGATTCAAACCGCCAACCTTCTGATCGGCAAGCTCTTGGCTCAGTGGTTTAGACCACAGCGCCACCCGCGTCCCTCATCAGAAACATTAGCTTTTCATAATTCAGTAATGATGTATGCTCTTTGGACCTTAACTGTTCAGTGAATACTGCTGTTAAATAATCTTAGTGGGTTGAGGTATTCAGCATAAATAAAAAGTCAAGATGCTCTTTAGGCAAATATTCATACAAGTACCAAATAGAAAGCGCTGTAAAATCTACATTAATCTCAAGAATTCGTTCATTCTTGCTTTTGCTTTTAAAATGGATAGTCTACCTCCCTGTGCGCAAAGACCAAACATTTAAGATGCCTTTACAAAAAAGCAAAACCAAAAGCATTTGTTTTTTGTTTAATTATTTAAAAAATTAAACACACTACCTTTCATCCAGGTTTTTTTTTCTTTTTTCAGTTCCGGCACCTCTCAGGTGGGCGCCTCTGCCATTATAAGAGAACATGGTTCATGGTGAGTTCTGGCACCTCTTTTTCTAGAAAAATAGCACTGCTTTCATGTGTCATCCCTAGCTAGCAGGACCAGTGGTCAGGGATGATGGGAACTGTAGTCCCAAAACATCCGGAGGGCTGAGTTTGCGTCTGCCTGGTCTAGGGTATGTCCCACCAAAGCTAGTGTTTTTGAAGGAGGTGATCTGGATGGGTTAATTTCTTAAAGGACAGGTTTTTTACAAGCAAGAAGAGCGCCGTAGCTTTCCCTCCTCCATACAAAACAATGCATCATTCATTATATTCTGTGGCACTCTGTTCCTACAACCACCGTCGGAGTTTCCTGTGTTTCGCTCACTGATGCAATGGTAACTTCTGCTGCTGTGGGATGCCAGGAAACAAAACTGAGATTTCAGTAACGGGATATTATTTTTGGAGGCAACGTGTTCATGGAGCAAATGCAGGTCAGCATTTACTCATTTATTGAAAAATCCGTTGAACCTTCTAACTAGGTTGTTTCATATTGAATTTCCTGCGGCAATGCTGACTTTCATTGCTGGGAAGGGAAGCGCTCAACCAATATTTGTTTTAAAGAGAGGTAGGGGGTTTTGCAGGGAGGGGAAAAATTTTGGTGCCTTCCAGAACCACAGCCTTAGCCCTGCAAAGTCCTTCCTCATATTTAGTTTTTTGACAGGCATAAGTAGCAAGTGATTGTGTTCTTCACCCTTGAAAGAGATTTTTTTTTCCTGGGTGTATTTCTCCAGAATTCTTTGTAATAGTGGAAACACCACTGCTTCTTTTCAGATATTTTTCATAAAACAATTCTGGAAATATTGAAAGTTGATGGTCATTAACACTGTCTTTTGACATCAGTCTTTGAACACATAAAGAGGGACACTCTTCTCATTTTGGTTTGTGATAGCTCAAATTGTACCTTTAATACCACCCCACCTTTCATGCCAATCATTCAACAAACCCAAAAGAAAAAGAGAAGAAAATGGATGATAAAGGGACAGTTTTGTTGAATCTTACGTATTATTAAGGGAATGATTATAGAACAGTCATGGGAAGCAGTGGCATAGCATGCGAGACACAAGGGCGGTTTAGGGGAGTTTTTAATGTTTGACCTTTTCTTGTGCTTTTAATATCCTGTTGGAAGCCGCCCAGAGTGGCTAGGGAGGCCCGGCCAAATGGGCGGGGTGTAGGTAATAAATTCTTCTTCTTCTTCTTCTTCTTCTTCTTCTTCTTCTTCTTCTTCTTCTTCTTCTTCTTCTTCTTCTTCTTCTTCTTCTTTGTTAGGGGCACAAGATTTCAACACCTGGTGCTGCCTCAATACAGCTTCAGGCTTCCGTCACTGGGCTCTGATGCAAACAAGTGACCTGGGAGGTTGAATGGTTTAACTTGGTACAAGGCAGAGACAAATATAGCTGACCTAGTGAAAGGTTGCATGGAAGTCATTCTGCAGGTCATTAAAAACCAAGTTCTCCCTGGAACGGTTCTTGGAAGTGTGAGCCCAAGACAAAGAACAGGAGCCAACACACATTCCATAGTGTAAGTGTCAGTTTACATTGGATTGTTTGGATTACACCTTATTGGAATGTGCACTAATTAGATCTACCCTAGAAAGGTTTCAGCTCAAGGAAAGGATGTCACCTCTTAGAGACTTTACAGACTTAGGAGGAACGCCTCTTAACTTTCTCAAGTCATGATTACTGCCTGAATCACTACATTTCTTGGCTGGATTCCCCCCAACCCACCCCCTCAAGCAGCAATTGACGTCAACATTGCCAATCATTAATTCGTCAAGTTACACGTTTGTAATTTGCACAAGTGCCTAAACCCTGAATACAAGCCCCATTAATCAAACATTCCAGAGTCTGTTGCTGCTACACAACAGTCTCGTGTGTTATTTTAAACAGTAACGAGGCTATTTATTTATTTTAAGAGTGAAAAAAAAAGATTAGGAAAAGGAGTGAAATGCTCAGATCATGGATTGTGAAAGAGCCATGGGCGGGGGTAGGGTTTTCCAAGGTGGGGTTCCCTTCTCTAGGGGTGAATGAGAGGTCAGCAGATGTTCTGGGCATCTTCTGGCACACAGGCCATCAGAATGACAGAACTGCAAAACCAATGGGCCATTGAAGAGCACATTGGGCACAGCTTCACACTATACATAGTAAACATTTATTTTAACACCACTACAGCAAACATATAGAGGCAGGGCAGTCTCGAGCAGGTCGGCCGCCCTGGTGCTGAGGGGTGGAGATCGCTTCGGTGCCCCCGCCCTCGCAGGGCGCAGCATGGTTTCCGCGCGGCTTCGCCACGCGGCACCCAGCCTACCGGCCCAGCGCCCTGGCACACCGCGCCACCGGGGGTCTACCTAGAGCCGGCCCTGTATAGAGTACAAGTAACATATCATGTGCATATCTGCTTCTTAAAATGTCATTAGTGTAAAAGTATCTGGAAAATGAATAGGCGTGGGGTGCCCATACAAATATAGATGAGTAGCTCAAGATCTGTGCATATGTTTTTATGTTATCAACACTTGCTGTGGGCAACATGACAGCAAACACATTCAGGTATACTGGGCCCAGGCCATTTAGGGCTTTAAAGGTCAGCACCGACACTTTGAATTGTAGGTCTTTCAGGCCTGGTGTTATATGGTCTCAACGGCCACTCCCAGTCACCAGTCTAGCTGCCGCATTCTGGATTAATTGTAGTTTCTGGGTCACTTTCAAAGGTAGCCCCACGTAGAGAGCATTGCAGTAGTCCAAGTAGGAGATAACCAGAGCATGCACCACTCCAGGAAGACAGTTTGCGGGCAGGTAGGGTCTCAGCCTGCGTACCAGATGGAGCTGATAGACAGCTGTCCTGGACACAACTTGCTCCAACAGTGCCTGAAACCCACGTGCATCATTCTATACTTCTAAGTCCACATTACCGCATCTCATTCTCTTCGCTTGAGAATGGTGAGCTTAAAAAGCCAGCCTTCTTATTTGGAGTCTAGCCCTGCATCTACGCTCCATTACTTCTCTCCTACTTCTCGCCAGTGCCAGCAATGTTCCAGGAAAGGGTCCTAGAGGAGGCAGTGGTTGGTTCCTTGGGAGTGTCAGAGTTGTAGTCTCACTGATACCTGCTCAGGGTCCTCTTGGCAGGGCCAGAGTTAGGGCCTGCATCTGAATCTAGCCCTTCCATGGCTTTCGTGTTGATCCTTTGAACCTGGCTAGTGCCATCACATTAGGTTGGAGCCTTCCTTGTGAGCAGGGACACAATGAATATATCTGAACTCTGTTTCTGTTTCTTCTACACTGCAAGTGGCTGTGACATATAATTTTATATGCAGCTACCGATCACTGGATTAGTTAGCTTTTTGTAGTTGCTGGTACTATCATCTAATAGGTGTGATCTAATCTGTCCCAGCTCCTCCCAACCAAGCAGTTCAAAAGCACCCATTCAAGTAGATAGGTACTGCTGCGGCCGGAAGGTAAATAGCCTTTCCGTGCGCTCTGATTTTCGTCATAGTGTTTCTGTTGCGCCAGTAGTAGTTTAGTCCTGCTGGCCACATGACCCAGAAAGCTGTCTGTGGAAAAACGTCAGCTCCCTCGGCCTGAAAGTGAGATGAGCACGGCAACCCCATAGTCGCCTTTGACTGGATTTAACCGTCCAGGAGTCCTTTACCTTTTACCTTTACCTAGACTGTAGATAGGCAACCACCTACAAGTCAAACGTATACCTCTTTGACCTCCATAAATGAAAACAGGGGGAATGTTGTGTACATGTGGAAAGGCTTGGGGTGGAGTCTAGCCTACTGATGCTGTGACCTGGTGGACAACAGTGGGCAAACACAATCAAGACTCAAATGAGCCTGAGCTAGAAAGTAGGAACTCAAGGTGCACGTGCAGAAATGGTGGCAAAAACCTGTGCAAATTTATTATGTTGCATTTCTGCTAGACATAATAATGGATATCTAGGATGACAACCACAGGCTACAGCCTGTTTCAAACCCCTGCCCTTTGGCCTTGGAGGCATCTTCTAAATTGCCAGCTGTAGGCTATTATGAATTCGTTTTTGATGTGGGGAAAGCTCGTTATTAAGACATTATCTAACTGAAGCAACCGAAATAGCTGCATTGATCATTATCTTAGGGCAATTAAGCTCAGAAATGCAACTGCTGTAAGAACAAAGTACGCCTATTTGTTGCTTTAACTCCCCACCCCCAAATACTACACAAGACCCGAATAAGCCTTACAATAATAATTATTTCTCTCTGCAAACTATCATAAGACTGGAAGGATGGAAACATATTTGCCAACCTGGGTGGTCTTGCTTTTTGGTTCATTCACTGGCTGATGTAAAACATTGTAGGATTTGCAGCAAAGCTTTCTTAGCGGCAACACTGGAGCTTGTAAATTGTATATCTGAGACAAACCCACCTGGCTTCTCTAAACACTGCAAGTCAAATAGTTACATAAGCATCCCTAGGTCAGTTTAGCAGGATCAAGGGATACATATTGACCTGTACCAGTTATTCCCATGTGCCTTTTGAGGAGCCTAAGATGCTGAGGGACCCAGGTGGTGCTGTGGTTAAACCACTGAGCCTAGGGCTTGCTGATCAGAAGGTCAGCAGTTCGAATCCCTGTGACGGGGTGAGCTCCCGTTGCTTGGTCCCAGCTCCTGCCAACCTAGCAGTTCGAAAGCACGTCAAAATGCAAATAGATAAATAGGAACCGCTACAGCGGGAAGGTAAACGGCGTTTCCATGTGCTGCTCTGGTTTGCCAGAAGCGGCTTTGTCATGCTGGCCACATGACCTGGAAGCTATACGCCGGCTCCCTTGGCCAATAATGAGAGATGAGCGCGCAACCCCAGAGTCGGTCACAACTGGACCTAATGGTCAGGGGTCCCTTTACGATGCTGAAATTTAGCAAGTGAAGAGTTCCCCATTTTTTAAATTTTTTTTTTAGGAAAAGATTCAGCTGCTTCTTTTCTTTCTTTTCTTTTTTTAAAAAAATCATTTTTATTAATTTTCCAATAAAAACAGCCAATTAACATATCCATAATCATAATCCAGCTGCTTGTTTTCCACGAGACAAGCTAAAGGCACGAGAGTTAGGCCACCAAAAGTAAAGATAGCAACCTCAATGGTGCTGTGTTTCATATGGTTTGACATGCTTTGACATTGCAGAGTGAAACGTGCTGTTTTATACAGTCAGATCAATCTAGTTCAGTATTGTCTAGGGTTGAGAAACCTATGGCATTCCAAAAGCTAATGGTCTCCTACTCCCATCAGCTCCAGAAGCATGGCCAGGGATGATGGGAGTTGTAGTCCAACAACATATGGAGTGCCACAGGTTTTATACCTGGTCTATTCTGACTGGCAGCCGCTCCCCAGAGTTTCAAATAGGAATCATTCTCAGCCCTGCCTGGCTAAGGACTGAAGTTTGGACCTTCCATGTGTTCATAGAATCATAGAATTGTAGAGTTGGAAGGGACCCCAATGATCATATATTTCCAACTCCTTGCACTGCAGGAATATGCATCTGTCCCATACAAGGATCGAACCTGCAACCTTGCCATTATCAACACCATGCTCTAACCAGCTGAGTTAAACATGTGCTGTACAATTGAGCAACATTCATTTCTGTGCAGGGTAGTTTTTCAGGACATATGTATAACGTGTTTCCCAATTATTCCCAAAGCAGGCAACATGCATTGAAACACAAGCTTAGTGAAAGTTTACCCTAAAAAACAACCCCACAGGTACAGCCAGGTGTCTGGCTGTAGAGCAGAAGTGAAGCAAAGACTCCATGACCTACAATGTTTGGCGGGGAAGAGAGGGGATTATATCTATCTTTGCGTGGATAAAGTCACCCACACACACTGGAAAGAATTTTATAGCAAATGTTCACCAGGAACCATCTGAGAAATATTTTCCCTTTCGTCTCAAATGCCAGTACTTGTTCACTGGTGGATAATTCAAATGACTTTTACAACTGTAAACATATAGTAATCCCAGACATTGGAATGCATGCAAATGGTGATGTTCCTTTTGTTTGCCCTAAAATACAACAGCTGAAGGCCATCTCCTTTGTAAAGAAAATGTTTGGAGATCCACCCATGCTTGCCTAACATTGCTGTCATAGAAGTAAAGAGTAGGAAAAGCACTTTTTCAAAATAAATATAAAGTGAGTACTTTATATTATGAACAAGTCTGAAAAATATGTATATTTTCCTGCCTTCCTTTCTACAAATATTAGTGGCCGAAAGAAACTTTCTAGTTTAAGACCTGCAAAGGTCTGCCAAATTTAGACTGGACTAGTGATGAACAAACTCCTACCACCACCACTCTCATCATATTGACTAAGAAAGAAACCACAATATTTCTCCTAAAATAAATAGCTTTACCCTCCTTGAATTTGGCCAATCCTTTTTTAAAAGCCATCCAAGTTGGTCACCATCACTGTCTCTTGTGGGAGTGAATTTCACAATTTATCTATGTGTTGTGTAAAAGCATACTCCTAATTAATAACTTAATTAATAAAGACCTTGGGACTTGTATACCACGAGACGTTTTCCACCAGTTCACATCAACCAAGATCTTCCGAGGAGACCTTCTAGTTGGTCTATGAGCAGTGAATTGTCACATCACAGCTCTTCTTAGTGATAGCATCCACCCACTGGAATGCCCTCCTTTGGGTAATTCATGAGGCGAAGCAAGTAATAACTGTCTCTCAAAAATGTATATGTTTACTTGAGATTCTTTGGACTTGGTCTTTTTAACTTTTTAATTGCCTGTTTTGGACACTGCTCAGTTTTCTTTATGATATACAGTTTTGTTATGATCTTGTTTGTATCAAGATGTTATGATGCCATTTGATGAATGTCTGTTTACAAACTGCTTTTATGTAAGCCACACACACACACACACACACACACACACACACATATATATATGTTGTTGTTGTTTAGTCATTTAGTCGTGTCTGACTCTTAGTGACCCCATGGGCCATAGCACGCCAGGCAGTCCTGTCTTTCACTGCCTCCCGCAGTTTTGTCAAACTCATGTTCATAGCTTCGAAAACACTGTCCAACCATCTCGTCCTTTGTCGTCCCCTTCTCCTTGTGCACTCAATCTTTCCCAGCATCAGGGTCTTTTCCAGGGAGTCTTCTCTTCTCATGAGGTGGCCAAAGTATTGGAGCCTCAGCTTCAGGATCTGTCCTTCCAGTGAGCACTCAGGGCTGATTTCCTTCAGAATGGATAGGTTTGATCTTCTTGCAGTCCATGGGACTCTCAAGAGTCTCCTCCAGCACCATAATTCAAAAGCATCAATTCTTCAGCAAACAGCCCTCTGTATGGTCCAGCTCTCACTTCCATACATCACTACTGGGAAAACCATAGCTTTAACTATACGGACCTTTGTTGGCAAGGTTATGTCTCTGCTTTTGAAGATGCTGTCTAGGTTTGTCATTGCTTTTCTCCTAAGAAGCAGGCGTCTTTTAATTTCGTGGCTGCTGTCACCATCTGCAGTGATCATGGAACCCAAGAAAGTAAAATCTCTCACTGCCTCCATTTCTTCCCCTTCTATTTGCCAGGAGGTGATGGGACCAGTGGCCATGATCTTAGTTTTTTTGATATAAAATTTCAAAAACAGCAAACAAACAAAATAATAAGAGTTCCCTCTCCCTGCTGCCATGGGAATGTCTCTGGTCCTTGCCCTACCAACATCAGCAGAAGTAAATTTGGGGCATTTGGGGGACATGCAAAGAA
The DNA here is from genome assembly GCF_963506605.1 of Zootoca vivipara. Classification (NCBI taxonomy): domain Eukaryota; kingdom Metazoa; phylum Chordata; class Lepidosauria; order Squamata; family Lacertidae; genus Zootoca; species Zootoca vivipara. The sequence goes on along the minus strand of NC_083282.1, from coordinate 10,542,890 downwards.
AGGACCATTGGGGGTTACAGAGGGTGCATAGCCACTCTAGTCCCTTGAAGCACCCTCAAACCAGAGGAAAACCATGCCACCTCAGGAAATATAAAAAAATAAGAATAGCTCTGCTGGATCAGGCCAGTGGTCCATCTAGTCCAGCATCCTGTTCTCACAGTGGCCAAATAGATGCCCATGGGAAGAATGCAAGCAGGACCTGAGTGGCAAGAGCCCTTTCTCTTCCTGTGATTTTCGGCAGCTGGCATTGCTAATAGCCATTACTAGCCTTATTCTCCATGAATTCGTCTAATCCTTTTTTTGAAGTCATTGAAGTTGGTAGCCCTCACTGCCAAAGTCAGTGTCATTTCTTCCTGTTGTCAAGGCTTCAGGGAATCCTATCCCTCCCTCCCTCCCACGGTGGGATGCTAAGAAGCCAAAAACAAAACGCACCAAGAAGAGCTCTTACCAAATAATTTATTCAACATTCACAGAGAGAGAGAGACAAAGGAATGCCATTTCTCTTAGATAATGGTGTTGCTCCAAGTAAAGTCCCACCCCTTCAGTCCCTCTTATTCCACGTCATCCCTGTGCTGGCTGATCTTTTGCTTTCTGCCTCTGAGTTTTCTGTTCTATTACTCTCAAAACTAAACTTACAAGATTTTTTTTCAATGAATCTGGGGAAACTTTTCAATTTCAATGGATTTTGTATGGGGACTGATTTGTAAATTCTTCAAAGTTTGCAACTCTAACTCTAACCATGGGCATCAATCCACGCAAAGCTGAGATCTTTGAAACGTAACCGAGTTTGGAATGTTTAATATTGACTGGATATTGATAAATGATGAAGAGAGCATAAAGAAGTGAGACTGAAGCAGGTTTGCATCTTGTCCATAAAAATAGATGTGGGTAAAAAGCATTCCTTTCTTGAGGTGTTCTAATAATACTTCCTAGTTTGAGGGGGGGGGAGCTTCTATTAAAGGAATTAGAGCAAATCAGTCAGGCCATTTTTATTGGTGCAGTAGTATTTTGTTTTTTGCTTTGTTTATTTTGCATTCCTTGGATGTGCCTTGCCAGATTCAACAAATTCTCTGGAGGCATTTCTAATAAAGATATAATCACCAGGCTTGCTATTTATGGATTACTTTACAACCATGTTCAGGGAGATTTGGAATACACTAATTATAGCTCCAGCTGCTGCTTGAATGGAAGCTTTTTTTATTACATCTAGAGATACAAATGAGATCAACAAGCAAATGGTTGACATATTTCACACATCACAACAGCAAAATTGGTCACATTTTATATCATATATATATCATGATATATATATATACCGGTATATATCATCCTATATAATAAAGTGCAAGTGTCTCTGCGACCAGTATTCCCTGTGTCCCTGGGTTTGCGCTACTGCGCATGTGCCCCACAGAAACAGGGATTGGATGCAGAGACTGCACACACACACACACACACACACACACACACACACACTCTCCCCACCCACCCCCCACCCCTCTGCCAACCGCCGCTCCCGGCCGGACAAGTGCCTCACTGCGCGAGGAGGTGGCTGCTTCCTTTGCCGCCACCGCAGAAAGAGGCTGAATCGCAGCCTTTTCCTGGGCGCCCGCTGGCCAGCTGGGCTCAGCGGAGTGCCCCGACGAAGCGGCGGCCTTGGGAGGGGCCAGCCGCCCCCCCCAAGTGCCACCGCCGCCAAAAGAGGCCGAATCACGGCCTTCTCCTGGGCGTCTGCTGGCCAGCTGGGCTCAGCGGAGCACCCCGATGAAGCGGCGGCCGTGGGAGGGGCCAGCCGGCCCCCCCACGCGCCGCCGCCGCCGCCGCCAAAAGAGGCCGAATCGCGGCCTTCTCCTGGGCGCCCGCCAGCTAGCTGGGCTCAGCGGAGGGCCCCGACAAAGCGGCGGCCGTGGAAGGGGCCAGCTGGCCCCCCACGCGCCGTCACCGCCAAAAGAGGCCGAATTGCAGCCTTCTCCTGGGTGCCCGCCGGCCAGCTGGGCTCAGCGGAGTGCCCCGACGAAGCGGCGGCCGTGGGAGGGGCCAGCCGCCCCCCCACGCGCTGCCGTCGCCAAAAAAGGCTGAATGTTCTAGCGCCCGTTTATTAAACGGGCTGAATGACACTAGTGATATATAATATATCATATTATGTTGATATGGGGGGTGGAGAGAGATATCAACTGAAAACCATTATTGTAATACTATCCTAGTAAATTTGACTATTACATAGTTACTGGCAGGATTGACACTTCCATTTATATATGCTTTTCATTATTATTATTTTCCCGCCTATGTTGTTTTTGAAAGCAATAATACAGTATGGCATACAAAAATTAACTATTAACCTGCCATCTTATGGCGCCGTGGTCTAAACCACTAAACCTCTTGGGCTTGCTGATCGGAATGTGGGCGGTTCGAATTTGCATGATGGAGTGAGCTCCCATTGCTCTGTCCCAGCTCCTGCCAACATGGCAGTTTGAAAGCACACCAGTGCAAGTAGATAAATAGGTATTGCTGTGGTGGGAAGGTACAGTAAACAGCATTTCCAGACGCTCTGGCACTTGTCATGGTCCTCTCTGTGCCAGAAGTAGTTTAGTCCTGCTGGCCACATGACCCGGAAAGCTGTCTGTGGACAAACGCCGGCTCCATCGGCCTGAAAGTGAGATGAGAGCCGCAACCACATAGTTGCTTTTGACTGGACTTAACCGTTCAAGGGTCCTTTACCTTTACCTTTTTACCTTATGGTCCCTAGGAGGGCATCTTACAGGCAACAGCAGATCTCCTTCTCTGAGGACACAGAGAAAGAGAGGATTCTCTTTTTGAATTGGAATGCCAGACTTTGGCATAACTTGGCTTGGTTTTTTTGTTTTTTGTTTTGCATAGGTTCAACCATCTCTTGAGATAACATTTTAAAAAAAACTCAGCACGAGAGTTCCCAAGGTGGGGCAGCAGCCTTTGCCCCCACTCAGATTCTGGATGCCAGTTTGAATCAAGATGGTGCTCTGAAATGCAACTTTGGCATGACTTTATTGGCACACCGCCTCTTGAGATAGTGTTTCCAAACTCGGCTTGAGGTTTCCTGGGGTGGGAGTGGCTGTTTTCATTGAGGTTCGGGTGCCGGGTGCCATTGTGATTCAAGATAGCAGACTGAAATGTGACTTTGGAAGGGCTTCATCCATTTTTGGTGTCTCAGGTCCAAACTCACAAATTGCAGTATTGAAAAATCACTTCTTCCATTTTTTAGTTTCTACAAATTCTGGGCAATGCCAGGCACTGCCCACTAGTCTGATATAAAATTAGCTGGCCTCTTTCACTATAAAAGCACATACTTCTTGCTTGGCCCATATACTTCAGGAGTAGAGCTGAAGTGAATCTCCCCTCCAAATTCACTATCACAGATTTTTATATCAAGTACTCTGAGCATTCACTACTTTTATTTATTTATCAGTTGGCATCAAATAGTATTTAGCAGTGCACCTTATTTGATTGTTTTCATGCAATAGCATTTGAAGCCTATAATATAATATAATATAATATAATATAATATAATATAATATAATATAATATAATATAATATAATATAATATAATACAATATATAATAAAATATAATATAATATATAAATTTATACCCCGCCCATCTGGCTGAGTTTTCCCAGCCATTCTGGGTGGCTCCCAACATAATAAAAAGGTGATAAAATATCAAACATTTAAAACTTCCTTAAACAGGGCTGCCTTCTGTTGTGGCATTTTATATTTGATACTAGCCAAAATTAAAAAAAAAATCAAACTGTAATGACCAATCAAAAGTCAAATTTCTAATATTGAGGTAAAATCCTCTATTTAGATTTCATGTTTGAAATCTAAACAGACTTGGAAATGTTGGTGAATTTTAAAGTTGTGAGGTCCTTTGAATTCTAGAATCTTGATTAAAAAAAGAGAGTTTCGAATCTGGTGGTTACTAAAAATATAAATCAGTGTGACCTTAAATGGTTAGTGTTTCCAGCCTTCCTTTGACCTTTTATTCCGTGACAACTCATGATGATGTGCCTTTGTTTACTCCTTTGTTAGAAAACAGAGAGTGATGTAAGCAGCAGACCCGAAGCAATGTTAGGCAATGGACTGCTATTGTGGCTTTCCCTTATACGGAGGTGCGTGTTCCTTCTATCTGTTCTGTCCTATTTGAATCTCTAACATGCAGTCAACCACTATCAGCTTTCTTGAACAATAAGCAACAAGTACTTAAAATTCCAAGGGAATGGGTCATGTATGACAGACAAATCTAATCAGAGTCATGTGTGGCTTTCAATTCTTTCACAGTGAGATGGAACATCACCCAGTTTAAAATGAAACTAGCTTAACCAGGTAGTCCCAAACCCACATGCAGTCATACCTCGGGTTATGGCCGCTTCAGGTTGCACGCTTTCGGGTTGCGTACCACGCCAAACCCAGAAGTCCCGGAATAGGTTACTTCCGGGTTTCAGTTCTCGCGCATGCGCAGAAGTGCTAAATCGCGCTTTGCGCATGCGCAGATGTGGCACTGCGGGTTGCGTATGCTGCTGGTTGAGAATGTGTCTCCTGCACGGATCATGTTCACGATCCGAGCGTCCACTGTACACTAATCCTCTTAGTTTCAACTCTGGAGGTAGCAGAAGGCAAGAACTTGCTTGCTTTATTGCAAATAGGCAATATATAAGGTTCCACCACAAGTGGCTTCACACACACACACACACACACACACATATATATATATATAATGTTTAAATGAGTATTCTAAATTGTAAAACAGAAAATTTTATATACCGTATTTTTCCATGTGTAAGACGCCCCCATGCATAAGACTTGCATAATATTTTGGGGGACTCCAAATTAAGAAAACACCCCTCATCACTACCCGTGTATAAGACAAGCGCAAATTTTAAACCCAATTTATTGGTTTAAAAAAATCGAGCCTTATACACAGAAAAATACACACACACACACACACACACACACACAATTTTTATTAAATTTTCTGTTTTACCATTTAGAATACTCATTTAAACAACCTTAAAATATTAATGATTCCCCTTCTTCTTCTCTTTCCATGGTTCATTTTGCATATCATAAATCCCTGCATATTTACATAAACTAAACCATTCAGTATCCCATTATTACATCTATCAAAACTTATTTACTCTGTTGAATTTATCTTAATGCTGTCAGCATTTTCAAGTGTACACAAATCCCCCCCCATATATTCAACAAACATTTTCCAGTTACAGGTAGGTAGCCGTGTTGGTCTGAGTCGAAGCAAAATAAAAAAAATCCTTCAGTAGCACCTTAAAGACCAACTAAGTTTTTATTTTGGTATGAGCTTTCGTGTGCATGCACCCGAAAGCTCATACCAAAATAAAAACTTAGTTGGTCTTTAAGGTGCTACTGAAGAAACATTTTCCAGTCTTCTTAAAACATATGTTCTTCTTGTTCTCTTATTCTGTATGTTAAGTCTGCAAGCTGCCATTCTTCTTTAGTTGGGACCTCACTCATTCTCCATGTTTGAGCCACCACAAGTGGTTTCCACTCCTTCCCTATCTTTTTTATCCCATTTTTGGAGCATGTTGACGTCTTTATCTGATGACACCCAGTTTCATTTTGCCTTTTCTTTAGCCTTGGGATAAGCCTGAGGTTATGCCATTGTGCAACTGTGTGGGTGAATGACCTGCCAGAAATCAATAGTGAACAGAATGGGGAAGATTGCTACCATCCTGATAAGACAAATATGTTGATGACAAGTTAAAGCTCCATTCAGATAAAAAGGTAAAGGACCCCTGACAGCTAAGTCCAGTCACAGACGACTATGGGGTTGCGGTGCTCATCTTGCTTTACAGGCCGAGGGAGCCGGCGTTTGTCCGCAGACAGTTTTTCCAGGTCATGTGGCCAGCATGACTAAGCTGCTACTGGCACAACGGAACACCGAAACCAGAAGAGCGCACGGAAATGCCATTTACCTTCCCGCCACAGCAGTACCTATTTATCTACTTTCGCTGGTGTGCTTTCAAACTGCTAGGTTGGCAGGAGCTGGGACAGAGCAACGGGAGCTCACCCCATTGCGGGGATGCAAACCGCCAACCTTCTGATCGGCAAGCCCAAGAGGCTCAATGGTTTAGACCACAGCGCCAACCGCGTCCCTCCGTTCAGATAGGCTGTTGCTATTTTGCAGGTGGGATTCAAGAACAAAGAATTTCAGGTCATGCAGTTGAAGTGGTTTTGGTGCTCTTGTGCAACAAACCCATTTCCAAAGCAAATAGACCTTTTTGGAAATGCAGTGGAAAGTGTGGAATAACAACTGCCTGTTTCAACATCATATAACATCCTTGGAAATAAATCAGAACGAAAGCCCAATCAAGAGTCAGCTGAATACATTGCGCAAACAAATCAAGATGAATGCTTGATAAATGGAAGCAACCAAAGAGGTTGTGGATATGGGGGTCATGACTCTGCTCTTCCCCTTTGAGCAGCAGACTTGCAGTTAGGATTGATCGGGGCCGCACTGTTGCTTTTAAGCATCCAGGTGACAAAAGGAGTGTGCTCTGTAAGGTTCAGCTGATTTGCGAAATGCAAATTCACATTCAGAGGCTGGGCTGTTTTTTTGCATGCTCTGGTAACCTGATTGCTGCAATATGCCGAGAGGGAGGGCTGAGTTTATGAAACTCCAGCTGATCCTGGATGCAGCAACTATCTGAAACTAAATAAAAAAAATTCCTTCAGTAGCACCTTAAAGACCAACTAAGTTTTTATTTTGGTATGAGCTTACATAAGGGTCTGGCTGCTTCTGTTTCAGTGTATCTGACGAAGTGTGCATGCACACGAAAGCTCATACCAAAATAAAAACTTAGTTGGTCTTTAAGGTGCTACTGAAGGATTTTTTTTATTTTGTTTCGACTCAGACCAACACAGCTACCTACCTGTATCTGAAACTAAGCTCAGGATATAAACAACATTGATTCTTAATGATCTATGCTGTTTCCCAGTTTGTTTCTGAGTACAGAACACAAGTTCTAAACAAAACAACAACAACAACAACAACAACAACAACAATAACAACAACATATTTATAGCCCTCGCATCTGGCTGGGTTTCTGCAGCCACTCTGGGAGGCTTCCAACAAAATATTAAAAATACGTCAAAACATCAGACATTAAAAACTTCCCTAAACAGGGCTGCCTTCAGATGTCTTCTAAACATCAGATAGTTGTTTGTTTCTTTGACATCTGATGGGAGGGCATTCCACAGGGCGGGTGCCATTACTGAGAAGGCCCTCTGTCTGGTTCCCTGTAGCTTCACTTCTCACAGTGTGGGAACCGTCAGAAGGCCCTCGGAGCTGGACCTCAGTGTCTGGGCTGAATGATGGGGGTGGAGATGCTCCTTCAGGTATACTGGGCCAGGCCGTTTAGGGCTTTAAAGGTCAGCACCAGCAATTTGAATTGTGCTCAGAAACGTACTGAGAGTGAATAAAATCAATTCTACAAATTCTACCAACTTAAAAAGCAAAAACAAAACCCAAATTCAGCTGATATAAAGCTGATATTTCATAAATTTCTGCGTTACACCTGAAAGAAAGCCTTCCTAAAAGGGGGTGGGGAGCTGGTGGGTGGCATGCCAGGTGACCAGAAATTTCCATAGAAAATATCATTTCCCTCCCATGACAAACAATTGGAGAATACTGATTAAAAGAAGCAAACAAAACAAACAAAGGCCTGTGAAAAGAATTCAGGAATGCACAAGAAATCTCCTCTGCTCTCACTTATGCCCTGGTTTGGCCGTCCATCCCAGAAGCTCCCTCCTGGTCATGGTAGGATAGGATAGCTCTCTTCATGGAGTCAGCACCTTTGAACGAACCAGGACTTACTTCTGAGTAAAAATTCACAGAATCGGGTTGCAGGTAGTGATGGATCTATTCAGAATAAACTCTCACTGCACAGGAATGACACAGACCTGCCTGGAAAGCCAACTGCTACCACCACCACCCTACCCCACCCCCCAAATGCATAACTGGAGATAAAAAAAATAGAACCTTATGTCTGGGTGAGCGACAATGACCACAACAAAACATTAAAAAATAGCAGTCAGTCATGGAAAGGATTGTTTCTGTAAAAGATGCCCGAAAAGCTGCTGACCTGAGCTATTTGAAGGAAGGTTTTAGAAAGAAAGAAAGAAAGAAAGAAAGAAAGAAAGAAAGAAAGAAAGATCTACATAGTACACATGTTTCATTTCCTCTAAACAGAATCAAAACACTGGATCTCCCTTCACAATGGCAGTGCTTTAATGGAGCAGAACAAACACTTTGTTTTTCATGAACATGTTGTTCCAAATTGTGGTATTTGTGGGTGGCTGCATGCTGCACTAGAATCTTGGATCAGATAAAGGGGAAATGTTATAGAAAGCACAACAAATAATGCAGATATCCCTCCATGACCAAGTTGCTTGCTTTTCTTTTGAGATCTTTTTGTATGGAGAGCAGGGTTGTCCCATCATGGCAAGATCAGGATCGCTCCCGCTCTTTGTAAAGTGTAGGATGGATACTGGGGCAACAAAACCTTGGATTGCTCAATTTATTTTCTCTGGGCAATGATCACATCTCTAACAGGGAACAGAAAAGCAAAACAAACAACAGCCACATAGAATGAGCCACATAGTCCCTTCAAAACAAACCAGGCAGTTCTTTCTCCACTCCAGGTCTAGAGAAAACACATGCAGCAAGGAAGACCCAAACAGATTAAAAATGAAGCAGGTCCTCTACACTGATTGTCTAGAGAAGGGACTTCAAGGACATTATCATCCCTGAAATGTGTGCAACTCTAAATTTCTCCATAGAACTCATTGATCATACCTGTGACACCTGGGTCACACCTTGGCTGTAGGATACTATTAAATGCAGTGTGATGTGACATAGATGTAAAATGTTTTTACAGCCCTCTGTGGTCAATTTTATGGTCTCAAAAGCTGATGATGACTTAGATCTTGCACATTCTTGGTTACCAAGCGGGAAGGTAAACGGTGTTTCCGTGTGCTGCTCTGGTTCGCCAGAAGCGGCCTAGTCATGCTGGCCACATGACCTGGAAGCTGTACGCAGGCTCCCTCGGCCAATAACGCGAGATGAGCGCCGCAACCCCAGTCACGAGTCCATAGCTGCCAAGTTTCCCCATTTCTCGTGAGGAAGCCTATTCAGCATAAGGGAATTTGCCTTTAAAAAAGGGAGAACTTGGCAGCTATGGTCACGACTGGACCTAATGGTCAGGGGTCCCTTTACCTTTACAGCCAAGGTGCTGATTGTTCAGAATTGGTGGCTCAATTCTCACCACCAACACAGACATAGGTTTCATTTTGTTAATTAATCAATTGATTAAATTGAAGGGTTTAATTAAAATAACATTGGGGGCAGTTGAATCTCATTACAGTGAAGGTGCGGGGTGTGGGAGGAATGAAACACTGTGTCTACAAGACGCCAATATGGTACAAACACAATGGGTCACTTAAACTGATGGAGAAAGTAAGATGCAGATGTGTTAACCACTCAGTATTTTTTTTAAAAAAATCATACCTCCAGAAAGCTTTCATTTGAAAGGAAAAGGACACGAACAAGGTTTCCGGGGTCTCTGAAATTTAATAGGAATCAGCGCAGGGTGGTTTGTTACAGACACCAGAAACGACTCTGTATAGTATCATTTCATATTTTAATAATCAATACATTTCAGATTAGAGCACATTTGGACTTCTTGGCCGCTGTTATTATTATCTTAATCATCATTTTATTTTCTAATTTTATTAAATCATTATCATTATTATTTTGCTATTGTTTTGGTTTCATACTTAGATTTTCCTATAACACGGTACACCATCGAAGAGAAGTACAAAATCGTGCACTAAGGGACTGCTAATGGTATTGGACCAAGCATCTAGAAGGCAGAGAAAATCTTGAGAGTCATGCATTATGATAAGTTGAGTCAGCACTTTAGTGCCATTGCAAAAGCCCATGAATAATACTATGGGTGGCATGACTAGGGGAATTTCAAGAGACATAGGAAGCAATCCTACCAGTGACCTTAGCACTCATCAGATATTTGCAGCCTAAACGAGGTGGTGGGGTGGGGTGGCTATTGAGTGAAGAGCAAGAAGATTTAGGTCTCTAAGGTTATGTCACTCTAGGAAAGACCAAGAGTGTTTCTTTTAGTTTAGAAAAGTGTTGACTGAGGTCACATCATTTTTTATATATATACTGTATACTTTTCAAATTTATACATATTCATTAGTTTTACAATCAATTTAACATTTCAGGAAATGACTTCCTCCCCCCCCCCCCGCCTCTGTGGTTCCTTAAATTTATTTTTTAATATCTTCTACATATCCAAATTCATTTAGCTTACTCATTTGATTATCTATTTTAAATATACAGGTGAAACTCGGAAAATTAGAATATCGTCGAAAAGTGCATTTATTTCAGTAATGCAACTTATTATTTTTTATTTTTCTTTTAATTTTTACAAATGCTTTCTTTTGGAAATTCCACAGTAATAAAACAAATAGTTACAATAATACAAAAATAAACATCGCTATGACCTTTCATTAATTACATTTCATTAACAATTGGCCCGCCTAACAACAAATAATTACAATTACAACAAATAAAGGCTTGACATATCTTGCTTTGCATGTCATGCATCTATCTCATATATTGGTTTCACCTTTTAAGTCGCATTACTGAAATAAATGCACTTTTTGACAATATTCTAATTTTTCGAGTTTCACCTGTATAGTGTTATAAAACTGCAGATTATTATGATTTGTTTGTTTGTTTAGTCGTTTAGTCGTGTCTGACTCTTCGTGACCCCATGGACCATAGCACGCCAGGCACTCCTGTCTTCCACTGCCTCCTGCAGTTTGGTCAAACTCATGTTCGTAGCTTCGAGAACACTGTCCAACCATCTCGTCCTCTGTCGTCCCCTTCTCCTAGTGCCCTCCATCTTTCCCGACATCAAGGTCTTTTCCAAGGATTCTTCTCTTCTCATGAGGTGGCCAAAGTATTGGAGCCTCAGCTTCAGGATCTGTCCTTCCAGTGAGCACTCAGGGCTGATTTCCTTAAGAATGGATAGGTTTGATCTTCTTGCAGTCCATGGGACTCTCAAGAGTCTCCTCCAGCACCATAATTCAAAAGCATCAATTCTTCGGCGATCAGCCTTCTTTATGGTCCAGCTCTCACTTCCATACATCACTACTGGGAAAACCATAGCTTTAACTATACGGACCTTTGTAGGCAAGGTGATGTCTCTGCTTTTTAAGATGCTGTCTAGGTTTGTCATTGCTTTTCTCCCAAGAAGCAGGCGTCTTTTAATTTCGTGACTGCTGTCACCATCTGCAGTGATCAAGGAGCCCAAGAAAGTAAAATCTCTCACTGCCTCCATTTCTTCCCCTTCTATTTGCCAGGAGGTGATGGGACCAGTGGCCATGATCTTGTTTTTTTTGATGTTGAGCTTCAGACCATATTTTGCGCTCTCCTCTTTCACCCTCATTAAAAGGTTCTTTAATTCCTCCTCACTTTCTGCCATCAAGGTTGTGTCATCTGCATATCTGAGGTTGTTGATATTTCTTCCGGCAATCTTAATTCCGGCTTGGGATTCATCTAGTCCAGCCTTTCGCATGATGAATTCTGCATATAAGTTAAATAAGCAGGGAGACAATATACAACCTTGTCGTACTCCTTTCCCAATTTTGAACCACTCAGTTGTTCCATATCCAGTTCTAACTGTAGCTTCTTGTCCCACATAGAGATTTCTCAGGAGACAGATGAGGTGATCACCTGTATAGTGTTATAAAACTGCAGATTATTACGATAATCCTACAAATATTATAATCTGTTTCCAATTTATCTGTAAATATTCAATAAACTATTTCCATTCTTTTATAAGAAGTTTGTTATCTTGACTTCTTCTTATTCTGGTAAGTTTTGCCATCTCTGCACATTCTGTAAGTTTTTGTATCTATTCTTCCTCTACTGGGACTTCTGGGGCAAGATTCTGTATTTTGATTGTGGCTTTTACTAAATCACATTTTTATTTGCTTAAATTTGCAGCTCTGAGCTGGGATAGTGTGTCACATTTTGGCCCGGGATGGGGGAGGTGTGAAACTTACCACATGCAAAAAAAATCCATGTGTGTCTAAATTTGAGGACGCCAAAAAAACCCACAACCTCCCATCAGCACTGCTTATACGGGAATAGGGAATAGAGTTGGAGCAGCAAAGCTTGTTCAGGGATGCTCCCATCTATTACGTTGATGTATGAGGATGAAGGGACCCAGGTGGCGCTGTGGGTTAAACCACTGAGCCTAGGGTTTGCTGATCAGAAGGTCGGCGGTTCGAATCCCTGTGACAGGGTGAGCTCCCGTTGCTTGGTCCCAGCTCCTGCCAACCTAGGTAAACGGCGCTTCCATGTGCTGCTCTGGTTTGCCAGAAGCGGCTTTGTCATGCTGGCCACATGACCTGGAAGCTGTACGCCGGCTCCCTCGGCCAATAATGCGAGATGAGCGCGCAACCCCAGAGTCGGTCACAACTGGACCTAATGGTCAGGGGTCCCTTTACCTTTACCTTTATAAGGATGAAAGAGGGGCTCCCCAAAACTTGCTGCTCATTGGTCCAATGTTCAGTGGTAACAGCATCAATTACAGCTTCTTCTTCTTCTTCTTCTTCTTGTTTAGTCATTTAGTCGTGTCCGACTCTTCGTAACCCCATAGACCAGAGCACGCCAGGCCCTCCTGTTTTCCACTGCCTCCCGCAGTTTGGTCAAACTCATGTTGGTAGCTTTGAGAACACTGCCCAGCTTGTACAGCTTGTTAGTTTATCCCAAAGTTTTCCTTGGTGACTGTGTGTGAAGTCTTCTCCGATTGCATTATTGACCCTTGTGGTTTCAGTGATAAATGCACAGACCTCACACAATTCCTTGGATACTCACTCCCCTAGGTAAAGGTAAAGGGACCCCTGACCATTAGGTCCAGTTGTGATCGACTCTGGGGTTGCGGCGCTCATCTCGTGTTATTGGCCGAGGGAGCCGGCGTACAGCTTCCAGGTCATGTGGCCAGCATGACTAAGCCACTTCTGGCGAAACCAGAGCAGCACACGGGAACGCCGTTTACCTTCCCGCTTGGATCGGTACCTATTTACGGTATCTACTTGCGCTGCTGTGCTTTCGAACTGCTAGGTTGGCAGGAGCTGGGACCGAGCAACGGGAGCTCACCCCATCGCGGTGATTTGAACCGCCAACCTTCTGAGCGGCAAGCCCTAGGCTCTGTGGTTTAACCCACAGCGCCACCCGCGTCCCTATTCACTCCCCTAAGTCGAGGCAAATGATTGCTCCATAAATTTGCTGAATCCAACAACTGATCAAACCAAACATAAACCAAAGGAAAGCTCTCATCACCCTCTTTGGAATGTTTTTGGTGGGGCCTTATCTGAACTCCCTGTTCTTGGCACAAAATACTTTCCTTGTACCAGGGACCAAAGCACGGTCTGTACGTAACGCCCTTGCTTGCATGAAAGGGTTGCTTAAAAACAATGTCAAATTCTATACAGAGGTTAACAGGCCTCAGGGCTGCCACCTTGTGGTATGGCTGACTAACAACTTTGTCACAGACTGCGGTTTTTTAAAATGCACCCCTAAAATATTTATAAAGATTATACCAAAAACGTGTGTTTTCACGATGAACCTGTATCAAATTTTATTTTTGATTAATTAAGATCATATAAACCAGACGTTACAAGGTTGAGTATGTCGCATATGATACTCTGCCCTGGACCCCTAAAAGGAGGAGGAAGTATAGAATGCAGGTGGCACTGTCGTCTAAACCACTGAGCCTCTTGGGCTTGCCAATCAGAAGGTCGGCGGTTCGAATCCCCACAACGGAGTGAGCTCCTGTTGCTCTGTCCCATCTCCTGCCAACCCAGCAGTTTGAAAGCATGCCAGTGCAAGTAGATAAATAGGTACTGCTGCGGCAGGAAGGTAAATGGCGTTTCCGTGCGCTCTTCTGGTTTCGGTGTTCCGTTGTGTCAGAAGCAGCTTAGTCATGATAGCCACATGACCTCGAAAAACTGCCTGCGGACAAACGCTGGTTCCCTCGGCCTGAAAGCGAGAGGAGCACTGCAACTCCATCGTCACCTTAACCGTCCAGGGGTCCTTTAGCTTTTACCTTTAGTATAGAAACACAGTGCGGGCAGCTCCTGGTTTAGACACGTCTGAATGACGCATAATTGGCCGACCAGGTCAACTAGCAGGATAGGGTGGGTGGAGGTGGATTGGTGGACCAAATGGGTGACAGCACCCCTCTGATTGGCTCAGCACTGCATGTGGGGGGGGAGCAAGCTCCTCCCATTTTTTGAATGAAGAGTCCTTTTCTGGGTCTAAACTGGGGACCCCTTGCCAATAAGCTCTGAGCTTCTCTGTGATGCCTGGACTCCTACTGCAGCACACATCTGGTCCTGGTGCAGACTAGGTTCTGTGGGTACTTGTGAGCAGTGTGTTATGATTGGGCTAAGGAACTTCTCTTCACAAGCGTGACCCCCACTCCCCAATCCAGATTTTGCTATGAGCATAATAGCCCGTCTCTGAGAAGGGAGGGACACATCCATGAAAGTCCTAGTAAAATATTCTGAGCAGAGAGCTGAACTTGTTAAAAACAACACTTTTTGCTTCCATGCTGATATCCTATATCCTATATGTCCAATAAACATTTAAGATGCTGAAGGGTAATGCATATTATTAATGCCCAGTGCATTTTTGCCAATAACTTGCTGATCAGAAGGTCAGCGGTTCGAAACCCTGCGACGGGGTGAGCTTCCGTTGCTCGGTCCCAGCTCCTGCCCACCTAGCAGTTCGAAAGCACATCAAAGTGCAAGTAGATAAATAGGGACCGCTCCGGCGGGAAGGTAAACGGTGTTTCCTTGCGCTGCTCTGGTTCGCCAGAAGCGGCTTTGTCATGCTGGCCACATGACCCGGAAGTTGTCTGCGGACAAACGCCGGCTCCCTCGGCCTATAGAGCGAGATGAGCGCTGCAACCCCAGAGTCGGACATGACTGGACCTGATGGTCAGGGGCCCCTTTAGGGGATCTTCAGATTGAACTTTTATATTTTGAACTGATGCTCAGATTTTCAATCCCAGCCTGGATGTATTTCAAATGCTATTTAAAACAGATTACAGTCTCCCTTTAAGAAGAAAAAAAACCACAACTTTAGCTGACTTTGGATTGTATCCTTGTTTCTGGGGGAACTAAAGGAAATGCCTAAGGAGAAACAACAAAAATATCCCTTCTTTTTACAATAGGATTTTCTCGCTATGTGAAATCATAGGTGAGTTTCCTTTTCTTTTCAGTGACTCACTACAAAAAGGGATAGTAGTGGATAAAGCGTTACACATAATTCATACCACAGGAGGAGAGGTATACATAACGTCCTGAAGGAAGTGCTATCATCATTTGTTCATTTCCCTTCTCGGGAAACCACCAAAATGATTTTGTTTTAGTAACGCACTTAGTTGTAATACGATTTTCGATGTAATCCAGATCCTACTGAGGTCGAGAGGGAAGCACCCACAGTGATGTTAATGGTTGTGTCACATAGTTGCTAATGGGCAGGGGCTGCCATTTTGTGCACTAGTATCCAGGAATATGTCCTACTGAATTTATTGAGACTCGTTTTTAAAAGCATTTCAAGCTTCTCCGGGAGACATTTTTGGTGCTTTTGCTGATAGTCTTTTATTTTTCTGTAATGCCACTTCACATCTAGAAATTATGAACCTCCCTTCTCTGTTGCTTTGTATAGATTTTGCCCAGACTGCAAAAGGGGGTCGGGAGAGAGAATAAAAGTCAAGAGCGCTCTATGTGCTTGTTCATCTATACAACCATTGCTCCTGGTAAAACAGCTTTTGCAGGCGTTTGCACCGCGCCACCGGGACCTTACCTAGAGACCTTACCCTGGCAACCAGTCTATAACTAACTGTCTTATTATATCTTCGGAACTTTTCCATTTCAATTGTTCTACTTCTATGAGCAACTCTTTGTAGCCTCTTTAAAAAGTCTGTTCCCTTGTGACAAGAGACCACACTGGAGACTCATAGTGTTTTGGAAATATATACTTTATTTATTTATTTATTTATTTATTTATTTAAGTTTTTGGAGATGGGGGAACTAGGTCTTGGGGGGGGGGGGGCAGAGCCTCACTGCTATCACTGCCTGGAAGAGAAAAGAAGAGAAAAGATTCTAAAAATTTTTCATCTATTATAACGTTGATAACTGATCATTCCTGGAAGGATCCCCAGGTGGCTTACGTTATTTTACCTTCCTCCCTTCCTCATCCCATCCCTGAACTCTTCTTAAATCATGGAGCTGCCTCCCCCCCTGCCTTGCTCCCCCAGCGAACCAGATTCTCTCTGGCCTCTCTGTTCTTCATGAACAAAGATCAACACTCACCATTGGTAGAAGCATTGGTGCCATCCATCCCCTGGTCTCTCGGCCGTACATATATTGTTCTAATGTTCAGCATCCTTCCATTCCCCATAACACTCTCTTCCTCACAGACCGGAGGATGGATCTTAATGGCACGACAGCATGAAACCAGCAGCTTACCCAGACTGCGCAGCCTCCGGAATCTAGGGAAGAAGAGGGGAAATAGTCAGGAAATGGGTTCTATATACTTTCTTAATACTCTCTTATCTAACAGCTAAACTTGCTTTCAGAAACCTCTATTGGAGATCAAATAGTTGCTCTTCCCAAAGTCCCCACCCCATCCCTGAACTCTTCTTGAATCAGGGAGCTGCCTCCTCCCTGCCCCCCACCCCCACAGCGAGCCAGATTCTCTCTGGCCTCCCTGTTCCCGATGAACAAAGATCAGCACTCACCATACATGCTGCCATTGGTGGCATCCACCCCCTGGTCGCACGGTCTTCCAAAGATTCTTCCTATTCTTATCAACTCCACCTTTCCATTTTTCATCACATAGACTTCCTCCTCCCATTTTTCCTCCTCACAGACCACGTGGTGGATCTTCAGCATGCGACAGAAGGAGACCAGCAGCCCACAGTGCATTCTGAGACTTTGAAGCCTAGGGAAGAAGAGGGGAAATAGTCAGGGAAAGGGTTGCTATCTTTCTTGATACTCTCTATCTCTGTGCTAAATTTGGGGCAGCTGACAGCTGAACTTGCTTTCAGAAACCTCTAGTGGAGAGTACAGCAAGCGGTTGAACCCACGGAGGAGGGCATCTTGTCAAAGGACCCTCCAAAACTGGGAGATGCCCTTCTTGTGGTGATGGCCACAAGGGGGGAGGCAAGCCATTTCCCTCAAAGCAGCTAAGGGGGACCTGAGGACAATCTTTAAAAATTAATCTAATCATGACCTGGTTCTCTATGTTTCTAAATCTTAGGTAAAGGCACCCCTGACCATTAGGTCCAGTCGTGACCGACTCTGGGGTTGCGCGCTCATCTCGCATTATTGGCTGAGGGAGCCGGCGTATAGCTTCCAGGTCATGTGGCCAGCATGACAAAGCCGCTTCTGGTAAACCAGAGCAGCACATTGAAACGCCGTTTACCTTCCCGTTTACCTTACCTACTTGCACTTTGATGTGCTTTCGAACTGCTAGGTTGGCAGGAGCTGGGACCAAGCAACGGGAGCTCACCCCGTCACAGGGATTCGAACCGCCAACCTTCTGATCGGCAAGCCCTAGGCTCAGTGGTTTAACCACAGCGCCACCTGGGTCCGTTCTAAATTTTAAGGGATAGCAAAAGAAGCAGACTGCGGAAAGAATAAGAGATCCTATTACATGCGAGATGAAGAAATTTTCATTTCTCGGAAAACACAATTCACACAAACAACCTCTGTTCTTTGAACTATCTTCAAATAGTTGCTCTTCCCAAAGTCCTCAGCCAAGTGACTCAGCAGGGGGACATGTCAGAAAGATCCACAGTCACCATCCATCCCTTGGTCGAACATATAGTGATCTCATCTTCACGAATGTTTCCTTCTCCTCCTTCATGACCATCACTCCATCCTTTGATTTCTCCTCCGATTCTCCTCAATGGGTCTCTGACACTGACTCTCACTCCACTCCAACTGCCTCCCTTGGAACTCTGGCCAGTCAGGAGCTGTTGCCAGTTAACGGTTTTCTGGCGGGGGGGGGGAGCACTCGGTGACTCAACCTGCTCAGTCAACAAACTTTTCAGCCGCATGTCCCACCCCTGAAAATCATTGCGTACGTGAGGTTGCATATACCAGCCTTGGTGCAGCAATGGGCAGGAATTGTAAAAAAGTATTTTGGGGTTCCTGCTTAAAATAAGCAAATATACGTGTATTGTGTTGTTGTTGTTGTTGTTGTTTAGTCGTTTAGTCGTGTCCGACTCTTCGTGACCCCATGGACCATAGCACGCCAGGCACTCCTGTCTTCCACTGCCTCCCGTAGTTTGGTCAAACTCATGTTCGTAGCTTCGAGAACACTGTCCAACCATCTTGTCCTCTGTCGTCCCCTTCTCCTAGTGCCCTCAATCTTTCCCAACATCAGGGTCTTTTCCAAGGATTCTTCTCTTCTCATGAGGTGGCCAAAGTATTGGAGCCTCAGCTTCACGATCTGTCCTTCCAGGGAGCACTCAGGGCTGATTTCCTTAAGAATGGATAGGTTTGATCTTCTAGCAGTCCATGGGACTCTCAAGAGTCTCCTCCAGCACCATAATTCAAAAGCATCAATTCTTCGGCGACCAGCCTTCTTCATGGTCCAGCTCTCACTTCCATACATCACTACTGGGAAAACCATAGCTTTAACTATACGGACCTTTGTCGGCAAGGTGATGTCTCTGCTTTTTAAGATGCTGTCTAGGTTTGTCATTGCTTTTCTCCCAAGAAGCAGGCGTCTTTTAATTTCGTGACTGCTGTCACCATCTGCAGTGATCAAGGAGCCCAAGAAAGTAAAATCTCTCACTGCCTCCATTTCTTCCCCTTCTATTTGCCAGGAGGTGATGGGACCAGTGGCCATGATCTTGGTTTTTTTGATGTTGAGCTTCAGACCATATTTTGCGCTCTCCTCTTTCACCCTCATTAAAAGGTTCTTTAATTCCTCCTCACTTTCTGCCATCAAGGTTGTGTCATCTGCATATCTGAGGTTGTTGATATTTCTTCCGGCAATCTTAATTCCTGCTTGGGATTCATCTAGTCCAGCCTTTCGCATGATGAATTCTGCATATAAGTTAAAGAAGCAGGGAGACAATATACAACCTTGTCGTACTCCTTTCCCAATTTTGAACCAATCAGTTGTTCCATATCCAGTTCTAACTGTAGCTTCTTGTCCCACGTAGAGATTTCTAAGGAGACAGATGAGGTGATCAGGCACTCCCATTTCTTTAAGAACTTGCCATAGTTTGCTGTGGTCGACACAGTCAAAGGCTTTTGCATAGTCAATGAAGCAGAAGTAGACGTTTTTCTGGAACTCTCTAGCTTTCTCCATAATCCAGCGCATGTTTGCTATTTGGTCTCTGGTTCCTCTGCCCTTTCGAAATCCAGCTTGCACTTCTGGGAGTTCTCGGTCCACATACTGCCTAAGCCTGCCTTGTAGAATTTTAAGCATAACCTTGCTAGCGTGTGAAATGAGGGCAATTGTGCGGTAGTTGGAGCATTCTTTGGCACTGCCCTTCTTTGGAATTGGGATGTAGACTGATCTTCTCCAATCCTCTGGCCATTGCTGAGTTTTCCAAACTTGCTGGCATATTGGGTGTAGCACCTTAACAGCATCATCTTTTAAAATTTTAAATAGTTCAGCTGGAATATCATCACTTCCACTGGCCTTGTTATTAGCAGTGCTTTCTAAGGCCCATTTGACTTCACTCTCCAAGATGTCTGGCTCAAGGTCAGCAACCACACTACCTGGGGTGTACGAGACCTCCATATCTTTCTGGTATAATTCCTCTGTGTATTCTTGCCACCTCTTCTTGATGTCTTCTGCTTCTGTTAGGTCCTTACCACTTTTGTCCTTGATTATGGTAATCTTTGTACGAAATGTTCCTTTCATATCTCCAATTTTCTTGAACAGATCTCTGGTTTTCCCCATTCTATTGTTTTCCTCTATTTCTTTGCATTGCTCATTTAAGAAGACCCTCTTCTCTCTCCTTGCTGTTTTTTGGAAATCTGCATTCAGTTTCCTGTATCTTTCCCTATCTCCCTTGCATTTTGCTTGCCTCCTCTCCTCCGCTATTTGTAAGGCCTCGTTGGACAGCCATTTTGCTTTCTTGCATTTCCTTTTCCTTGGGATGGTTTTCGTTGCTGCCTCCTGTATAATGTTACGAGCCTCCATCCATAGTTCTTCAGGCACTCTGTCCACCAAATCTAAATCCTTAAACCTGTTCCTCACTTCCACTGTGTATTCATAAGGGATTTGATTCAGATTGTATCTTACTGGCCCAGTGGTTTTTCCTACTTTCTTCAGTTTAAGCTGGAATTTTGCTATAAGAAGCTGATGATCTGAGTTACAGTCAGCTCCAGGTCTTGTTTTTGCTGACTGTATAGAGCTTCTCCATCTTTGGCTGCAGAGAATATAATCAATCTGATTTCGATGCTGCCCATTTGGTGATATCCATGTGTAGAGTCGTCTCTTGTGTTGTTGGAAGAGAGTGTTTGTGATGACCAGCTTGTTCTCTTGACAGAACTCTATTAGCCTTTGCCCTGCTTCATTTTGAACTCCAAGGCCAAACTTGCCAGTTGTTCCTTTTATCTCTTGATTCCCTACTTTAGCATTCCAATCCCCTGTAATGAGAAGAACATCCTTCTTTGGTGTCATTTCTAGAAGGTGTTGTAGGTCTTCATAGAATTGGTCAATTTCACTTTCTTCAGCACCGGTAGTTGGTGCATAAACTTGGATTACTGTGATGTTAAAAGGTCTGCCTTGGATTCGTATCGAGATCATTCTGTCATTTTTGAGATTGCATCCCATCACAGCTTTTGCCACTCTTTTGTTGACTATGAGGGCCACTCCATTTCTTCTACAGGATTCTTGCCCACAGTAGTAGATATGATAGTCACCCGAACTGAATTCACCCATTCCCTTCCATTTTAGTTCACTGATGCCCAGGATGTCGATATTTATTCTTGTCATCTCATTTTTGACCACATCCAGCTTACCTCTATTCATGGTTCTTACATTCCAGGTTCCTATGCAATATTTTTCTTTACAGCATCGGACTTTCCTTTCGCTTCCAGGCATATCCGCAACTGAGCGTCCTTTCGGCTTTGGCCCAGCCGCTTCATCAGCTCTGAATCTACTTGTACTTGTCCTCCGCTCTTCCTCAGTAGCATGTTGGACGCCTTCCGACCTGAGGGGCTCATCTTCCAGCGTCATAACTTTTATATGCCTGTTGTCTTTGTCCATGGAGTTTTCTTGGCAGGGATACTGGAGTGGCTTGCCAGTTCCTTCTCCAGGTGGATTACGTTTAGTCAAAACTCTCCACTATGACCTGTCCATCTTGGGTGGCCCTGCATGGCATAGCTCATAGCTTCTCTGAGTTATTCAAGCCCCTTCGCCACGACAAGGCATTGATCCATGAAGGGGATACGTGTATTGTACACACTTATATACTTTATAATACTATTAAGCTATAAACCCTACAAAGTTCTAAACATAACTATATAGCATAACAGTTAACTCTATATTCTTTTACATCTATAGATAGGCGTTGCGCATAAAAAATACAGGATCCAAATACATTTTAACTCCTTTTAAATTTGCATTTTAACTAATTGCATATCAAACAGAGACCACACTGGTCCATTATCAGACGTTACTCCACACTAGCACCTGTAGCAGATGAACTGTTAGGAGTTCAGAGCTACAAATTACCACGTTACCTATGGAGAGATGTATACATGTGCAATTTCATGCTCCTACAATAACCAGAAGTGGGTCAGGGGAAATCTGTTTATCTATTTATTTACTTATGGATTTGGGTTTGTGGGGAAGGGGGAACTGGGCCTGGGGTGGGAGAACTGTGCTGTTGCTGCTGGCCTCACTGCTGTCGCTGCCTGGAAGAGATAGGAAGATAAAAGACACCTATTTTTTCATTTATTATTACGTTGATATCTCATGGATATGGGTGAGGGGGGATTTGAACCCTGCCCCCCCCAGTCCTAGTCCAGAAGTCTGATTTGGGTTGCCAACCCTTTGAGCCCATGGGCACACCTGCAAACCTGAGAGACTGCAGTGGGCGCCACACCATAATGGAAAAGGACAGAAGTAAAGAGAAATTGTTCTCTCTCTTCTTCAAAAGGGGGGTCCCTGATGTCTTCTTGAATCAGGAAGCTGCCTCTCCCCCCCCCCAAGTGATCTAAATTCTCTCTGGCCTCCCTGTTCCTCGTGAACAAAGATCAACACTCACCATCCATTATCAGTGGCATTCATCCCCTGGTCCCACGGTCTTACATAAATCGTTCTTATCTTCATTAATTCCACCTTCTCATCTTTAATTACATTTACTTCCTCATCCCATTGCTCTTGCCATAGTTCTACCTCCTCCTTCTCACAGACCTCTCACAGATGGATCTTAGTGGCAGGACAGTAGGAAGCCAGCAGCTCACACAGCCTGCCACACTGGCCATTCTCTCTTTCAACAGCCTTTGAGAACAACTGAGTTGGCATCTAGAGAGTCACCTGAACAGGCATGTAGATCAGCAAGTCAGTGGTCACAGTCTCTTTTTTTGGAGGGGGCTTCCCCCAGTTTCCATTTATAAGAAGTTTGAAAGGTAGCTTCTTTATAAAGTCTGTTTCCTTGTGATGAGAGACCACACTGGAGACTCATAGTGTTTTGGAAATAGGTAAAGGTAAAGGGGCCCCTGACCATCAGGTCCAGGCGTGTCCGACTCTGGGGTTGTGGCGCTCATCTCGCTCTATAGGCCGAGGGAGCCAGCGTTTGTTCGCAGACAGCTTCTGGGTCATGTGGCCAGCATGACAAAGCTGCTTCTGGCGAACCAGAGCAGCACACGGAAACGGCGTTTACCTTCCCGCCAGAGTGGTCCCTATTTATCTACTTGCACTTTGATGTGCTTTCGAACTGCTAGGTGGGCAGGAGCTGGGACCAAGCAACGGGAGCTCACCCCGTTGCAGGGATTTGAACTGCCGACCTTCTGATCAGCAAGCCCTAGACTCTGTGGTTTAACCCACAGCACCACCTGGGTCCCTGTTTTGGAAATATATACTACTTATTTATTTTTCTATTTGGGTTTTTGGGGGAGCGGGAACTGGGTCTGGGGGGGGAGCTGTATTGGAGCTGCTGCCCCCACTGCTGTTGCTGCCTGGCAGAGAAAAGAAGAGAAACGATTCTTTATATTTTCATTTATTATTATGTTGATAACCCATCTTTCCTGCAAGGATCTCC
Source organism: Zootoca vivipara (assembly GCF_963506605.1). Taxonomy (NCBI): domain Eukaryota; kingdom Metazoa; phylum Chordata; class Lepidosauria; order Squamata; family Lacertidae; genus Zootoca; species Zootoca vivipara. The sequence goes on along the minus strand of NC_083282.1, from coordinate 10,519,480 downwards.
AGGTGGCTTATATTATTCTACCTTCCTCCCTTCCTCATATCATCCCTGAACTCTTCTTGAATCAGGGAGCTGCCTTCCCAGCCCCACAGTGATCCAGATTCTCTCTGGCCTCCCTGTTCTTGATGATCAAAGATCAACACTCACCATCTATGTTGTCATCAGTGGCATCCATCCCCATGTCCTACGGTCTTACAAAGATTCTTCTGATTTTCAGTAATTCAACCTTCCCATTTTTCATCCCATTAACTTCTTCGTTCCACTGATCCTCCTCCTCACAGACCAGGGGGTTGGTTTTCGCCATGCGACAGCAGGAGACCAGCAGCCCATGCAGCCTTCTCAGACTTTGAAACCTAGGGAAGAAGAGGGAAAATAATCAGGAAATGGGTTCTAGATACTTCCTTGAACCCACGGAGGAGGGCATCTTGTCAAAGGACCCTCCAAAACTGGGAGATGCCTTTCTTGTGATGATGGCCACAAGGGGGAAGGCAAGCTGTTTCTCTCAAAGCAGCTAAGGGGGACCTGAGAACAATCTTTAAAAGTTAATCTAACCATGACCTGGTTCCCTATGTTTCGAAATCTTAAGGGATAGCAGAAGAAGCAGACTGCAGAAAGAATAAGAGATCCTACTTACAGGCGAGATGAATGTATTTTCATTTTTCAGAATTGACAATTCACGAAAACCACCTCCTTGATCACTCACTATCTTCAGATAGTTGCTCTTCCCAAAGTTCTCAGCCAAGTCACTCAGCAGGGGATGTGTCACAATGGAGGACATGACACGGATACCTTGCTTAACAATGGGCATGGCTCCCCTTAATATTCATTTTTCAAATGTATCTTTCAGTGGGTTGTGGTTTTATTCAATTTAGAAAAGATCTAGAGCTGGCTTCATCCAGCACTGTGCATTTCTGGACAGGACAAGAAACACCTTGCAACGCACTTTTCAACATGGCACGGTCACCAAGGGAAAACACTTTTGGCCTAGACTACGGCTGCTGTTTCTCACTTAATAGTTAAAAACAACCTCTCTCAACAGCCTGTAGTGATCTGTCCAGATTTATGATGGGCAGGAGCAAAACTTCACCCTTAGACCTCCTCATCCCCCTGTTTCTTTCAGTTTCTGCCCAGTGTGTTCTGCCAATAAACAGCTTTCCTTAGGTTGCAAGGAAGTGAAATGTTATGAGTTTGTGGGTGCCTGACTCCCCTGTGTTATGAGTTTCTGGGTGCCAGGCACTGAACCCCTGGACACTTAACATCTGGGGAGTTGATCTAAGCCTTGTTTAAATGTACCAGAAGCCCTACATTTGATTTTGGCCATTAAAAACTCGTTGAAAGCATTTTATTTCATTCACAAAAGAAATTCTGACATGTGATTATGATAAAGGTTTATATATTAAAGGTGACACGTTTATTGTTCCTTTTTGTAAGTTGTTATTTGTCTACTTTAATGTATTTTTTATATATAGTAATCATTTAGAGGTTGGGGTGGGAAGCAGTTTTGAATATGAAACTGGTGGATGGCTGTCATTAATCCAGATCAATTTCATAGAATCATAGAATCTTAGAGTTGGAAGGGACCCCGAGGGTCATCCAGTCCAACCCCCTGCAATGCAAAAAGAATCTCAGCGAAAACATCCAAGGCAGATGGCCATCCAGCCTCTGTTTAAAAGCCTCCAAGGAAGGATAGTCCACCACCTCTCGTGGGAGTCTGTTCCACTGCCAAACAACTCTTAGAAAGTTTTTACAAATGTTTAGTCGGTATCTCCTTTCTTGTAACTTGAAGCCATGGGTTCGAGTCCTACCCTGCAGATCAGGAGAAAACAAGCTTGTTCCCTCTTCCGTGTGACAGCCCTTAAGATATTTGAAGATGGCTATCAGATCTCCTCTCGGTCTCCTCTTTTCCAGGCTAAACATATCCAGCTCCTTCAAGCGTTCCTCGTAAGGCTTGGTTTCCAGACCCTTGATCATCTTGGTTGCCCTCCTCTGCACACATTCCAGCTTGTCAACATCCTTCTTAAATTGTGGTGCCCAGAACTGGACACAGTATTCCAGGTGTGGTCTGACCAAGGCAGGAGAGAGCAGGACTGTGACTTCCCTTGATCAGGACCCTGAACACCCGTTGATGCAGCCTAGAATAGCGTTAGCATTTTCTGCTGCTGCAGATTCATGGCCGAGGCTCAGAGTACGCAGCTATCCTCATATTATCAACCAATTTTCTTTTTTGGAGATTTCCTTGGACCTACTACTCATGTCAAATTAAACAAGTCTTCTCCAACGCTCTGTTCGAATGGTGATTCTGGATCACAGCTAGGATAGTGCTCTGTATCACTTGCTGCCCTTACTCTCATTTTGAATATCTATCCATATTCTGCCAATTGAAAAAATGATTTTGAGACTATACTACACTGAAATGTTTAAATGTTTCTTTGATTGTCCTTCCATTTTCCTGCCACACTGGCCATTCTCTCTATCAACACCCTTTGAGAACAACTGAGTTGGCATCTAGAGAGTCAACTGAACAGGCATGGGGGTCAGCTAGTCACTGGTCACAGTGTATTTTTTTTTTTGGAGGTGGATTTCCCCAGTCTCCATCTGTAGGACGTTTGAAAGGTAGCCTCTTTATAAAGTCTGTTTACCTGTGACAAGAGGCCACACGGGAGACTCATTGTGTTTTGAAATGAATACTTACAAATTTACACATTGGACATTTTAAAAGCAAGCAGACTCTGAAAGCAGGCACCACAACCCCTAATCTTACATAAGGTACCCAAACAGCAGCATGGAATCACGGAGCCATAGAATTGTAGACTTGGAAGGGACCCCAAAGGTCATCTAGTCCATCCCCTGCAATGCAGGAATCTCAGTGAAAGTATCCATGGCAGATGGCCCTCCAACCCGTCAAGGAAGGAGAGTCCACCACCTCCCAAGAGAGACTGTTCCACTGTTGAACAGCTGCTACTGTCAGAAAGATTTTTTTGATGTTTAGTCGGAATCTCCTTTCTTGTAAATTGAAGCCACTGGTTTGAGTCCTACCCTCCAGACCAGAAGAAAACAAGCTTGTCCACTCTTCCATGTGACAGCCCTTGATATATTTGAAGATGGCTGTCATAACCCTGAACGAATTCTGAACTGCCAGCATATGTGCCAACTCCCTGGGGCCCTAGGTGCCCACCAAATCCCCATGAAGGGGCTGCACCCACAAATTTTGGTGCCATGGCCATGCACCCTGCATGGCACCCACAGTCCCAGTCACAGGGCCAAGCTGGCACTCCTGACTCCCAGCTCTTTCCCTTCTCTCTGTCTTCCTTTCTCTCATAGCTGCCAAGTTTTCCCTTTTCTCGTGAGGAAGCCTATTCAGCATAAGGGAAAATCCCTTTAAAAAAGGGATAACTTGGCAGCTATGCTTTCTCTCTCTGATCAAATTCCCTCCACTTCTTTTTCTGCAGCTCCTCCCTGCACCTAGATTTCCAGTTACTTACCAAAACATCCCTACCTATGAATTCCCCATGAAGAATCGTCATTGCAGAACTTTTGCAATCAGACAGCTTCTTATTCAACATCCATTAATACTGAAACACCTCTTAATGTGTCATCTGAAAATGTAATCAACATACCTCTGCAAGAGGACAAACTGAATTTTTGTTCCAGACAGATACTGTAGTTCTCTCCCTTCATTCTTCAAAGTAGAGGGAAATGCAAGCCTTACGGCGCTTCCATCAATAAATATGGCACTATATTGTGACTTTTTAAATGCTACATTTGCTTCCCACCCTGCACTCAGCTCTGACCTGGGGCACGTAGAGGCTATCAACATGCGACAACGGCCACATTCCAGGAACAGATTTGACTGGCCACCTAAACCAGGTGAGGGCAGCCAAGGAGTCTCAAATGCTCAGTGAGTTTGGAACTTCCCCTGTGTACAAAGACAGGATCTAACAGATTGAGCAGACAAGACCAAGAGTGGACCCAGTGGTCAAGAAGGTGGTTTCTGCACGTGCTATGGAGGGAAGTGAGGGGCAGATGGGGCTCATCAACCTAGAAAGGTAGCCCATCGAGGAGAAAATCTGATCCTAATTTCCCTTGTGGGATATCTTTGGGACCAGAAAAGGCTAAGAAGTAAACCCTACACAAATCTGGATTGGAGTTGCTAAGGCGGTTGTATGTTCCCTCTTACCATGGGCATACCCAGCGAGGGGCAGGGGGGCAGCTGCCCCCCCAGAAGCAAAAAAATTTTTTTTAATGGTTATAAAGTGATGAAACGAAACAAAATTCGGTAGGGCGATGGCGAATAATCAGTTGTTTACCACACTGAAATGGTGTAAAAACCGAGAAGTATCTAGAGCCACCTAGCGACTGGTAGAGGAATCTATGTCAGCCAGCCATTGGGATTCAAGGGAGGGAGAGGTCTCTAGCAGGCTCTAGCAGAGAGAAGAGGGAATCTTCTAGAGGGGTCTAGTGAGTTCTGCGTCACTAAACTGAGCCGTCCGCCGCTAAACTGAGCCGCCCGCTATTAGTTTACCTTCTTATTTACATTTAGAAGACATCGAGGCTGTCTAAATGGATATAAGAAACTGGATACCAAAATATAAACCTAGTTGGTCTTTAAGGTGCTACTGAAGGAATTTTTTTATTTTGCTTCGACTCAGACCAACACGGCTACCTACCTGTAACTGGTTCCCAAAAGGTAAGTTAAGTAATTTCTGTAGAAAATTTAATTTTAAAGGGTAAAGACCTGGCTCAGAAGTACAATGGGAGAGGACAGACTGACTGGGTTGTGTTTGATGAGCGTCCATCGGAAATTCTTCAAGGAAAATCAGGACTGGATTGAAACGAAAGTTTTGAACAAGTTTTCTTCAAACCCAAGAAAAATGATATTAGTATAAGACATGTAACTAGAAAAATTTTTAAAAAATTCCCAAGCAAATAATTGTAATAACTACCGTAATAAGCACTGCTATAATTATATATAATTTTCTTAAAATTTTGGTTTCGTTCGCCTTTTCCGTGCTGAAATGTCACAACCTGAACGACCATGGCTTATCTCCCCCCCCCCCCATGTTTGATCCTGGGTACGCCCCTGCCTCTTACAAGCCCTTCTGACAACTCCTGCAGCCCAACTGGTGCCTAACTCTGCTTTCCTTGGAGCCACATTTGCAAGGCCAAGAGAGGGATTCAAGTCATCTGGGCAGCCCTGGACATCCAGAGACATTGCCCAGGCTTACTCCCTGGAGAGGTCACGTTGGTACTGCTAAAGCAATTGACTTTTCTTTTATTGAAGAAAAAGAATTTTTGAACAATACTAATTACCAATAACATAGCCAATTACAATTCCCCCCCTTTCCCCCTCCCATCCCTCTCTCTCCCACCCTCTAAGGACTTCCCTCAGCTCCCCTCTCTGATTTGTTGGTACATATTGTTTTCTGCATGTTATAAAATTCTACATATCATCACCTTATCTATCATATGTTCTACTAATAAATTGCGGGTGTTTATTCGAAACCAGCCAAGGAGTCCAAATCCTTTTTGTTGTCTTTTTAAATAGTTTGTAAAAAGTTCCCATTCTTCTTTGAATTGTCCTTCTCACGTAGTTTGTATGTCGTCTTTGCCAACTCCGCATAACTCATCAGTTTTTCTTGCCATTGTTCTTTCGTTGGGATTTCCTCATTCTTCCATCTTTGTGCTAAGAGTCTTGCCGCTGTTGTAGCATACATAAACAAGTTCTTTATTTTCCTTGGCAGGTCTTGTCCTAGAACCCCTAACAAAAATACTTCTGTGTGTTTTTTTTACAAATGTCATTTTAAACATATTTTTCAATTCATTATAATAATAATAATAATATTTTTTTTATTTGTACCCCGCCCATCTGGCTGAGTCTCCCCAGCCACTCTGGGCGGCTTCCACTCGAATATCAAAACAATACAACAATAGCACAATTACAAAAGTCACAAACAATACATAAACCACATCAAAAAATACACAACCGAATAGAAAACAATTTCAACATCAATCAAAATCTAAAACTAAGAATACATCCTTAATACAGTTTAAAATAACATAAGTAAAAAATAACAGGAATTTAAACAAAAACAAAACAAAACAAAATGGAGCCCTCTCTGCCCAGCAGCAGCGGCAGCAACAGTCCTTTATAAAGCCCATCAGGCCCCGCCCTGGGCCAGGTGGTGAGTGGCAGGACTGGGGCCTCCAGGCGCTGAGCAGGGGAGTCCTCCTGGCTGGTAGCAGCATCAGCATCAGCAGTTCTTATAGGCCTTGGCCCCGCCCTGGGCCAGGTGGTGAGTGGCAGGACTGGGGCCTCCAGGCGCTGAGCAGGGGAGTCCTCCTGGCTGCAGGAGATGATTATATATCATCTCCCAGAATTTTTTGACTTCTCTACATTCCCACCACATATGATATAAAGTACCTTCTTTTTCTTTACATTTCCCACATATTTTTGACCCAGTTTTATACATTTTTGCCATTTATACTGGTGTAATATACCGTACCATCATTTTCATGTAGTTTTCCTTCAAAAGAGAACAATCTGTAAATTTCAAATCTACCTTCCACAATTCCCCCCAATCCTCAAATTGTACGTTGTGTAAAACAATTGACTTTTTACCTCACCCCCGGAAGGGCACTCCATTGCTTCTTGAGACAGACAAATGCCGACATTAAAAAAAAACTATTCACAAAAGAAAATTTAGTGATCCAATTTTGAAGTTATTATTTATCCACTTTAATGTTTTATTATATATAGTATCTATAGTTTATAGTAATCAATAAGGGGGTGGGGTGGGAAGCAACTTTGATTGTGGAACTAGTGGGTGGGTGCCATAAACATGGATCAATTTACACAGGTGGAATCTTGTGCATGTGATGGATGAGAGGCTGACCTTGTTTTTCTGAAGACAGAGGGACAGAGGGAGATGACGGCCCTGCTTATGATCCATCACAAAAACCATCTACAAGACAAAAGGGTAACTGAGGAGCAAGTTGCCAGGGCAATGTGGGTGTAATGTCACACTGGTAAAAAGTTGTCCTTTTACAAAGAGATTTTTGGGGAAAGGTGTTATGGGAATAAGGAGACAGAAATTTGAAGACCTCCGTATGGGTGCTGAAGGTCAGAACCACCTTGGCATGCTGTCCAAAGGAAGGTTGGGACAGAAGCATGGAGATGTCTTAGAGTCCAATACTGCTTTGCTGTAGGGAACAAACCCCTTGTGAGATGTAATTCTGCGCATCTCTCCATCCAAGAGCCAAGGTGTATATGTGTGAAAAAACCATACATCAAAAAGACTCTGCAGTCTTCTTCTTTTTATTATTGATGATTTTCAGTTTTATACATTTCAATAATTTTACAATCATTTTAACAATTGAAAACTCAACTTCCTCCCCCCTCTTTCTGCGATTCTTTAAATTTATGCTTTATATTTTCTGCATATTCCAAATTAACTTAATTTACTCATTTATTCATCTATTTTAAATATATACTCTTATAAAACTGCAGGTTATTACAATACAGTGGTACCTCTACTTACGAATAACTCTACTTGTGAATGTTTCTACTTGCGAATGGAGCTCCGTCCGCCATCTTGGATGCAGTTTAGATAGGATTTTTTCTACTTACAAATTTTTAGATAGGGTTGCTTCGAATTATGAATTTTTTTCTCCCAATGCATTCCTCCTATGGGATTAGACTTACAATTTTTTTTCAACTTACGAATGTGCGTTCGGAAAGCATTAAATTTGTAAGTAGAGGTACCACTGTAATCCTGTCAATGTTCTTATCTGTTTACAGTTTATTTCTAAATATTAAATAAACCATTTCTATTGCTTTATAAAAATTTGTTATCTTGCTTTCTTATTTTTCCGGTAAGTTTCGCCAATTCTGCATATTCCATAAGTTTTTATATCCATTCTTTTTTCGCTGGGATATATTCTTCTTTCCATTTTTGGGCACATTCTTGCCACTGTAGTCACATGCATGAATAAATTTCTATACAGTTTGGGTAGTTTTGTCCCTATCATTCCCAAAAGGAAAGCCTCTGTTTGTTTTTACAAACCTTATTTTAAACATCTTTTTTGATTTATCATTTCCCAGTAAGCTTTAACCTTACTACAAGACCACCACATATGATAGAAAAAACCTTTTGTCTTTACAATTCCAGCACTTATTTGATTTTGATTTTTACATTCTTGCCATTTACTCGGTGTTAGGTACCATTGATACAGCATGAAAGAAAATGCTATAAGTTTTATATCTATATTCCACAATCGTTCCTATGCTTCCATATCTATATTATAACCAATATCTATTGCCCAATGTATCATTGAGGAATTTACTTGCTCATCCTTGTCCCATTCCAATAATATCTTATACATTTTAGGCAGCACTTTTACATTACATTCCAAGAGAACTCTCTCCAGTTGTGATATTTGTTCTGCAAACCCTCGTATCCTATCTTTCTTAAATACTTGGTTCAAATGATATGGTATCCATGTTTATATTTTTCCTGACAATTCCTTAAATTCTTTTAATTGATACTCTCTTCCCTCTTGTTTTAATAAATTTCTATAAGTTGTCCACCCTTCTATCATATTCTTTTTCTTTACCGCTATAGCTTCCAACGGTGAGAGCCAAAGTGGTGTTTCTGCCTCTAAAAGATTTGTGTATTTATCCCATGATTTTCCTAATTACATGATTTATAAATCCTTTATGTACTTTCACCTTTTCATACCATAAATAAGTGTGCCAACCGAAAACATTATCATGGCTGTTGTGCACTCATAGCAAGGAAGCACAAAGCCTGCTTAAGTGCCAAGACCCCTAGAACCTCGCACCCCTCAACAGACATTGGAGTGGCTTCTCACAATATCGTTCCAGAATGTGCGTATAGGTAAAGGTAAAGGGACCCCTGACCATTAGGTCCAGTCGTGACCGACTCTGGGGTTGCGCGCTCATCTCGCATTATTGGCCGAGGGAGCCGGCGTACAGCTTCCAGGTCATGTGGCCAGCATGACAAAGCCGCTTCTGGCAAACCAGAGCAGCACATGGAAACGCCGTTTACCTTCCCGCTGTAGCGGTTCCTATTTATCTACTTGCATTTTGACGTGCTTTCGAACTGCTAGGTTGGCAGGAGCTGGGACCAAGCAACGGGAGCTCACCCCGTCACAGGGATTCGAACCGCCGACCTTCTGATCAGCAAGCCCTAGGCTCAGTGGTTTAGCCCACAGCGCCACCTGGGTCCCTCTTAAAATGCACAAACTGAATGGAATTCCCCCCCCCCCGTCTTTGTCTTGTCTTCACACATGCACACTTCCTTCCATCTAGTTGCAACACAACCATAAGGGAAGGAGCCAAACGGTCAACTCCTGCAGCGAGACCCAGGATTTCCTTCCATGCTCACAATTGTTGGAAAAAATCACTTCCAAGGATAAAATCATGACTCAGGAGTAGCATGTTTGTAATAGGACCTTTATTAGAATCAAAGAAAAAGCGGATGTAACTTATCTACTTATTTATTTGTATATTTGGGATTGTAGGGAAGGGGAAAATGGGTCTTTTTGGAGGGGAGCCTGGCTGCTGCTGCTTGCCTTCCTCTTCCCACAGTTTTCTGCCTGGAAGAAAAGAAAATATTCTTATTTTTTTCATTCACTATGCATTTATTACTACATTGCTATTCCCTTTTCCCTGCAAGCATCTCCGGGTGGCTTACGTGAGTCTCCTCCCCTCATCCCATCCTCACAACATCTCTGTGAGGTTGGCCAAGAGGCAGTGAGCACTACCCATTAAGTTACATGGGTGGGGGGGATTTGAACCCTGCACCCCCCAGTCCTAGGCCAGCAGTCTACAGTGGTACCTCGGTTTATGAACACAATTGGTTCCGGAAGTCTGTTCATAAACTGAAGCGTTCATAAACTGAAGCGAACTTTCCCATTGAAAGTAATGGAAAGTGGATTAATCCGTTCCAGACGGTCCGCGGAGTAACCGTTCATAAACTGAAGCGAACTTTTCCATTGAAAGTAATGGAAAGTGGATTAATCCGTTCCAGACAGGTCCGCGAAGTACTTAAACTGAAGCGTTCATAAACTGAAACATGGGTGTAATTGGTTCCGGAAGTCTGTTCATAAACTGGAGCGTTCATAAACTGAAGCGAACTTTCCCATTAAAAGTAATGGAAAGTGAATTAATCCGTTCCAGATGGGTCCGCGGCGTTCATAAACCGAAAATTCATAAACCGAGGTGTTCATAAACCGAGGTTCCACTGTAACTTGGGTTGCCAACCCTTTGAACCCATGGGCACACCTGCAAAGCTGAGAGACCGCAGTGGACACTCCACCATAATGGAAAAGGACAGAAGTAAAGAGAAATGGTTCTCTCTCTTCTTCAAAAGGGATGTCTCTGAAGTCTTCTGGATTCAGTGACCTGCCTCCTTCCTCCCCAGCGAGCCAGATTCTCTCTGGCTTCACTGTTCCTCATGAACACAGATGATCTCTTACCTTAGTGACACTCATCCCCTGAGCCTTGGGTCGAACATGGATTACTCTGATTTTGACCACCAGTTCCCCTTTTTTGGTCACAGCTACTAATTCCTCCTCCTCCTCCTCCACCTGCTCCTCATAGACCAGGGCATCATGTTTTTCTGGGTCACAGGAGGAGCACAGCGGCTTGTGCCACCTTTGAAATCTAGGGAAGAAAAGGAAGAAGGTCAGGAAATGGATTATAGTTATTTCCTTGGTAATCTATATCTCTGCACTGAATTGGGGGGGGGGGTATTTGGCAGCTGAACATGCTGGCAGTAACCTCTAATGGAGGGTGGAGCAAGGATTTAGACCCCCTGAGGAGGGCATCTTGTCCAAAGACTCTCCGAAAGCATCTAACGTGGCCCTGAGAATTAGAAATCCTACTTACACCTGAGAGGAGGAAAGTTTCTTCATTGCTCTGGAAAACATATTTGCTTTCTCCTCTCGCCTGGACTAAGCATCCTCAAATCGTTGCTCTTCCCAAAGTCCTCAGCCAAGTCACTCAGCAAGGGAACGTGTCACAACAGAGGACATGACACCATGACCTCAGCTACCTTGCAGCAAGAGAACATCCAGACTGAAGATTCTGAAGGGGACCATTGATCCAATCTGTGTCATGACCCATCCAGATTAGATCAGGTGAGTTCACTTAGGAATCCAAGGAAGGCAGATTTCTCTGCCATTCCTAGTGCTTATAAAAGAGTTCCTTGAGATTTTTCTGATTTATTTAGAATGTCATAATTAAAGCCATTTGGCCTCGTATCTTTCAAGCAAAACTTTCCTTTCCTTGTGGCCTATGTTGGGGACGGACGGACTTGGATCTTTCATTCTATATACTGGACAAGAGTTAAATGAATCCCTTGTTTAACTGATACGTAATATTGAGGTGATGTAAGACATCCAGTCTTGAATTCATCTGCCTCACCACAAGACTCTACTCTTTTGGCTTCTTCCCCGGAAGTAATTTCATCATGTTGAATCATTCAAATGAATAGGCAAGGTCTTACATAAGTGAAGAAAGTCCAAAGAGAAACATATCGTGACTAGAGAAGCATTCCTCTTTCAACTTCCCTAATATCACTTCTGGTAAACAAGACAATGTTTTTTAATCAAAAACCTAAATCTAAGGTGGCCTTATTACTTGAATTAGTCCCAGTCCTAGCCAGCAATTTTAATGTGTCATTCCGACAATGAAGTTAACTAGTTGAAGAAAGTGCTGAGGCTACACTATAAATTTAAAGCACTATCATACCACTTCAACAGCTTCCTCCAAATAATCCTGGCAACTGTAGTAGTAGTAGTAATAATAATAATAATAATAATAATAATAATAATAATAATAATAATAATACTGTAATAGACTTAACATACGAAATAAGATAACAAGAACATATGTTTAGAGAAGATTGGAAAACGTTTATTGAATATATGGGAAATAACCGTGTACAGCTGAAAATGCTGGCAGCATTAAGATAAATTCAACAGTGTAAACAAGTTTTGATGGATGCAATAATGGAATACTGAATGGTATAGTTTTTTGTAAAATATGCAGGGATTTATGATATGTAAAATGAACCATGGAAAGAGAAGAAGGGAAGTCATTGACATCTTAAGGATGTAAAATGAGTATTTTAAAATTGTAAAACAGAAAATTAAATTAAAATTATATACAAAAAGAGGGTTGTTAGGAGATCCCAATTCCGCTTTGGCTACAATATTTAAAATTCAGCATCTCTTCCCAGGGAACTCTAAGAAGTGTAGCTCTGTTAGGGTTGCCATATTTCAAAAAGTAAAAGCCAGGACTCCCCCAAAAGCTTTGCCTCATATCCAGGCCAAAGCGCCACCTTTCAGAAATTCCCCCTGGACGTAAATTCCACCAGGAAAATCCGGACATAGGGCAGCCCTAAGCTCTGTGAGAACACTTCCCAAAGTTCCCATGATTATTTGGAGGACAGATGACCATTTAAAAGGGTATGAGGCTGCTTTAATTGAGAAAAGTAAATGCAGCCTGGGAGTCCATATTCATTTTTCTAGGACCCAAAGATGTCTGTTGTGATCTAACACCTGTGGCAGTAGGCCACAAATGGTAGTAGCTTGAATGTAAGCGCCCCAGTCGATGGTGTCCCTCTCATAATACAGTCATCGCATGGGGGGGGGGGAGATGTTTCTTCACTAGCCTAAGGATCAAATCAGAAAGCCCAACAATGATATGTGAATGTATTGCCAACTTTTTGGAGAAATAGCAGCTGGAGGAAGAGAAACCTGCCCACCCCTCCAGTAGCACAATTATCTTCTCCCACTGCAGCTGTATTTGCAAAAAGGTTAAAGAAACACATGATTCAATCCCCCTCCATTGTAATTTTGACTTTGGCTGTTGGGTGTGCCGCCATCTGTGAGCCACAACCCTCATTTGCAACCCTGCGCATTCCTACTCAGAAGTAAGTTGCATTGAGTCCAGAAGCCAGGACGTAACTGGTAACTGAACGAGGATCAGGCATGTGTCTTTTCCACACCACGGCCACAATTCTGCCGCGTTCAGGACTTTCTGCCAGTTGCATTGCCATATCTGTCACGATGGCAGCATATATTATTTCCTGGTGGTGAAGTTGTCACATTGCTCCCCAACTGGTGGATCTTGGAAGTGGAGCTGTTTAGTAACGGTACAGCAGCGACGCACTTGGAGGCACAATCGCTCATGCAGCTATGCTACGCAAGGAGCCAGAATTGCGTAGGGGGAAATTGCTTGTGGCAATGTGTGTTGCATCTGTTGTTTATAAATTGGCTATTTTCTGTCCCCTTGCCTCTATCCCCAGCTGGGGCTTTCCCTGGCAGAATTGTTAGAAAAACAGGAAGTGGGCTGTCAGAATACTTGGAAGGCAAATATGGATATAATAAAGCAAGCGTGCCAAAACGCACAAGATTTCACTGTATGAAATGTTTTTCCTGGGGCCCAGGCTGCATACAAACTGGGGACAGATTTTCATTTCATCTGGTATGACTCATGCAGCTTATTGATTTTAGTTTAGTCATTCATGACAAGCAGTTTGTCGCAGGGTTTCCCCAGCTTCTGATAGTACCCAGGGATGGTAGTTGACCTTGTTTTCTATAGTGGAGAAATATGTCACTCTACACTAATATGTCTCTTTGCATGTCAGATATTATCCCCAGATTCTCAGATTTCTGAGAGAGAGAGAATTTTTAGCAATGATAGAACCTAAGATATGAGGCCAAATGTAGAGGCATAATTATCCACATTTGTTTTGTGAGAAGCTAGACTGTGCTCCCCTTAAAGGTAAAGGTAAAGGGACCCCTGACCATTAGGTCCAGTCATGACCGACTCTGGGGCTGCGGCGCTCATTATTGGCCGGGAGCCGGCGTACAGCTTCCAACTCATGTGGCCAGCATGACAAAGCCGCTTCTGGCAAACCAGAGCAGCACACGGAAACGCCATTTACCTTCCCCTATTTTATCTACTTGCACTTTGACGTGCTTTCGAACTGCTAGGTGGGCAGGAGGTGCTTCCCTTACCTTAGGACAAGTTAGCTTAAGGATGGAAGACTCTATCAATCCTCATTTTTCCAATCTTAATTTTGCTTCTCCACATTTCTGCAGCAACTTGAGTTTGTTTTATTAAAAAATCATTACAATTCAACAGCATTTTACAGCAAATTTCTCCCGATAACCTCATTTTTGTATGTAGTTTTGACTAATGTGCACATTTTTTCAAGCAGTTTTTTCCTAACATGACACATTCTATCTGCTTTCTTCACTAGTACAGTCATACCTTGGTTTAAGTACGCTTCAGTTTGAGTACTTTCAGTTTAAGTACTCCGCGGACCTGTCTGGAACGGATTAATCCACTTTCCATTACTTTCAATGGGAAAGTTCGCTTCAGGTTAAGTATGCTTCAGGTTAAGTACGGACTTCCAGAACCAATGACACTCATACCTCGGGTTAAGTACGCTTCAGGGTGAGTACTCAGCGGACCCGTCTGGAACGCATTAATCCACTTTCCATTACTTTCAATGGGAAAGTTCGCTTCAGGTTAAGTATGCTTCAGGTTAAGTACAGACTTCCGGAACCAATTGTGTACTTAAACCGAGGTACCACTGTATTTTCGTGCACACAACAGATGCCTTTTTGTGCACATCGGTGGGAGAGAACAGCATTGCAAAATTCAGAGAAGTGCGAATTTCTAAGGGTAGCTGTGTTTTGGTCTGTTTATTGGTTTGAGAATTGTGAAACTAGGTAAATTTTCACCCCCATCCCTATGCTAGTTTACTTTTTACCACAGGTATCATACAATGTAGATTTTCCTTGCCTCGAACGATATAGGAGCAGTAACTTAGGACGAACCAAGTTTCCCACCATGGATGGTCAAAGGAAGAGAGAATCCATGTTTCACAACACCTCTCCAATCCAACGGGCATGGAATAGAGGAGGCACCCAACATGATAGCTTCATTGTCAAAGACTCCCTTTGACCCCTTTGGCAGCCTCCGTCATAAACCGGGAATCACTGGTTGACCACCTTCATTCGCCAGCGCATGGAAGAGTTAAGACTTTCATCACTGGCCAAAGAACTGAACAAACACACAGACAAGATCTCTGACTAAAGTTCAGCAGCTGAGAGCGGGAAATGAGAAAAAGGTCTGCCCTATATTAGCCTCATCTCTTTCTTTTGCCTCTCCTTGTGTCCCCTCTTTCTCCGTCAGCAACCCAACCGTCCTGATGAGATGAAGAGAGATGCTTCTGCTGGGAAGCAGTGAGGTAGAGGCTGGCTTTCAGTAAGTTTGGCTCAGGCTGCACAACTCTTACTGCAAAAAAAAAAGTATAGCAACTCACCTAAAATCTATGGTAAGGTCAACAACTCACTCATTCATGATCGCATTTTAGGTCTTAAGCAGAGTACACTGTCAAGCAGAGACAATTAAAAATTAGTTGAGTTTCGTTTGGGGAGTGATAATGTTTGTAGACATACCATCTTTTTTCACTTTGAAAACATTTTATTTTATTTATAATAATTTTTATTTGGTTTCACAAAATTAGTTTATAACAATCCAAATTACATATCCATATTTAGAGATTTCTCCAAATCTCTGTACTTCCCACCTTGTTCTCCATGGGTCCAATTTATACCCTCTTAATTGCATATTTGTTCACAAGCCATATGTTGTCTTTTCCCATCTTGTCCATGATATTCGCTACATTACAAGTATTATTAAAATCCTGCTAGTGTTTTCATCTGTTTACAGTGGTCTCCTAGGTAAATTATGAATTTCCCCCATTCTTTATTGAAGTTTTGGTCTTCTTGTTTCCTGAACCTTCCAGTCAGTTTTGCCATTTCGGCATAGTCCATCAGCTTGGTTTGCCATTCCTCTCTGGTAGACTTGGTCTTCTTTCCATCTCTGGGCTAGTAACATCTGAGTGGCCGTTATAGCATGACATACCATCTTTTAGATGTGTGGGAAGTAAAGACCAGTGGCCGCTTCCCCCACCCCACCCCACCCCCCGTGTATGAGAGGGGACAGGGGAATGCAATGGAGTATCCTGAAAGAAGGTATGTCATCGTGACTGGGACACTGAACAAGAGAACCCTCTCCTGCAACTTTATATTGCAAGCTGCACTTGTTTCTCTAGGTTCGTTGCCTTCTCCTTCCCTTATTGACTTGGGTGCAGGTAGCAGAAGAAAACTTCGTCAACCTAAAACCTAACTGCAACTTCTCCATCCTTTGCCATTAACCCTGAGCCTAAAACAAGTAGGTCTTAGACCAGGCTTCCTCAACCTCGGCCCTCCAGATGTTTTTGGCCTACAACTCCCACGATCCCTCGCTAGCAGGACCAGTGGTCAGGGATGCTGGGAATTGTAGTCTCAAAACATCTGGAGGGCCAAGGTTGAGGAAGCCTGTCTTAGACCATCCAAATGCTAGCTATGATACCATCTCTGGTTTTAAAAAAAGTTCCAGGAAATGCTTGAAATCCCACGAGACACACAGGATGCGGTCTTCTTAGTGACAACATAAGGTTTCTAGCCTTGCTAAATATCACAAAGGTGCCTGCTAACAAGCCTTAGGCCATCTCTAGGGCACCTTCATGTGTGAAGAATCATTTTCCATTCACAGAGACATAAGAGAGGCATGCCGGCTGTCTTCCCAAGCTCTTAGAAACAGCCTCTCTCTTTTCTATTTGTCCAGTTTTCAATTAATTTAGTTCCCTTGCAAAAATTTGCCTAGAATGCAGCAGCCAGATAGAGTGCACCGCATTCCGAGAGGGAGACAGGACAGGACAGGACAGGACAGGACAGGCATCTGCCTAAATAATAACAACAAAAATACTCAAAACCTACTCCAATTTCATTATCTATGTTAAAATAAAAGTTTATCAGTTCCTACAATTTCTGTCTTTCACCCTGCTCTCTATTGTTATCTTGCTAACTCTGCTTGGGTGGTAAGCATTTTTTTTAATGCTCCTAGCTGATGCCGAGGAGGAATTAAAGAACCTTTTAATGAGGGTGAAAGAGGAGAGCGCAAAATATGGTCTGAAGCTCAACATCAAAAAAACCAAGATCATGGCCACTGGTCCCATCACCTCCTGGCAAGTAGAAGGGGAAGAAATGGAGGCAGTGAGAGATTTTACTTTCTTGGGCTCCTTGATCACTGCACATGGTGACAGCAGTCACAAAATTAAAAGACGCCTGCTTCTTGGGAGAAAAGCAATGACAAACCTAGACAGCATCTTAAAAAGCAGAGACATCACCTTGCCTACAAAGTAGTGATGTATGGAAGTGAGAGCTGGACCATAAAGAAGGCTGATCGCCGAAGAATTGATGCTTTTGAATTATGGTGCTGGATGAGACTCTTGAGAGTCCCATGGACTGCAAGAAGATCAAACCTATCCATTCTGAAGGAAATCAGCCCTGAGTGCTCCCTGGAAGGACAGATCGTGAAGCTGAGGCTCCAATACTTTGGCCACCTCATGAGAAGAGAAGAATCCTTGGAAAAGACCCTGATGTTGGGAAAGATTGAGGGCACAAGGAGAAGGGGACGGCAGAGGAGGAGATGGCTGGACAGTGTTCTTGAAGCTACGAACATGAGTTTGACCAAACTGCAGGAGGCAGTGGAAGACAGGAGTGCCTGGCGTGCTATGGTCCATGGGGTCACGAAGAGTCGGATACAACTAAACGACTAAACAACAACAACAATGTTAAAATAAAAGTTTATCAGTTCCTACAATTTCTATCTTTCTCCCTGCTCTCTATTGTTATCTTGGTAACTCTGCTTGGGTGGTAAGCTTTTTATTTTTAATGCTCCTAGCTGATTCCAAACAAAAGGTACATAGTGCTGGAATGGAGTCTTGTCATTTTTGACCAATTAAAAAATTGCATATAGAAAAACAATTTTTAAACATTACAATATACAATAAAAACAGTCAAAATGACACAGAAGCACACTGTATACTGTATATTATATGAATTGGCAATACTTTTATAAAATATAAATAAAAAAACAATTTCACATCCAGTACATACGCTGAAGCTTCACTCAGAAGGCTTGCTAAAAGAAAAAAGTCATCAACGGATTTTGAAAAGACAATAAGAGATGGCACTGTTTGAGGGAAATAATTCAAATGTTGCATGGAATTCATATTCTTTCTACATTTCCCATGTAATGTAGGGAATGATGATCAGTCAGCACCATCTACTGACTGAAGAAGTAAATTTGGGTGCCTTCTAATAACAGTAACATTATGGTTTCATACAACCGGAACACCAAATAATAATAACAACAACAACAATAACAACAACAACAACAACAACAACAACAATAATAATAATAATAATTTATTTATACCTCACCCATCTGGCTGGGTTTCCCCAGCCACTCTGGGCGGCTTCGAACAAAATATTAAAATACAATAGTCCATCAAACATTAAGCATTAAGCATTAAGACAGAAAGGATGTTGGCTAACCTCAAGGTACTTTCAGAATCGGTTCCCAAAAGAGTGTTGCTAGCAAGAGGGATATTCTCATGATAGAAAATGAATTGGTCACTCAGGGTGGCGCCATTGAACAGAGCTGCCTGCCTTTCATCAAAATTCTGGTAGCTGAGTGTGATTGGGAATGGGGCCAAGCCTGAATCCAAAAGAGAAGACCTAAGATTATGTAGAGTGTGTGTGTGTGTGTGTGTGTGTGTGTGTGTGTCAGAATGAATTCACAAAGAACAGCCAGAACCAAAAACCAGCTAATTTATTATTATGTTCAAAGTTATTTAATTACATCAAATGTCAATAAACACAGAGAGAGAGACAGAGAGACAGATATAAAAGAACCAAGAGCTTGCCAACACATTTATATTCCTTGGCCAGAACACTGGAAGACGATGATTTGGTAACTGTTTACTAAAGAATAGAGCATTATTTGTGTGGTTTCCTTAATATCCTCACAAGTAAGAGGGCTAAATATATGTATTTTCTGGAAAGCTAGACATCCAGCAAAAGGCGCTGGACTTTCCTTTTGTGTCTGCTCTCACACAGCAGCATTTATTCAGCAACAGTTCTACCACCAGCGTGTGTGGCAGAGCTTGAAGTCTGTTCTTGCATTCCAAGGTTGGGTAGAGAATCTAAACCTCACCGGTGTTGTCTAACTCACAATGTATATGCACTATACATTTAATGCACATTTCTTCCCTCCAGCGAATCTTGGGAATTGTAGTTTGCTCCTTACAAGGCTACAATTCCCAATACCCTTAACCAACTACAGTTTCCAAGATTCGCTGGTTGTAATTCTCCTAATCCAGGCCATGGTTTGTTTGAACCCAGATCTCATAGCTCCCTCCAGAACAAAGGTTTGCTGATATGGAAAGTGGTGTTGCACATATAACACTCCCACCCCCCAAAAAAGCAATCCTAAGCATGGGGTCACGAAGAGTCGGACACGACTAAATGACTAAACAAGAACAAGCATGCATACTAGGAAATAAGCTTAGCTGAATTCAGTAGAACTTAATTCTGAGTAAACAAAGCAAAGAACCGGGCTCTTAAGTGTGACACCAACTGCCTATTCTCATTATGGCAAAGTATCAAATATTTGATTGCAGGTTAAAAGAAACTTTCCTTCCATGCCAAAACCTCACATTGCTGAAATGTTATGTTGAGTTTGAAATAGAAAGAGAATAGATATGAGACACCTTAGTGGCAAGAATTTCATATACAATATGAGCAAAGTTTTTTCTTTGTTGTGCGATAGTCCCGTTCAGTCAGGAAAACACTGAGCTAACATCAAAGCTTGTGCTAACATTAAAAAGGAAATATAAAAAAGAAGGTTTCAGACCAAATAATACAAAACAGAATATTTGAGATTTAAGAGCAGCGAGATCAAGTTCCAATACAAGTTCATCTGTCCAAAAAGGAGCTAGTTCCAGTTCCAGTAAGTCCTTTTACAAAACCAACCAGTTCAGTTCTAGTGCATCCAAATTAACTCTTGAGTTCATAAAAAGTTCATTGGGGGTGGGGGATTAGCACTCATAATATTGCAAGCTGCTGTGCTAAAATTTGGGGTCCAAAGGCAGATCAGGGGCTGCAGAAAAAATGTCAACAGGTGAAGCTTTCCCCATAATTGAATTTCCATACTAGAATAGATTTGCCCTCTTTAATTTCTGCCAGCCAAATGGGTGTTAAAATCACAATGCGTCATTTGATTTGTTCCTGTGCTTATTCCTTTCGAAAGAGAGCAAAAATCTTCAGCAGACAAGATATAGGAAATGCCTTACATTCCTTCCTTCCGGTTGCTTAGCAAAAGTGCTTAAATAACTAACCATCCTTAGCGGCAGCACCTTTGCATCTGCATAATAAACTTTCAACTGTTGCCTCCACAGTTTGCCATCTAACTTTCTTTATAGATATCGGAATGACCTTTTTTTAAAAAAAAAATTAAAAATGGGCCTCCTGCTCTGGGGGGTGAGGGCAGGGCTAAACATGAACATAAACTAGAAATTGTTCTAAGTCCTACTCCGCACTGAACTTAATTGACCTTCAGTTCACCTGACAATTATGGGAACTATCTTCAGGTGTAGTTCAGAGAGTTTTGAACTAGTTCTTCTAAGCATGGTCTTCTCAGAAGTAAGTCCTATTATGTTAAATGAGACTTATTCCCAGGTAACTGTACACATGAACATGCAGACTTAAACATGTACATAACTGTCTCCATTATAAAATTTGAGCACTAAAAAGTGCTTACTTTTAGCTGGATTTGTTACTTTTTGGTAAATGGTACTATACATGTATACAGTGTGTGTGTGTGTGTGTTTGCTGATGCTCCAGACTTGAGCACTAGCACATAGTCTACCAATGTCAGACAGCTAGCACAAAAGCTGAAAAGGTACATGGAAATAGGAACTAGCTTGAAAAACAGGGTTTGAACTCTTTCCACTTCCAGATACGCACATTCATTTTTGAAGTTTCAGAATCCAAGTGAGCATTTCCCTTTTGGATTTGCTTCAGTGCTATCAACACTGCGTGAATAGCAGTCATTCAATATTTGTACATGATTCCATTAAAACAGTTCCAGATGTTGCATGAGATTGTACCATTAATTTTCAGCTTGTTTTGTTTTGAGCGCATGCACGGATACTTACAGTGTGACTCATGCTAAAGAACCTGCTTTGCAGAGCACATCAGATAAATAAATGCAAAGTATATATTTAAAAATAGCATAAGAGATTCTCTTAATTTGGGGGTATCCCCATTACATGAGAAAACAGATAAACATTCGAGAAAAGAAAGCCTCTGGCTAAATTTTATATATATTAAAAAACAACATGTCTAGGGTGTGGGTAAATTAGCTGGAAGCATCTACGCTAAAGCCTTAGGAAGGGAAGTTCAAGGTTTCTGCAAAGAACATTGTGTCTAATCAATCATCCCCCCAATTTCCCACCTTCATTTTGTTGCAGGGCTCCACTTGTTTAATATTTCATAACCAAGTATTTAAGATGAGTTAGAATGGTTTCCAACTTCCACCACCTCGGTGGAATTCCCCGGAGGTATTAATTAAATGGTGCATGTAAGTATGTAATTAAAGACACAATTAAAAATCAGGCATTAGGTTGGATAAGAAGGTACAACTTTTTGCCAGCATTTGCGGCTTCAAAACAATTTAGAGAAGTTGCTGGGAACTGTCATCAGGAGTTTCCGCGTGAAATGTCACGAATATGCAGATGACACCCAGCTCTAGCTCTCTGTTCCACCTGAATCAGAAAAAGTAACTGACAGGTAGCTAGACAGGTGCTTGGAGACAATGATGGAATGGATGTGAACCAACTAAATCCTGAAAAAATAGAGGTACCGGTATTATGAGTTCCAAGTTCTTGAGTCCAGTGGATGAAGATGGCATTTTCTGGACAGGATTGTACACTCCTGGAAGAAGCTGGTCCATAACTTTGAGGGGACTCCTGAATCCAACATTGTCACTTGAGGTCCAGGTAGCCACAATGTTTCTCCATTTAATTCTAGGCAGTGGCAAAATATTTCTAGGGAAGCACAAAAGGGGCAATGTGTATTTTAGGGACAGGGAGAGCTTCACCCCTCATGTTACATTTCTGAAAGGAGATACTCTTATCTCCATATTTGCACGACATGTAAGTGTATTTTCTCTTATTTCAATGGAGTTAAGGTTCAAGTGACATACCTTATTTCTAACAATTAGTTTATTATAATTTGTGAAAACTGCCTTTCTTTCAAGGAGCCAGCGGGGGTCCTGCAAGGCAAAGTTGCTTGCCTGAGGGTTGCTGCCCCACTCTGTTCCTGTTCTGGAACTGCCTATGTTCCATAGCTGCCAAGTCTCCCGTTTTCCCCGGGAAATCCCCGTTTTTCCAGCTGTTCCTAGCTGAAAAAACGGATTCCCCCCCCCGGTTTATTCTGGCGCGGCGGCCATTTTGGAACTGGGCGGAGCATGCTCAGAAGCGACTTTTGATGCTGCTCTGCCCAGTTCCAAAATGGCTGCAGTGCGACTTCTGGCGCGGCGGCCATTTTGGAACTGGGCAAAGCAGCATCAAAAGTCACTTTTGAGCATGCTCCGCCCAGTTCCAAAATGGCGGCAGCGCTACTTCCCGTCTGCTACTTCCGCCTGGTCCCTTATTTCTCCGACAGCAGCTTGGCAGGTATGCTATGTTCCCTGAACCAAACCAGCCAGAGACTCAGGTAGCACTGAGCCTCTTGGGCTTGGCGATCAGAAGGTTGGTGCTTTGAATCCCTGCGACAGGGTGAGCTCCAGTTGCTCTGTCCCAGCTCCTGCCAACATAGCCAGTGCCAGTAGATAAATAGGAAGGTAAACAGTGTTTCCGTGCGCTCTGGTTTCTGTCGTTGTGTCCCATTGTGCCAGAAGCGGTTTTAGTCCTACTGGCCACATGACCCAGAAAGCTGTCTGTGGACAGATGCCAGCTCCCTCAGCCTGAAAGCGAGATAAGCGTCGCAACCCCATAGTCGCCTTTGACTGGACTTTACCTTTTTTTTAAAACCAGAACCAAACCAGGCAGGCACCCTCTGCTGGAGTCCCTGGCTTTGTCTAACTCCCTGTCAAAAGGTGAAAACACCTCCACAACCTGTTGTGAAACCCCACTTCTCTCTACTGAGAGTAATTATAAAGTGAATATAGATCTATGAACTCTTGGAACAGCCTTCTAGCCCAATGTTGTTGTTGTTGTTGTTGTTGTTATTATTATTATTATTATTACTATTATTATTATTATTATTTATACCCTGCCCATCTGGCTGGGTTTCCCCAGCCACTCTGGGCGGCTTCCAACCAAATGTTTAAAACAATACAGCATCAAACATTAAAAACTTCCCTAAACAGGGAACAATATTATTAGACTGGCAGCAGCTCCTGTATGTGTTTTCAAAAGTAACTCCCATTCAGTTCAGTGGGGCCTATTCCCAGGTAAGCGGACATGGAATTGCAGGTCCTATGCCCTGAAGCCCAACTTTAGAAAGGCTAAAGGCTGAACCTGAGGTCCATTTGCATGCATATCCTGGGCTCTGTCACTTAGCTATGGCCCGTATCGCCATGAAGGGTAGGAATAGTGAATGGGCACTCCATCTTTACCAACAGAATTGCATTTTCCAAATTTCCCCCAGTTGGTGCAGACCCATACTTCCATCACAATATGCTGCTCTTGTTCACCCACCCATACCTTGCATCAAACTCTAGCTCCATGGCCTTTTTGCCCATTCAATTGTGTCCTTTCTTGACTCAGAGGAATGTTAGTTTATCCCATGATTGGTACTCTATTGTTTCAACCGAGCAGTGGAAATTATTGTTACATTAAAATATGGCCCGAGCTAATTGGGAAAATAACTGGGAAAGCTGGCCCTCCCACGTAAATACTTCCTAAAGGGCAAAAATAAAATCAAAAGACCATTCAGTAGCCCAGGTGGTCTGTATAAATCTGACTTTTATATGATGCATGGAAATTATAACATGAAATGTTTGGCTAGCAATAATTGTTTCCAGCCTTCAGATTTCAGAGAAGGAAACAATTTCGTCCAAGAAAATTTTAGTCAAATCACCGGAGGGGTTGGGGGGAGTTGTTTTTAACACCTCTGATACTTTTTTCCCAGAAACTGAGGGAAACACTTCCCAAATGAATGAATCAGCTGAATGAAAAACAAAAACTACAGTAGATTATGATTCACTGCTTTGACAATTACATATATTTGAAGCCACTATGGATCAATATATGGAACATTATATGTATGATGTGTTAGCTGACTATTAGTCAAGCAATTCACAAAGAGGTTTTCTTCCCTTAAAATAACCTGTGACATTTTTAGATACTTTGGAAATGTTCTGGAGCCAGCCAGACTTTCTGACGTGATCGTTTTAACCATTCTTCTTCCTTAGTACTGCCCAGAGGAAAGCATAAGCTTTCTTCGTTTGCTGCTACTTAGCTTTGCAGATTTTTCTCTTCTTTACTTAACGAAAAGTAAATCAGCAGTTGCGACTTCCACCATCAACACAGTGCAGGAAAACTTCTGGCAGTTTCCTCACTGTGAGAAGTGAGGTTACAGGGAACCAAGCAGAGGGCCTTCTCGGTAGTGGCACCTGCCCTGTGGAACACCTTCCCATCAGATGTCAAGGAAATAAACAACTATCCGACTTTTAGAAGACATCTGAAGGCAGCCCTGCTTAGGGAAGTTTTTAATGTTTGATGTTTTATCATGTTTTTAATATTCTGTTGGGAGCTGCTCAGAGTGGCTGGGGAAACCCAGCCAGATGAGCAGGGTATAAATAAAAACTGTAGGTGAAACCTCCAATTTGCACAATCAAGTGCCTTGAAGGCATCTAAAGTTTCAGAGGGTGCTTTGTATTCTTCAGAGTGGTGGACTAAATTTAGGAGTCTTATGAATGGGTCTGCAGTGTGTCAACTTAGTAGGAAACAGGGCTTGTAAGATATATATTGTAGGATAAGCACCTTAAGCCTGTTAACAAAAAAATATTATACTCTATTTTGAGCCCTGCAAGAGACCTAAAGATAAAGGGTAAAGGGACCCCTGACCATTAGGCCCAGTCGTGACCGACTCTGGGGTTGCGCGCTCATCTCGCATTATTGGCCGAGGGAGCCGGCGTATAGCTTCCAGGTCATGTGGCCAGCATGACAAAGCCACTTCTGGCAAACCAGAGCAGCACATGGAAACGCCGTTTACCTTCCCGCTATAGCGGTTCCTATTTATCTACTTGCATTTTGATGTGCTTTTGAACTGCTAGGTTGGCAGGAGCTGGGACCGAGCAACGGGAGCTCACTCCGTCACAGGGATTCGAACCACCGACCTTCTGATCAGCAAGCCCTAGGCTCAGCGGTTTAGCCCACAGCGCCACCTTGGTCCTACACACGTCTAATTGGGTCCTACAAGAGACCTACACACGTCTAATTGCTTGGTGCCTTTACTGGGTTTGGGATGGAAACTATTTTGGAGTGTCTTCTAGCCTCTGGCATCTGACCACCAAATAAACAATTTTTTCATACGAGGTAGTACTTCTGTATACTGTTTACAGAATTCTTTACAGAACCCAGCAGGGCCTGAATATTTACATTTCTTGAAAATTGTAATGGCATTTTTGAGCTCTTCTACATGGCCTCTTTTTCTACACTGGCTGATTTTTTTTATTATTATTTTAAGCCTTTGCTCCTCTGAGATCACCTGGATGCTTTGGTTTTCTAATCATAACATGATTTCTCTATGGCCTCCTTCAGCTTCAGTAATGTGTAAATATTAGTAAAACAGAAAAAAGCCAACTCTTTGCAAAATCTCTTGGGGTGTATGGAGCTCATTTCCTGTTGTGAATTTAATTGCTATCATTTTCCACATGGCCCTTTTCCTTATTAACCTAGGTGACAAGAATCTAGAACATTTAATATTATGCTTACAATATTATTTGCTGAACAGAAAGCATTCTCCCACTGATATTGTTTTTTTAGCATAGCCAATTCTCTTTTCTTTAAAAGTACGTTTTGACTGGTCAAATGACCAAGACGACTACAGACTTGCGAAATGATGCATAATCTTGGCCTAGTCAAACCACACAGAGAAGACTGTACAAGGGTATACTACTGTAGGTAACTGTGCTTTCCCCTCAAGTCTAAAGTGTACAGCAGTCAAAGGAAGTATGTTTGGTATTTAACATTACAAACAGTGAGAGTTCAAGTGCGGTTTGGTGGCATTTATTTCTGCTGGTGAATTTGAGGTCTAACATGACCAATGCCTTTCTTAGGATGTGAGTCTCAGCACAAAATGATATACCCACCAGCCCATTTTATGACTTAGCTAGTAATTAGATTTTTTTATTTTTTTTAACCGTGCTTTAACCTAAACTCTGCATGGTTTCTCATTAGGGTTTCTGTTATTTACAGAGTGAGGAGGAAGCGCTCTGTTCTGGTTTTGAGCTTTTACCACTTTGCCATTCTATATTTATTTATCATTACAGCGGTACCTCGGGCATAGCTTGTCAAGTTCTCCCTTATTTTAAGGGAAATTCCCTTATGCTGAATAGGCTTCCTCGCGAGAAAAGGGAAAACTTGACAGCTATGACCTCAGGTTACAGACGCTTCAGGTTACAGACTCCGCTAACCCAGAAATAGTACCTCGGGTTAAGAACTTTGCTTCAGGATGAGAACAGAAATCGCATGGCAGGGGCGCAGCGGCAGCAGGAGGTCCCATTAGCTCATGCATCCCCAAACTGCGGCCCTCCAGATGTTTTGGCCTACAACTCCCATGATCCCTAGCTAACAGGACCAGTGGTTGGGGAAGATGGGAATTGTAGTTGAAAACATCTGGAGGGCCGAAGTTTGGGGATGCCTGCATTAGCTAAAGTGGTGCCTCAGGCTAAGAACAGTTTCAGGTTAAGAACAGACCTCCAGAACGAATTCAGTTCTTAACCCGAGGTAAGGTAAAGGTAAAGGTAAAGGGACCCCTGACCATTAGGTCCAGTCGTGACCGACTCTGGGGTTGCACGCTCATCTCGCATTATTGGCCGAGGGAGCCGGCGTACAGCTTCCAGGTCATGTGGCCAGCATGACAAAGCCACTTCTGGCAAACCAGAGCAGCACATGGAAACGCTGTTTACCTCCCCGCTGTAGCGGTTCCTATTTATCTACTTGCATTTTGACGTGCTTTCGAACTGCTAGGTTGGCAGGAGCTGGGACCAAGCAACGGGAGCTCACCCCGTCGTGGGGATTCGAACCGCTGACCTTCTGATCAGCAAGCCCTAGGCTCAGTGGTTTAGCCCACAGCGCCACCTGGGTCCGAGGTACCACTGTACTTATTCGGGCAAAGTCATGGAACAGTTCCAGAGAGGTCAAATGAAGGGCATGAGAACATAGAACAACAGCAAAAATTACCCTTATGAGAATGGTATATGCACAACTTGCAGACTTAACATATAGAACAAGAGAAGAAGAACATAACATTTAAAGATTCAGATACGTAGCCAGCTGTGTTGGTCTGACACAGTCGAGATATATATATATTGTCCAGTAGCACCTTAGAGACCGACTAAGTTTGTTCTTGGTACAAGCTTTCATGTGCATACACACTTCTTCAGATACAGATAATGTGTATCTGAAGAAGTGTGCATGCACATGAAAGCTTATACCAAGAACAGACTTAATTGGTCTCTAAAGTGCTACTGGACAAATTTTTATTTATTTTTTGTTTGTTTATTTTCGATAACATTTAAAGAAGATTGGAAAACGTTTATTGAAGATATGGGAAATAATTGTGTACAGCTAAAAACACTGGCAGCATTAAGATAAATCCAACCGTGCAAATTTGTTTGTTTGTTTTTTTTTAAAAAAAGATTTTTATTGATTTTCAAACAAGACAAACACAAACAAAACATATAATATAACACTATCCCTTCGTTTTCCCTCCACACACCGGTCCACTTCTGCCACCAGTGGAACCCGTGTGCTTTAAGAATCAAAGGAGTCCAGTTGTGAATTGAGTTCTGCTTCCCCCCTCCCTCCTCCCCCCATATCCCCCCCCTGCCACTGAGAGAACAGGGAGGAAGGAGTTGTGGGGATCTGCATCCCCCAACTCTTTCATAGTCATATTTACAAACCTACAACACATAAGAAAAAGGAAAAAACATAGAAAGAAAAAGAAAAAAAAACAAAAGGAAAATTGGGAAAAGTTAAAACTTCCCAGTTCTTATTATTTTAACATCTTAATTGCGACTCCCTCGATAGTCTTCCTCATGGTTTTCCTGACAAATTCTAATTACTTGTGGCGAATTTTCCAACTCAGTTTCAAATCTTAATCTTGTAATATTAACTCAATCCTCCTCCTTTTTCATGCTGCCCTCCCACAGGTCCCCTCCTGCCACAAGAGGTGCCTGCAGAGCACAGCACTTCCAAGGTTCCATTTCCTCCTCACCCATCTGGGCACCCCCTGCCACTGAGTGCCTCAGAGTAAGGAGAGGGGGGTAGGCAGCTTTCTGCCTAAACACCTCACTTAACTTACAATAATTTACAATAACTTTAAAATTCTTTCCCAAACCATTCTTATACTCCCTTAAGGAAACATAACTTTTTTCCCCTTTCTTTTTTTACATTCCATCTCCTCTCCCTAAGTCTTTTTCCCCCAATTGGTTCAGCATTTCCATTGTCATGCCAAGATTTCGAAAACCGTCTTTCAGAAACCAAAACAATACCTTTTAACTAGAGTTTTTACCCCACACCCATTCTTTCCCAGATCCATCTCCAGACCTTTGCCCCCCCCCTGCCCCTGTCCTTCCCATCCCTCAAAAACACCACTCCACATTTTAACCCCTCCAGGATCTTCAATTCCATTAGTCTTTAAATCCCTTTGTCTCTCATCTTCTTGTTCTGCTTGTTTTTCTTCCTTTTGGAAATCATATTTTGCTTCATCCCAAACAAATTTGTCATAGTCCAAGTCCTCTTCAGTACTTTCATCCAGTTGTTTCTCCTCACACACAGTCTCAGTATCAGCAGTCTCCAAGTTTAGATTATCCTCTAAGTCCTGGACTTGGACTTCAATCTCGACTGGTGGTAAGTTGGGATGTTGCCGTTCCTTATAAAAGTCTTCCCATGACAGCAAATAGTTCAGCACAGTCTCCTGGAAGGCTCGAGAAAGCTTTGTTTTCATACCTCTCGTAACCGCAGATAAACAGGGGGTAGGGAACAATGGGTACTGGAAAATTCCTTTCTCAGACGATCGACTCCATTTTGGCTGTTCTTTTCCTTAGTTCTTAACTCAGTCCCAAATCCGTTCTTACTTCCAATTTAAATAGTTCTATCACGTTTTCAAACAAATTTTTCTGTTCACAGCAGTACAATCAATCCACCCGATCTTTTAACAGTTTGACAGCTTTTGACAGCTGTCAAAACGCTCTTCCCCTTAATGCCGCTGTACCTCAAGGGGTGCCGGACTCAGGGGCTGAGATGGTTCCAAAAAAGTCTTTTTTCCCTCTCGGGTCCACAATTTCAAGTTCTTTCGTTGTTCGGCTTAGGTTTTTTTTTCCCCAAACGCCTCCCAGTTTCCCATTAGGAAGAGACCGACTTCCGTTTCTTTAAAGTCTCTCCTATTTTTCCAATCGGCAAATTTAGGATCCAGATCAAAGTTCCACTTACTTCTTTAGGAATCTTTAGTTCAAATCGGAAGAATCCGCCGCTTGCCGGGTCAGGACTTGGAGCTTCGCTTCCCGGAGGTAAGATGTGGCCCAAAATGGCTCCCGCGGTTCAACCCCGCCGGCTCACGATCGCTCTATTGAGCTCTCGGGCGGCGGGGGATCCGCCAAACGGAGCAGCCGCTGGACGCCTGAGTCATCGGAACTCTCGATCCGATGCTTTTACGGGGAGTCCGCTCGCTCTGCGGAG
This sequence comes from Zootoca vivipara, assembly GCF_963506605.1. Lineage (NCBI taxonomy): Eukaryota > Metazoa > Chordata > Lepidosauria > Squamata > Lacertidae > Zootoca > Zootoca vivipara. Next base: position 10,489,571 of record NC_083282.1, on the reverse strand, counting down.
TTCCCCCCCCTCCGAGAAGCCAGGGACTTCGGCACGCGAAGTCCCTGCGTCCTTCTCATCGCCGCGACGAACCGGAAGTCTCCCAACCGTGCAAATTTGTTTTGATGGTTGCAGTAATGGAATACTGAATGGTATAGTTTTTGTAAAATATGCAGGGATGTGTGGTATGTAAAATGAACCATGGAAAGAGAAGAAGCGAAGCCATTGATATCTTAAGGATGTAAAATGAGTATTTTAAATTGCTAAACGGAAATTTTAATAAAAATGAGAGAGAGAAAGAGAGAGAGAGAGAGAAGGAGAGAGAGAGAGAGCTCAGGCAGTTAGTCAAGGTACTCTGGTAATCAAGCTGGCAACATGGCAATGCTAACCTGATCTTAGCATCCTATAGTCCAGCTCAAAAAGGTTAGTGAGTGTTGAGCCAACATTAAATCAGAGCTTCACTATGTATTCTTCAGTTCTGAAGTGATCCCAGCCAATCATGGCACACCTGGTAAGAAGGCTGATGTCATAACGCTACATAACCACTCAGATTATGCCATGTGATGACATCACTCAAGGCAAATAAGGGCAATTGAGAGCAACAGGGCAATATTGCCTAAAGCAGTAACATGGGCAATCCAAGCCAATGAAGGAACACACAACTGAACTGGTTTATGTCACAAAGCTATGAATGAGATGAAGTCACTGGAGGCAAGCGAAGCTAACTGGGAGTGAAAGTATGCATGGGGCCACGCGAACAAATGGCCAACAGGAGTGCTAAAGAACTGTTGGAAAGCATACGGTGACCTTCAATACCATAAAAAGATTCACCCAAAAAATTGCAAGTAGTTTGGGCTTGCAATTAATACAGAGAAAGCAGCTCAGTGTTTGCGTTCAGCATTGGAAATTGTCCCCTCTTGAAAACAAGCATATGCATCAGAGGTAAAAGGTAAAAAAAGGTAAAGGACTCCTGGATGGTGAAGTCCAGTCAAAGGTGACTCTGGGGTTGTGGCGCTCATCTTGCTTTCAGGCCGAGGGAGCCGGCATTTGTCCACAGACAGCTTTCGGGTCATGTGGCCAGAGTGACTAAACCGCTTCTGGCGCAACGGAAACTTCGTTTACCTTCCCACTGCAGTGATACCTATTTATCTACTTGCACTGGCATGCTTTCGAACTCCTAGATTGGCAGGGACAGAGCAAGGTACAGCCTTGAGCTCAGCCATCTTTCTGACATGGGTATAAGGAATACATGGTTTTGAGGCTATGTATCACCCCCACCCTGGGTAGGATTTTATTGTACCTGTCAATATCTGAATCAAGCTAAGTGTTATCATTGTCATCACCCACTGCAGGCGCACCTGGTGCCTAAATTAATGCATTTTAGATACCAGGAGGAATTAAAGAACCTTTAATGAGGGTGAAAGAGGAGAGCGCAAAATATGGTCTGAAGCTCAACATCAAAAAAACCAAGATCATGGCCACTGGTCCCATCACCTCCTGGCAAGTAGAAGGGGAAGAAATGGAGGCAGTGAGAGATTTTACTTTGTTGGGCTCCGTGATCACTGCAGATGGTGACAGCAGTCACACTATTAAAAGACGCCTGCTTCTTGGGAGAAAAGCAATGACAAACCTAGACAGCATCTTAAAAAGCAGAGACATCACCATGCCAACAAAAGTCCTTATAGTTAAAGCTATGGTTTCCCCAGTAGTGATGTATGGAAGTGAGAGCTGGACCATAAAGAAGGCTGATTGCCGAAGAATTGATGCTTTTGAATTATGGTGCTGGAGGAGACTCTAGAGAGTTCCATGGACTGCAAGAAGATCAAACCTATCCATTCTGAAGGAAATCAGCCCTGAGTGCTCACTGGAAGGACAGATCCTGAAGCTGAGGCTCCAATACTTTGGCCACCTCATGAGAAGAGAAGACTCCCTAGAAAAGGAGAAGGGGACGACAGAGGACGACAGAGGACGAGATGGTTGGACAGTGTTCTCAAAGCTACGAACATGAGTTTGACCAAACTGCCGGAGGCAGTGCAAGACAGGAGTGCCTGGCGTGCTCTGGTCCATGGGGTCACTAAGAGTCAGACACGACTAAACGACTAAACAACAACAGATACCAGGAAAAGACCCTTTTATTTTCCCAGGCTTTTAACCATTGATGCATCCCTCCAACCTGCTGTCATTACACTGAGCACCACCTTCTGCTGTTTTTATTGAGATTCTATTGTAAACCATCATGGAAATATTGAGCTAAACTAAAATATCCTGCTTAGCGAGGCATATCTGGCTCCATCTTTATTAACTTTCAGGAAGAACTTGAACACACTCCTGTTTCTCCAGGAATTTGTTGGCCGGAGAATACTGTTCCTGGCAACCCTGAGATCCCTGGGTGACGTAATGTTTTTAACTGAAACTATTTTTTAGATGTTTCTAATTATAACTGTAAAACACCTCTAAAAATGTGGATGTGTTTACTGCCCGGGGTTCCTTCGAGAAGAATGGTGCCCTATTAATTTAATAAATAACCTAAATATTTGAATGGAAGCATTCTCCCCATCTATTGGACATACAGGAAGTATTACCAACCCATAATAGTATGGTAGAATAGCCCCAATAATGAGATATTTCCTCCCGAACACCGTGTCCTTTTCTATCTGAACATTGCCTGCAACCATTTCTCTGTGAATTTAGCTTTAACAGATCAGAGTTAAAAACCAACAGGTGTGTGTGTGTGTTTTTAAGTGATGACAGAGCCATGGAAAAATGCGCAAACAGTTTTGACAAGATGTCAGAGGGGGCCTTAAAAGAATGAGCGTGGGACAAAGTCTTTGCTGCGCCGGACAAGATAAATCAAACAAAAGCAACACCCTGGCAGGAGAAATCTTAACAGATTAGTCCAGCAGGTCTTATTTTTACTACTTGTCACAATTAGCACTATATTATATGGCTAAGTGGCAACTTCTCATCGCCTTGTTAGCATTAAATGGGAAGCACCCTTTGAGAGTGCAAGGGTTGCATTGCTAGGTGAGCCAGTTCATGCAGGTTCTGACAATGATTTGCTGGTTTCCATTTTTGGTGTGAGCTGTTGCGTGGTCTGCAGAAGACTGCGTGAGCACCTCTATACAAACACCAGCCAGCAGGGTGGGGCAGCAAGTGCTGAGCCGAGGGGTGTGTGGAGAGATATCAGGGAGCTTGGCACATTATGGTGGCATCAGCAAGGGCAATCCAATGCTCTACCTACCTGCTGCACCCATACTGGGCCAATCTCCTTGCCACCTTTCCTTCTTGGTTACCATGGGAAGCAGGTGGCACTGTGGTCTAAACCACTGAGCTGACATGGTCGATTTCTTTATCTCATTTTTAATTCACTTGTACCAATCCACATAGTATTTAAGAAGGGGAGGAGGAGAACTTATTGTTGCGCCCAAGGTAGTCTAAACCACTTGGGCTTGCCCATCAGAAGGTCGGTGGTTCATGACAGGGTGAGCTCCCATTGCTGTGTCCCAGCTCCTGCCAACCTAGCAGTTCGAAAGCATGCCAGTGCAAGTAGATAAATAGCTACTGCTTTGGCGGGAAGGCGTTTCTGTGTGCTCTGCTTTCTGCACAGTGTTCCGTTGCACCAGAAGCGGTTTAGTCCTGCTGGCCACATGACCCAGAAAGCTGTCTGTGGACAAACGCCGGCTCCCTTGGCCTGAAAGTGAGATGAGCGCCGCAACCCCATAGTCACCTTTGACTGGACTTAACTGTCCAGGGGTCCTTTACCTTATTGAGCCAATCTCCTTGCTGCCTCTCCTTCTTGGTTACCAGCAATGACCTCTATGTTTGGAAACCAGGTGAACAACACGGCCCCACCCCACCAGTCACTGCCACATGCCAGATCTACAATTAGTGCTAAGACAGTCCCTGCCCTGGGTCTCACCATTTATTTATTTTTTAAAAAAAGCATGACACGCAAGGACAAAGGAAGATGAGCAAGAAGAAGAAGCACGTTCAACTCGACTTTTTGAAGTCACAGTTCTTAACACAGTTATTCTGTCTCTGTAGATTTTCGTTGTCCAAAAGAGTAGCCACTCCTCCATGTTGTCAGACAAGTTTGCTAATGCGTGGCAATATCTTCACAATTTATTAAATGTGAAATATATACACTTCAGTTCTGGGGCGGGTGGGAATCTGCATTAGCTCTCTGGGTTTCTCTATATTCCTTTTCCTTGGCTCCAATGGACAAAGGAAATGGTGAGCAGGTATATAATTATTTGAGGTGTCGTGATAAAATAATGCGCCAAGAGCTTGCAGTCCAGTCATAGTTGCATCAACCAGAAAGCGGTCAGGCTGGAATGCAAAGATCAAAGTCTTATCCTGACAGCACAACTAAGGCACAGCACTCACACAGTTAATAAGAGTCTGGGTTGCAGAATGTTAACACACCATAATGTTCGGGCAAGGACTGGGCATGGCCTGGGTGGTAGAAGGGTGGGGCTCAAGATGAGTCACTTGTGAAGCATTTTAGAAGCATTTCTGCTACAACAGACTTATTTCTCCAATATGTAGCTTGAATATGTATTAGTGCTATCATGCAGGGTCAGCTGAAGACATTTTGGCAATTTGGAAGAATTAAAACATGTAGGAAACAAAACAAACCCTTAAAATCTCTTCCTGTACACTAATGGTACTCAAAATTTTCTGCCTGAGAGAACCACCTCGCTTTGTCTCATGGTAAGGGTAACATGGACCTTCTCTTCCTTACTCACACAGGGTGATGCTATAACTCTGAGTATATGCCAATTGAAAAACCACCAATAGCAGGATAAACAATCAGAATATGGGGGCTCGTTTCCATTTAAAGGCAAATTTACCTAATTTCTGAAACGCTATGTGAACCGAAAACCGGCGGCCGTACAAAACTCGTACTGCTCTGACTTTTGCAGTGCCAAGTAACGTGTACAAGATTGCATATACACTGCAAAATATGCATTGAAATGCATATATTTGTGAACGTAACACACAAAGAAATGCACTGTATCAGGGGACAAGTGCTTTGCAAAAATGTGCATATTGGGGCAAGCCGGCATACAAAAAAAATGTGTTTATTAGTATAAATTCGCAGAAAAATACGGTTGAATTTTCAAAAAAGAATGTGGAAGTGTGAAGGACTTAATTTAAGATGGAGAGAATGGGAAATAAAGAGAAACCAAAACTGATGGATATGCCCATCCCTAGGTTCCACTCTCTTGAATACGTCAGTTAACATATTCCACTTTAAGTTCCCCAATAGCTTATTAAAGCTGTCAAAAGTCACCTTTGTGGCCCCTGTGGTGGGGCAAGCAGGATACACGTGGAAAGATAAATAGAAAGCTTCACATATCTCCTAGAGGGAAGGTTTACTGCTGGACTGATGGGAAGTTTGGTAGACAGTATGAATATACCCCTAAGTGACTTAAGGTGAGGCATTCCACTTCATACATAAGTAACATTCTTTACTCAAGTGAAATGAGAGATAGCGACATGAAGCTTTAAAAAAAATGAGCCTGAGGAGGGGAGCAAATAAAACAAAGCATATTTGACATTTATAGATGAAAGTTGGGAATGGGTTGATGTGGGAACCAATGGTATTTGGCTGTAAAACGTCTGACGTGCAGAAAAACCCCAGTAGACTTCAAAAGCCTCAGAATTTTTTATTGGGGGAGAATATTTATTTTAATTAACACACACATGCATACAACCAATTTAGGGGCAAGGTTAGGCATCCTCAACTTTTTTCAAGGATTGTGTATGTGGAAGTAAAAACAATGAAAATCATTACAAGCAAAGTTAGTATTCTTTAAAACAAGAGCTGGACAAACACTTTTCCTCAGAGGCCATATTTGCTTGAGGATAATGTCTTGCGAGGGCTGAATGCCAGCCACTGCTGGGAGCTGATGATAGTTGAAGCAGGAGATAAAATTGTTCGGGATGAACTATTCCAGAATAAAGGCCCTCTCCCACTCCAATTTTTCACAATTGATAATTCAGATTGTTGTTGTTTAGTCGTTTAGTCGTGTCCGACTCTTCGTGACCCCATGGATCAGAGCACGCCAGGCACTTCTGTCTTCCACTGCCTCCTGCAGCTTGGTCAAACTCATGTTCGTAGCCTCGAGAACACCATCCAACCATCTTGTGCTCTGTCGTCCCCTTCTCCTTGTGCCCTCAATCTTTCCCAGGCATCCCCAAACTGCGGCCCTCCAGATGTTTTGGCCTACAACTCCCATGATCCCTAGCTAACAGGACCAGTGGTCGGGGAAGATGGGAATTGTAGTCCAAAACATCTGGAGGGCCGAAGTTTGGGGATGCCTGATCTTTCCCAACATCCGGGTCCTTTCCAGGGAGTCTTCTCTTCTCATGAGGTGGCCAAAGTATTGGAGCCTCAACTTCAAGATCTGTCCTTCCAGTGAGCACTAAGGGCTAATTTCCTTCAGAATGGATAGGTTTGATCTTCTTGCTGTCCATGGGACTCTTAAGAGTCTCCTCCAGCACTATAATTCAAATAATTCAGATTAGAATCCCCAATTCTAGGCAGGTCTACTCAGAAGTAAGCCCCATTGATGGATTGAAGGTACACTCAAATAAGTATACAGAGAATTATTTTTCGGTACAACAAACCAATACATCTGCAGTTGTGGAAAGCAAATGGAAGTACAGTGGTACCTCTACTTATGAATTTAATGTGTTCCGAACACACATTTGTAAGTTGAAAAAAAGTAGTTCAAATCCCATAGAAATGCATTGGGAGAAAAAATTCGTAAGTCGAAGCAACCCTATCTAAAAATTCATAAGTAGAAAAAATCCTATCTAAACTGCATCCAAGATGGCGGACGGAGCTCCATTCGTAAGTAGAAACATTCGTAAGTAGAGGTACCACTGTAGTTCCTTTCTGACTTTAGTGTGCTGCATTTTCACACATACATCCACATATGGCAGAAACCTACCAATTTGTTCTGAGACAGCTGAGGCAAAAACTTATTTCCCCAAGCAACAAAACCAGGAACACACACACACCAGTCTGTTTTTGTTTCTTTCTTTTTTACAAAATAAAGTCCTGCTCTTTCCAGTTGTTATGACTTTGCAGAGAAAAGAGGGGAAACTACTTTTCAAGCCAGGAAAACATGTCTGAAATTACAAGAAACCTAGAGCTGCAGATTGTCCATCTGTGTTTAAATATAACACGACACAGAATGGGGGGGGGGCTTCTGCAGATGTATAGCTAGGTATACAGAGGTCCATTTATCATGTGATATCTTGCTACTGCTTTCTTGTTTAATGAACCAGGTTGTTACATATTCCTTCCTGATGTAAAATCCCTTCTCGCCACTTGGCAGGAAAAAGAGGTCCCCAAGCCATTCCAAGGTTAGAGGTCACTCATTGGGCAGTTTGGACATCCGGATGGACTCTGCATGTCATTCTATGAAGTGGTAAGGAGAATGTTCCCCACACATATGGTTTAGGCATCATCTGCACTATACATTGAAAGGAAGCCATCTCGTACCACTTTAAACACTTACCCAGCTTCCCCCAGAGTATTCTGGTAACTGTAGTTTGTTAGGGGGCTGTTAAGAGACCCTTTCCCCCCACACATCTATTTCCTAAATGGCTTAGCAGCCAATCCCTCATCCCAGGGAAGTCTGGGAATTGTACCATTTTATACAAATACTGCATGTCCTCCCTCCCTTTCTCTTACACAAACACACACACACCCTCCCAGCTTAGCCTCTTTGTTGTACAGGAGAGACGGCACGTACGGAATAGGGAAGGATGCAAATTACAGAGTCATAGGCAAATAAAATGTAACTGTAAAAAAAGCTTCAAAATTCATTGCGATAAGACTATGTACTTTGGTGTGTGAGGGCATGGAGACAACTATCAAAGCCACCTGCAGAATGATGAAAAGGATGGAAAACAAGGAAACCTACTTGGGCGGGGATTGGTCGTTATTCATGCTGCTCTACTATAGAAACACTTTTCGAGGGTACAAATCTGAATTTCTAGGCTGCATGCTTGCGATCAAAATGAAACTGAAAATGTTTTTAGAGAGAATATTTGAATTACCCGTATCCCTGCTCATGATTCTGAGCGTGTAGGGAAAGTTCTTTAAGCTCGGTCATTGAGAAATCATATTTGCCCATCAGTTGTGCAGCATGATGTGCCCAGTTTAATTTTTTTTAAAAGATAGAAAATCTTAGGGATAGCATGACCTAGACATGGACATGCTGAACGTCAGATAGCAACGTATATTCTGCTTTTTACAAAAACCTCCAGAGCAGGAAAAGTAATTGCTTTTACTTGGCCTGCTTCCATAATATTGCAAGTCATAAAATGTTTCATTAAATAGCTTTCAAGCTCAACCGTATTTGTTGTCAGATGTTGCCGACACCCTGTATAATAATTTGAACTCTGAGCATAAAATACGGTTGGGTCGATATTCCTAGCCAATGTTATCATCAAAGACTCGTCATCACAGCCTCATTTTGACTGGCCTCCCATTTGTTGAGTCATCGACTGGACAAAACTTTTGTTTTCTTTTGCAAGTGTGGTTTCAGCGGGGAATTGAACTGGGTGACCTTTTCCATTTGAGGGCTTCTCATCTTTCACTTGCACACTCTTCCTCCTCTCCTGTAGAGGGCTTAGGGAACCACATGTGATACGGTGGTTCGGTTTTGCAAAAAGCTTCAGCTTTGAAAAGACTGCACATTTCTCAATATTGCAAAGCTTCACCCTTTTATCTTCCCGTGAAATAAAAGTCTGGTTCCAAATAATCAGATGAGGTCTGGTTCCATAGCAAGAGGAAAACCTTTGTTAACCACTAAAAGTTTTTATGGACTGTGCGAGACTCGGGATCAAATCCTTTACTGTGTCATAAAACTACTAGCACTCGGTGATCTCTTCTAGTCTAGCCAAACCTCAAGGGAATGTTGTGATAAAATGGGGCATGTCCTTGCATGCTACCCAAACTCGTTGGAGGAAACATACATTGAATGAAGTACTAAAGCACAATGTTCGAGAGGCCTCCCTTCTGATATTGTGTTACTAAGCGGGGAGTTAATCTATGGGGTCGATCTGAACTTTGCAATCTGAAATTTGCAGCAGAGTGCATTGTGAAGAATTTGAGTTCTGCAACAAAAGTTCTGCAACAAAAGACCTAAAGATAGCAAAAGGGATATGGGCCAGAGTGGGGCAGCGGAGTTCACACCCTATGTGAAATGCCCCAAATATGCATAGCAACTTTCATTTTTCATTCTCTCTCTCTCTCTCTCTCTCTCTCTCTCTCTCTCTCTCTCTCAATAATTTTTATTTGGTTTTACAAGTATAAAATTATAACAATACAAAATACATATCCATATTTAGAGATTCCTCCAAATCTCTGGCCTTCCCACCTTCTCCTCTATTGGTCCTATTGTCAACCTTTCCAACTGCATATTATTCGGTAATCCATATTTTATGTCACTCCATTTTGTCCGTAATATTTGCTACATTACAAGTGTTATTGTAGTCCTGATGTTTTCATCTGCTTACAGTGATCTCCCATATAAGTTATAAATTTTCCCCATTCTTTATTAAAGTTTTGGACTTCTTGGTTCCTGAGCTTTTCGGTCAGTTTTGCCATTTCGGCATAATCCAACAGCTTGGTTTGCCATTCCTCTCTGGTAGGGATTTCGTTTTCTTTCCATCTCTGGGCTAGTATGGAGATTCTAGGTAGGGTCTGTGTGCTGTGAGTTATCTGGCGCCTGATGTACCAGTCAATACATTTTAGATTTTATGTCATTGTTCATGTCAAGAAATTCGTCTTGTAGCTGCTTGTACTGAGCTATTCTGGGATGACTGGAAGGGCAGACTGCGGCACTTAGTTAAAACTTAAGAAGCTTGCTAGATCGGGTCAAAGGCCCATTCTATTACCACAGTGATCAGCCAAATGCCTGTAGCAGGCATGTCCAACAGGTAGATCGTGATCTACCGGTAGATCACTGGACGTCTGCGGTAGATCACTGGTAGATCATTGGCTCCCTCCAAAGAAGCTGAACAACTGTGGCTCCCCTAAAAAAAGCTCAACATTTTACCTCCTCCCTGGAAAAAAACTCAACAACTTTGACCCGAACCCCCTCAAAATGGGCCTTCCTCCTTCCTAAAAAAGCTCAACAACTTTGACCTGAACCCCCAAAAAGGGGGTAGATCACTGCCAGTTTTTAACTGTGAGTAGATTGCTGTCTCTTGGGAGTTGGCCACCCCTGGCCTATAGAAATCCATAGGCAGGACCCAAGAAGACCAAAACTTCAATAAAGAATGGGTGTGTGTGATAATTTATCTAGGAGACCACTGTAAGCAGATGGAAAGAGTAGCAGGATTCCAGGATCCTTGCTCTATCTGACAGCTTTCTTGCAGCTGTTGCTACTAACAAACAGCAGCAAACAATGTTTGGAATCCTAACGATAGGCAGGTAATAAAGGCAGTAACTGCCTTGCCTTAAATGACTTGATTTAGATTGGTTTCAGGCATCCCCAAACTGCGGCCCTCCAGATGTTTTGGCCTACAACTCCCATGATCCCTAGCTAACAGGACCAGTGGTCAGGGATGATGGGAACTGTAGTCCAAAACATCTGGAGGGCCGAAGTTTGGGGGTGCCTGGTTTAGATTAAAGCTGCCACAAACAATGTCTTTTCTCTATAGCAGATGATCTCGAGAAAGGGTTTTAATTAGGGCTAAGGCAAATATTTTCCTATTTTAACTTTCATTTTGAAACTCATGCTTCAGGGGAGGGGCAGAAATCTTTACCAAATGTTTGCTTTTTCCTGGTTATGTTTGTTGCCTGCAGTTTTTAAAAGTCGCTGAAATAGCATGCAGCGGAAAATTCCACGCAAAGCACAAAGCTATTCTGAATAGGTAAAGAGCTCACTTGTACAACAGTGCCCCCTTATGCCCATAAAGGCTGGCTGGATGTGACTTTTAAGAGATATCCATCCAATAGTTTCTAGAAAAGGATATAATTTTAAAACAGAAAGAAGTGGGGAAGTGAAAGCAAATTGATCGTCTTCATTATTATTATTTTTAAAGCTTATGTACTAGGGACCTTTTATTTTTTAAAAAAATACATATCCCACTGCTAAGACAAAAGCTTGATAAAATTGACATTAATTGGCAAATCAAAGCAACTTTGAGCGAACATGCTGAAAGCAGACATGGCACACTGAGACAAGAAGTAATGTTATTATTCAACATGGCATTTTGCAAAAGAGCACTGCCAGGATAGTAAAATGTATCTGGTCTTTGTGCAGTGGGCTTGTTAATTCCCCCCCCCCCCAGTTGGAACATGTTTCAATTGTCTTCCATTATTATTATTATTATTATTATTATTATTATTATTATTATATCTGTAGCATCAGAGATGCTTGAGCAAAACGTTCAGTGTGCATGCCAAAAAGCTGTTTATAGTACATGAGCAAAAGTAATAATCTCTATTTTTTTTAAAAAATCTACCCACCCATTTGCCTCACACTTATGGCACATAGTCCAATATTCTTTTTAGGTTTCTAGTTGGTTCAGAACAAATTTTGTTTATTGTTAAAAGCATGGCTGAGCTAATACTTTGATTGGCGGTGACTCAATGCAAATGTGTAAAAATTCTAGATCTACTTTCCAGAACTACCAGCCACTCCACTTACCACAGCATTTCCATGAAGGTGAAAGCTTGCGTGTTATTTTCCATGACTTTAGCCAGCCATGGTTCTCAGATATGTGTCTCCTGCATTTCCATTTGAAATGTTTCAGACAATATGTGGTCAAACACCAGTGATAAACATAGCATGTTTTGCTGGTAATCTAAGCTTAGTTATGAGGTGTGAGTCCTAATCATACCAATCCATTTACCATCACTGGCCGTCATACAGGGACCTTTATAAAAAAAAGGTAATGGTAAAGGTAAAGGACCCCTGGGGTTGTGTCGCTAATCTCGCTTTCAGGCCGAGGGAGCCGGCGTTTGTCCACAGACAGCTTTCTGGGTCATGTGGCCAGCAGGACTAAAGCGCTTCTGGCACAACGGGACACAGTGACGGAAACCAGAGTGCACGGAAACGCTGTTTACCTTCCTTCCACAGCAGTACCTATTTATCTACTTGCACTGGTGTGCTTTCGAACTGCTAGGTTCGCAGGAGCTGGGATAGAGCGACGGGAACTCACCTTGTCACGTGGATTCGAACCGTCAATCTTCTGATCAGCAAGCCCAAGATGCTCAGTGGTTTAGATCACATCGCCACCCATGTCCCCTCGAATATGGTACACAGAGACCTATACCATATGAAGAAACCCTTAACCATGTGTTGTTTTTGATACTCTACTCTGAACACAGCTTCTCAAAGGAAAAGAGCATCCCCTACTGGCAGGAAGGCCATCTAGGAGACGAAATAGTATGCCCTCGTGTACAAAGCAAAATGCACAGAACTGTATTTGTTACACATACACACACCCCAAAAAAGCTAAAATTAACGGGAGACTCCGGAATCGGAGTGAAGTAGCAGTGGAAGAAGATTGGAAGAAATTTAAAATTTATTTAAAGAATAAACGTATAATAGATTAGAATTAGTGGAAGTGAGGGAGATAAAATAGAGGTTGTAGATAATACAATGGTGTGAAATAAGTATTGATAGAAGTTAAGGACAATTTAATTAAGAAGTAAGATCTAGATAGAATTTAAAAGGATAAGATATAAAAGATTAAAGAATTAAGGTATAGTTAAAGTAACAATTAGAATTTATATAAGATTTAGAGTTTACTAAGGAGGATATGTAAAGAATCGCAGAAGGAGGTGGAATGAGGAAGTCAATAGATTGGAAATAAGGGTTATAGTTAGAATTTTTGTTTTTGCATTTTTGTATTTTTTGTATTCTTGTTTTTTTCTTTTTTATGTTTTGTAATTTTCTTTGTGTGTTTTGTATTTTTGTATGTTTTGTTGTTTGAGAAAATCTTTAATAAATACATTTTTTAAAATAGCTAAAATTAAAGCCAGTCCTCCCAAAAAGGCACCACGCTACTTTGGGAGAAGAGAACAACGCCATTCTGAAAGAGATAAATTCACAACGATGGCAGGGCAGAACTCAATATGTTTCTGTCTGCAGCTCATGGCAGAAAAAAAATGTACCACTTGTTTCTTCCATCACAATGCTCAAGGAACCCGAAGGGATGTACCCAAGTTCTAAATTAATATTTGTACTGTTTATAATCAGCACTTAGCTGGATTAAATTAGCTGTTTCACAAAGTAGGGTTAAGCTCTAAAGACAGCTCTTTAGGAAGAACGCACTGAAATGAGCAGCAAGCTGAACTGTTAATGGATGGTTTCCTGTATGCAACTATTTTATTAGCAATCTGACCGCGGTGAAATGTTAAAAATGAAAGCAAAACTTCACCATATAGAACCGTTTGCATTGCCTTGTGTGATTATTACTGGGTACACAGTACTGGCTTCAGATGCAGTAGGTCACCCCATTCCTCAATTTGGTCCAGAGCTACTTTTGGGGGAAAGTGCATCAAAACACAGTATTTCCTAGGAAACAACAGCACAGATGTGGAATAAAGATTGCTGCTCAAGTCATGTGTATGTTGTTTCCCAACATCATATATAAAAAGTATCTCCCAGGGTCTTATGGACCATGATAAAAACAAGTTGAAGCCTCTGCAGGACTAAAAAGAGCACAAAAAAAACCAAAAACCATCGCAGTTTATATGGCTGCAAAGGAATATTATGAATAGAAATCTTGCAAGCCAGTTATGAGGACATGTTCTCATCCCCTGGCTCAAAATATGATGCTCATTGCCAACCTCTCCTGAGGCTAGATTGTACACTGTGTAGGACTGCACATGCTGTTGTTGTTTAGTTGTTTAGTCATGTCTGACTCTTCGTGACCCCATGGACCAGAGCACTCCTGTCTTCCACTGCCTCCTGCAGTTTGGTCAAACTCATGTTCGTAGCTTCAAGAACACTGTCCAGCCTTCTCGTCCTCTGTCGTCCCCTTCTCCTTGTGCCCTCAATCTTTCCCAGCATCAGGGTCTTTTCCAGGGAGTCTTCTCTTCTCATGAGGCGGCCAAAGTATTGGAGCCTCAGCTTCACAATCTGTCCTTCCAGTGAGCACTCAGGGCTGATTTCCTTCAGAACGGATAGGTTTGATCTTCTTGCAGTCCATGGGACTCTCAAGAGTCTCCTCCAGCACCACAATCCAAAAGCATCAATTCTTCGGCGATCAGCCTTCTTTATGGTTCAGCTCTCACTTCCATACATCACTACTGGGGAAACCATAGCTTTAACCATACGGACCTTTGTCAGCAAGGTGATGTCTCTGCTTTTTAAGATGCTGTCTAGGTTTGTCATTGCTTTTCTCCCAAGAAGCAGGCATCTTTTAATTTCGTGACTGCTGCCACCATCTGCAGTGATCAGGGAGCCCAAGAAAGTAAAATCTCTCACTGCCTCCATTTCTTCCCCTTCTATTTGCCAGGAGGTTATGGGACCAGTGGCCATGATCTTGGTTTCTTTGATGTTGAGCTTCAGATCATATTTTGCGCTCTCCTCTTTCACCCACATCAAAAGGTTCTTTAATTCCTCCTCACTTTCCGCCATCAAGGTTGTGTCATCAGCATATCTGAGGTTGTTGATATTTCTTCCGGCAATCTTAATTCCATCTTGGGATTCATCCAGTCCAGCCTTTCACATGATGAATTCTGCATATAAGTTAAATAAGCAGGGAGACAATATACAGCCTTGTACTCCTTTCCCAATTTTGAACCAATCAGTTATTCATATCCAGTTCTAGCTGTAGCTTCTTGTCCCACACAGAGACAGATGAGGTGATCAGGCACTCCCATTTCTTTAAGAACTTGCCATAGTTTGCTGTGATTGACATAGTCAAATGCTTTTGCATTGTCAATGAAGCAGAAGTAGATGTTTTTCTAGGACTGAACATAGTTATAACCTAAAGGGGAGGAAGGCAAAAAGATTATCTGAAATATGGCAAAGAATTTGGGACAAAATGGTACAGTTGGTGTTAAGCGTGCCAGAGTAGGAACAATTGCAGCATGCCACTGTGACTTTTGCTCAGTCTGAATGTGAAAATACTGCGGAACCAACTAAAAAGTGGTACAATTAGAAAGATTTGCTTATTTCTATTTCTACAGATAACGGGGCATTTTATCCTTCTGTTGATTGGGGTAGGAAACAAGAGGAAACACCATTACAGTCAAACTCGTACCCTTGGTGAGAACTGCCATTTAAACCATACCCCTTTAAAAAAAATATATACTGAAAGGTATTAAAACTTTCTTCAAACAACTGAAGTTTCCTCTTCTAATTTTTCCTGCTAGTGATGCCTTATGGAAGAACTGGCCACAATATTTAGATCCCATTCACAACTTTGACTGGCTCTTTCTTTTCTCTCTTCCCCCGCCCTCCCTGTTTTCTTCTCAATTATATCTATGTATCAAATCCCTTAAACCTTTGGGAAGCCTGACATTTCATTGGTCCACGCTAATTAACAGAATTTGCTAATTCCTTTATAGTAATCCTCTTACCTGTACAGAGCTATTTCTGTTAGGGTCATCATGATCCTGAGGCCTCAATCTCCTCTCCAGATCTTTCTATCTTCGAGTAGAAGGCTGCTGGGGAGCCACATTTGCCTGAGCGTCAACCAATTGAGGACATTGGTGGTTACACTGGGGAAACCTGGAGCCGAGCCCCTGAGCTGACAAGGTAGATTCCTTTATGTTGTTTTTAATTCACTTGTACTGTACATAGTCTTTAGAATGTGTTTTAAGAAGGGGAGGAGGAGAACTTATTGTTGCGCCCAGGGTGGTCTAAATCACTGAGCCTCTCGGGCTTGCCGATCGGAAGGTAGGCAGTTTGAATCCCCGTGACGGGGTGAGCTCCCATTGCTCTGTCCCAGCTTCTGCCAACCTAGCAGTTTGAAAGCATGCCAGTGCAAATAGATAAATAGGTACCGATGCAGCAAGAAGGTAAATGGTGTTTCTGTGCGCTCTGGTTTCCATCACAGTGTCCCGTTGTGCCAGAAGTGGTTTAGTCCTACTGGCCACATGACGCGGAAAGCTGTCTGTGGACAAACGCCGGCTCCCTCAGCCTGAAAGCGAGATGAGCGCCACAACGCCATAGTCGCCTTTGACTGGACTTAACAATCCAGGGGTCCTTTACCTTTTTTTACCATTTACTCCCAAAACTTATAAAATTTTAGGTTGATGGGTCTTTCTACTAGGAGCAAGCTGTGGATGTTTTTGATTGCGTTTACATAGGATGAAAGATGTAGGGTAGGAAATCCAGTCACTTAAAAGGAAGCTTGGCTGCCACATCCCACACAAACACCTACCATCCATGTTCCACAAAACACATTGACTTGGAAGTTGGATCACTGAAAAGACAGTAAGAGTTTTCAGTGAAAGCAAATTCTTAGCAAGTGCACCTGGAACGCCAAGTTTACCAATTGACCATTGAATCCATTGCGTGTTAATATTGGAAGTAACTCCCAAGGACCATCACTTTCCATCGGAACTTACCCGGACTCTGTGATCATCTTATGAGGCCCTCCGTTTGTGTGCCTCCTCCACAAGAGGTCTGGAGGGTGGCAACACGAGAACGGGCCTTTTCTGTAGTGGCCCCCCATTTGTGGAATGGTCTTCCCAGGGAGGTTTGGCTGGCACCTTCATTATACGTCTTTAGGTGCCAGGCGAAAACATTCCCCTTCAACCAGACTTTTGGCTGACTAACATCCCATGTCTTTTTAAATGTGTTTGTGGGGGGGGGGTTGGTTTGGTTTCTTCTTGTTTTTATTACATATTTTGTGTTTTATCTTGTAATAGATAGATAGATAGATAGATAGATAGATAGATAGATGATAGATAGATAGATAGATTTTTTGTTTTATGATTTTAAATACTCATTTAAACATCCTTGCAATATCAATGACTTCCCTTCTCTTTCCATGGTTCATTTTGCATACCAAAAATCCCTGCACATTTTACATAAACTAAATAAGTATTCCATTATTACATCCATCAAAACTTATTTACACTGTTGAATTTATCTTAATGCTGCCAGTGTTTTCAAGTGTACACAATTCCCCTCCTCCATATATTCAATAAACATTTTCAAGTCTTCTCTAAATGTATGTTCTTCTTGTTCTCTAATTCTGTATGTTAAGTCTGCAAGCTGCGCATATTCTGTCAACTTAAGTTGGTCAATTCTTCTTTGGTTGGGACCTTGCTTGTTTTCCATTTGGGGGCTAACAAAACGTGGGCCGCAGTAGTGGCATACATAGATAACCTTTTTTGACACCTGGGGATTTCCATCTGAATTATCCCCAACAAAAAGGACTCTGGTTTTTTGGGGATAGTACTTTTAAATATATATTTTTTTCAATTCGTTATGGATCATTTCCCAATACTCTTTTACAAGTCTGTGTTTTATCTTGTATTTCTATGCTGTAAACTGCCCGGACATCTACAGATGAAGGGCGGCGTACAAATTTAATAAATAATATGCATAATATTCAGAGGGGCTTATGCCCTAGTAAGTATGTTCACGATTGTTGCCGAGGTTGCTGAAGTTACTTAAAGGGTTAGAAACATTGATACTGTATTTTGTTGATTAAAATCAGGCTTGGCTTCTTTCCCACCAAGTTAAATACGTCTTTGGAAAATGTTTTCAAATGTTTGTACAAAATGGGCAGTGACAAAATATGTGTAATAAATCGAGTTGGGATTCCCTTTCAGCTGTTCCAACTGCACTGTTCTGTGATACTCTAAGATGGAATTATCGGCTTTCCATAAGATTGTAAGGTTCTCCCCGCCTTAAATTCAGGATATGTCTGTGTTCCCGGATTCTACCCTGGTTTCACCTCTGACCCACAAAATTCTCCCTGACTTTTCCTTTCTCCCACCATGTCTCCTCCTGCTTCTGTCCCAATCTATTAGGTCAGGGGTCAGCAAACTTTTTCAGCAGGGGGCCGGTCCACTGTCCCTCAGACCTTGGGGGGCGGACTATTTTTTGGGGTGGGGGATGAATGAATTCCTATGCCCCACAAATAACCCAGAGATGCATTTTTTTATATATATAATAATTTTTATTCAAATTTTCCAAATCCACAAACAAAACAACAATTTTTTGTACAATTCATCTTAAGTTCACCCATCTCATTTAGCTCTGCCGAGCTGTGACTTCCCTCCCTCCCTTCACACGGTTTTCTTATTTACTCCTATCTTGCAGATCTTTATTATCCTTACTTTAATCAGATCGTAGGATTTATTTCAATCCTGCAAGTGTTTTTAAACTTCTACAATTTTTCTCCATATAGTCAACAAATTTACTCCAGTCTTTTCGGAACTTTGTCTATCCCTGGTTTCGTATCTTGCAAGTCAGTCTTGCTAAGTCTGCATATTCTATCATTTTCATCTGCCACTCGTCAATCGTTGGTAATTCCTGAGTTTTCCATTTTTGGACCAACAATGTCCTAGCCGCGGTTGTCGCATACATAAACAGTACTTGATCTTCTTTCACAATCTCCTCTCCCATAATTCCTAACAAAAATGCCTCTGGTTTTTTGGGAAAGGTATATTTAAAAATCTTTTTCAGTTCATTATATATCATTTCCCAAAATCTTTTAACGAGATGCATTTTAAATAAAAGCACATATTCTACTCATGTAAAAACACCAGGCAGGCCCCACAAATAACCCAGAGATGCATTTTAAATAAAAGACACATTATACCCATGTAAAAACACGCTGATTCCCGGACTGTCCACGGGCCGGATTTGGAAGGTGATTGGGCCGCATCCGGCCCCCGGGCCTTAGTTTGCCTACCCATGTATAAGGTTCTTCCTTAGCTCCACCTGGTTAGTATGAAATGGATCACTAAACATGTTTCCCATTCAATTTACTATTACATGCATATTTCACATTTCCTCCTGGTTCCCCCCCCCATTATATACTCACAGCCACCCTGTGAATAGATTTAGGCAGTGCTGTTTTTTCTTTCTAAAAAGATGTTTAGGGGTACTCTCATTTTGACTCGAGAAAACCATCCTTTTATAGTTCAAATCGGGAGGAAGAAATACAGTAAACGGACAAAAGTACAAAGATTCCCAAAATGTTTAGAGGTATGTGTACCTTTGCATCCCCCCCAGAAAAAAGCACTAGATTCAGGCTGGGAGACTGAGAGTGGCCAAAAGGAACGCAGTGAGTGTCATGGATAAATGGGGATTCGAACCCCAGTCTCCTAGATTCTCACCGACGGAATAGGGTCCATAAAAATGTGGTCTTCCTTGTCCCCCCCCTCCCCTTCCCACTGCAGCCTCTGGCACCTCCTGGAAGTTTACGCTTGAGGATCAATAGGGCAGTATATAAATTCAATAAATAAATAGAATCAAATAACTTCTCCAGAATGGGGCAGAATCAGGTACTGATCACTGCTGAAATTTGTTGATCCGCTGAGGCACTGATATAAAATTACGTTGCAATTATAAAAGTCTGATATGCTTTTATTTCCAAAAATCTTTGTTTCCTGTGGCCTGGTTTGTTAGGTCGGCGCTGCTACATTTCTTGGAGTGTTACAAAACCACAAGCAACAGCCACCAAAGGCAGCAGATGGGCCTCTGCTATGCACAGTAATTAAAGAACTTGCCTCAGACGAGGAACCTGATTCTGCCCCAGTTAGGTCAATGACAGCTTCACCCTAGAATTTAAGTGCATGGGATTCATATCTTTGCTTCTCGCTAATTATAAAGCCTTTAATCTCCTATTCAGTTTTGTGTTTTGTGTGTGTGTGTGTTTTGCTTTTGGAATTTGCATCCAGAGAGATGTAGATGTCAGTAGTTGTCTGAGATTTGCCGGATATCAAAATTCCCAGACAAAAATTTGGTGCACGTTGTGGATGTTAAAGCAGGTTCTACCCTTAAAGTAGAACATGGGTTGCGGAAGGGTTAACAAGATATCTCAGGGTTGGAGAGGCGGGTCAGTTTTGGATGGCCACGTGGTTGATTGGTGGGTTGAGCTGTTGCTGGGGAATTTAGCATGTAGCAAATGATTGATTGACAGCCTTACCCTATATATGCTTAGCGAGCGGCTTTCTTCCCACTTTTGCTGCTTGCATCGAATCTCCTGCCCGCCCTCCCCTTATTTTAGGTGTTCTCGCTTGACCTTGCTGCGCCTGTCATGGGGTCGCCTGTTTTGGATCAGGGGCCTGGTAGGAATTTTGCCACTTGGCCGATTGGCTGGTGCCAGGTGGTTTTTGCCTACTACGCTGCAATAAGTCACAATTTGTAAGGTTGGCGGTTAGGCATTGGTTCAAATTAATTGGTGGAGGGGTAGGGATTTTGGCTGGGCCTGCCCCTCATGGTTGCTGCTGCCTTTAGGGGTATTCCGTTAAAGGAATCCTGGGGCTCTACATGTTTGTCCATTTATCCCCGTTAGGGGCCAGGGCATGAGCCTCGGGGAGCATTGGAGGGATGACGTCAAAGCCTTGGGCCCCTACCCTGATCTCTCCCAGACGGTGCTCACCTACTGGCTCCCCTACTAGGCTAGTGGGAGTCAGATCTGTCCCAGGCGGGGGACAGATGGCAAGAACCAATGCCTAAGCAACCACTCACATTCAGTTTTATTTAAATAAAGCTGTGGCCAAAATTAATGCCAAAAACCTCAAACTTAAATATTGTGTGATGTGTGAGTTATTGGGGGGATATCTTGGTACCTCGACACGCAACAGTTATGACTGACACTATCCACTGGACAAAGTTTGTCAGGTATTGACAGCATTTGTTTGATGTTAGAAGTGGGTCAGAGGCCCTCAAAATAAAATCTGAACAAAATTGGTGAAACAGCAAAGAGTTTATTGATTACAAGAATGTCCTTGCAAACATTTGAGAGCATAAAACTATGATAAATCGTATACTGTGTATTCACTGTAACATATATAAGACTGTATGCTACAAGCATTTCCCAGTGTGTTTCTCCTGTTCCACTGTCTTTTCCGCACAAGCTGGATTTGTAGGTTTTAAAGCTTCACAAAAACATACAACAGGGATGGGAGGAGTGTGCAAACATTGACAATGATATCTAAGACCACTTTCAACTCTGAGAATTTTTGTATCTGTCTTCCAGCGAAATGACCCGAGTTGCTTGCGATCCAATACAGCAGAGAGTAGATTACCATCATCTAAAAAGAGAACATGACTCAGGTTTGAAAATCCACCGGTTGTCTCTTTGGAGAATAACTCGGGAACTTTGGCAAAAATTTAAAAAAATGGGAACTTCTCTTTCTCATTTGGTATCAGATGCAAAGGATTGTAGGTGTTCAAAATCCCAAATACAAAATGTGTGGCTCCTAGAAATTGCCTTTGGGATCTACATTTACAGATCCTGGAATAACCCCAATGTTTTCTTTTTAATTATTTGCATCGGCCACTAGCCATAGCAATAAAATAAAATAGAATGTACTGAAGATAGAGGTAAAAACTTAACTACGGAAAATACATTTTGGGAGGTTACATCAATAATCCAATCATAGATCTTATTCTAATTGCCCCCCCCCCCCCCCGATCATCTTGATCTGCTAAGAGAAATGACACAGTAGCAATGGTTGCGTGACCCAACATGGACAATAATAGAGGGGTAATAACCTCACTCCTCAAATCTTTATAAAGAGTGCAAGTCAGAAGCATGTGAGCCACTGACTGTGGTATATAAAAACCATTATTAAAATGAATTCAGAAAATATTAAGATGGCATTCACTATCAACATGAGTTTGACCAAACTGCGGGAAGCAGTGGAAGACAGGAGTGTCTGGTGTGCTCTGGTCCATGGGGTCACGAAGAGTCGGACACAACTATACAACTAAACAACAACATTCCCTACTTATCAACGTAAGATAATTAGGCACCCTACTTTTCTGTCGAAGAATTACCTAATGCTGTTGTTGTTTTTTAAGCCATCTTGGAATTTTAACTAACTCCTTTACCTCCCCACCCACAAGATGTTCAAAACTGCATTATCAGGTGATTCCGTAAGACCTAATTTAACCCATGCCCTCTGGGGCTATTCTTGTGTCTTTCTCGAGACTAAATTTAGAAAGCAGGATTAAATTTAGAATTAATTAGAAAGGAAACAAATGTCCTTGAGCGGAGAATTTAAGTCCCGTGGTTTTCCATTCAGTGGTGAAAGCCCAAAGCAGTTTTAAATATTAATTGACTCGTTTTACTTTTTTTAACCCTCAGCTTTTAAAAATAAACATAAACCAGAGCAAGGGAGGGGGAGGCAGAGAAACCACACCTTTCTTTGTAAGTGGAACACCCGGACGGCTCATCTTGGATAAAAACAATAAGAAAGAAATCTGTGTTGCTCACTGAGGGTGCAGTTCTGCTCTTCCTTCAAGGACAACAGCTTAAGGACCAGTAAGGAACAAGTGCATTAAGGAGGGAGCACGCTTGGCTGGTCTCCTCCCTTGCAAAGCTTGCAAAAACACTGAGGCTGTGGGACAATGAGTTGGCCCAGGATATCACCCCCATATCTGCCCCCCATCACTCATTTTGCCACATGCATTCCCTTCAGCATTTCACAGATGCAAACAGTGGCTGTTTGTACCATCCATCTTTTTATTACATCCAAGATTCTGGAGCCCAGACCACCATCATGAGGCATTGCAGACCCTCCAAGTGTCCCAATTTTCAAGGGAAAGTCCTGGGATTTACAGAAGCCACGCCAGTTTCTGATTTGATCCAGGAATGTCCCGCTTTTCCTATAGGGTATCCCTATTTTCATCAGAGAAATCTTGGAGGGTATGGAGTCAGGTGACCCCTGAGCTGAGCAGACAAGTAACTATGCGACCTTTAGAAGACATCTAAAAAAAATGTTTAATGTTTCATTATTTTTATATATATGTTGGAAGCTGCCCAGAGTGGCTGGGGCAACTCGGTCAGATGGGTGGGGTATTATTATTATTATTATCATTATTAAATGAAAAGGTAAAGGTAAAGGGACCCCTCACCATTAGGTCCAGTCGTGACCAACTCTGGGGTTGCGCGCTCATCTCGCATTATTGGCCGAGGGAGCCGGCGTATAGCTTCCAGGTCATGTGGCTAGCATGACAAAGCCGCTTCTGGCAAACCAGAGCAGCACATGGAAACGCCGTTTACCTTCCTGCTGTAGCGGTTCCTATTTATCTACAGTACTTGCATTTTGACGTGCTTTCGAACTGCTAGGTTGGCAGGAGCTGGGACCAAGCAACGGGAGCTCACCCCGTCACAGGGATTCGAACCGCCAACCTTCTGATCAGCAAGCCCTAGGCTCAGTGGTTTAACCCACAGCGCCACCTGGGTCCCTCATTATTATTAAATAGGATGTCTCTATTTTCATTTGGAAAATGTTGGTTCGAATCCCTGCGACGGAGTGAGCTCCCATTGTTCTGTCCCAGCTCTTGCCAACCTAGCAGTTTGAAAGCACACCAGTGCAAGTAGATAAATTGGTACCGCTGTGGCGGGAACGCGATCGGCGTTTCTGTGTGCTCTGGTTTCCGTCACGGTGTCCCGTTGCCCAAGAAGCGGTTTAGTCCTGCTGGCCGCATGACCTGGAAAGCTGTCTGTGGATGAACACCGGCTCCCTCGGCCTGAAAGCAAGATGAGTGCCACAACCCCATAGTCACCTTTGATTGGATTAACTGTCCAGGGGTCCTTTACCTTTTTACCTTTAGATGGTTGTTGAATTCTGTCCAAGGAGCTACGTGTATCCATCTTCTCCTTCCTTCCCACTTCATGAGTATGCCAAAACTGCCGATGGAGGGGAACATAAGGAGATATGATACCCTGCCTGTAGAGTTCTCAGGGATGTCTAGGTACTGGAAGCACTGGGAGTTTTGCTGTCTGGGCTACTGGGGCTGATGGACTGGGAGAGCACATTTGATGGGATGTGTGAGGATGTGCTGGGAGCATGCCACAACCATTGTCAATACATTGATTACCACCCTCTATGGGTTGCACTGACCACACAGTCCCTGCTTGGTGAGTATTGAAGATGCCAGGAGCGTGTTTAGCTGTTGTTTTTCAACCATTCATATATTTTTTTAAATATAATACTTATTTTATGTTTGTTTCCCCTCCCGCTTTGCAGGCTGGGCACACATAGGATTCAGTGGCTGGTCTGCAGGCATAGCAGCAGCGTAGCTTTGGATCTGGCGTAATGTGAGTACGCTTGTTCCATCCTTGCTGATACATAAAATCACAAGAGAAAACAAAAGGAAAACTGCAAAAAGGGGGGGAAAGAAATTGAGAGGAAAAATACTAACACAGATTTTAAAAGGCATAGAATCACAAAAGTGAGGAATTAAGAGATATATTCTGGATTCCAATGGTTATTATGATCTGTTATTCATTTTTTTATGATACTGCATGGCTTTTAAAGTCTGTTTTAATTCTTCTTTGCTTTTTATTATTTACTTATTTTCTTTCTTTTACATATTACTTTTTCTTATGCTCTCATCTTTTTGTCTTTTTTATTATTCAACAGTAAAATTGGTCCTATAGCATGCAACTTTTTTATTTTTATTTTGGGCCAGAAAAGCTTAACTAAGAATGAATGATATTAGTGATCTCATATTAAAAAAAGTTGTTTCGCTGTAAAATAAAAGGTTCTATGTTTTTTTCATGATTTTCAACCAAATGAGTTTATAACGATAAGGTTTTGCATAATTCAAGGGGAAATAGGGTGCTGTCCATTTTTAACAGATTATTAAAGAATAATCAAAAGCCAAAGATTTGTCTCAGAAAAAGTTTTGATAGATTTAAATGCAGAGGAATATATTTTATGTATATTTACCTTAACATCTCCATGCCATTTTCCTGCACATAAGTAGACAAACAGAACACTATGTTTCAATCTGTTTTAATGTCAAAGAGAACTTATTTATACACAGCGAAATGTATCAAGTCTCCTAATATTTAGTGGAGGTGTGATGCTGATAATGCTTATTTAACTGACATTTGGAGGCATTTATAAAAATTGAAGCTTACTGTAAAAAGTAGCAGGTTAATAATAGTTAATTGCCATGTGTCTTTGCATCAGGCCTCCTGTGTTTCTGCTCCCTCCCATCCTCTCTTCGGGTATCATCACAAGGAGCAGATTAGAAGCTTTCGCTCCTGTCCTGGGAAAATTATTGTTAAAGATAAAATAGTTAAGCAGACAGAAGAACACACCTTGCTGAAGCAGAAGCAGCCTGGCTTCTGCAAGGGCAAATCCTGTCTTACATGCTTATTAAGGTTCTTTAGTAGTTTCAACAAGCAAATCTGGACGCCTTCATCTGCCCTACCTGCCATAAAACATGTCTCTCCCATGTCGGTCTCTACAGCCACAGCAGGTGCTGTAACTCTCCAATGGTTTGACTTTACTCTTCCATCGTCTCCTGAGACAGACAGATGCCATCGACAACAACAATAGATAGAGGTTGACATAGTGTACTTAGACTTTGAAAAAGCTTTTGACAGGGTAAGGCTCCTGAGTAAGTTTAGCAGTCATGGGATAAAAGGAGAGGTTCTCCTGTGGATCAGGAACTGGTAAAGAAGCAGGAAGCAGAGAGGAGGAATAAATGGGCAGTTCTCCTGATAGAGGGATGTAGAAAGTAGAGTCCCCCAAAGAGCGGTATTTGGACCTGAAAGTTTTAACTTCTTCACAAATGATCTAGAGCAGGGGTCCCCAGACTTACCGGGCTTTGGGCGGGGGAGTGCGCGCCCGTGCGCATGCGCACACACACTTACTGGCGCACTGGCGCGCTTCCCGGTCGGAAAAATCGCTTGTGCGCATGCATATGGGCCTCCCCCGACCCAGAAGTGCACCGGAAATGACCTCTTCTGGGTCGGGAGAGGCCCATACGCATGCGCACAAAGGATTTTCGGTGCTTTTTGGCCGATTTGGAAGATCGCCGCCGCGCTGGGCGCTGTAAGAGCGGGCGGTGGCAGCGGGCGGCGGGGGTCGTCGCGGGCTGGATTGGGAGGCCAATTGGGCCGCATCCGGCCCGGGGGCCGTAGTCTGGGGACCCCTGATCTAGAGCAGGGTTTCCCAAACTTGGGCCTTCAGCTGTTTGGGGACTGCAGTTCCCATCATCCCTGACCACTGATCCTGCTAGCTAGGGATGATGGGAGTTGTAGTCCAAAAATAGCTGGAGATCCAAGTTTGGGAAACTCTGATAGTTAGGAGTGGGCAGTGAGATGGCCACATTTGCTGATGATACTAAATAAGTCGTGGCTGTTAAAGCCAAAACAGATTGTGAAGAGCTTCAAAAGGACCTTTCCAAACCGAGTGAATGGGTGGTAAAATGGTGAATGTGGCTCAGTGTGAACAGGAGTGAAGTGATGGATGTTGGGGCAAAAATGTCTTAATTTCACATATATGCTCAGGGGCCCAGAACTGACAATGTCCGAACAGGTTGGCAGCGGATACCAGATAGATGCCAACCCAGTGTTTAGCAGCTGTTGTTGTTGTTGTTATTGTTATTTATTATTATTTGTACCCCGCCCATCTGACTGGGTTGTTTCCCTAGCCACTCTGAGCGGCTCCCAACAGAATATTAAAAACACAATAAAACATCAGACATTCAAAACT
The DNA here is from genome assembly GCF_963506605.1 of Zootoca vivipara. Lineage (NCBI taxonomy): Eukaryota > Metazoa > Chordata > Lepidosauria > Squamata > Lacertidae > Zootoca > Zootoca vivipara. The sequence continues at coordinate 10,462,942 of NC_083282.1, read as the reverse complement.
TCCCTAAACAGGGCTGCCTTCAGATGTCTTCTAAAAGTCAGATAGTTGTTTATTTCCTTGACATCTGATGGGAGGGCGTTCCACCGGGTGGGTGCCACCACCGAGAAGGTCCTCTGCCTGGTTCCCTGTAACCTCACTTCCCACAGGGAGGGAACCGCCAGAAGGCCCTCGGAGCTGAACTTCAGTGTCTGGGCTGAACGATGGGGCTGGAGACGCTCCTTCAGGTATACTAGGTTTGTACATGATGCTAAACAGTGGTTGATTGAACGTAAGAAGGCATCTCAAGGCAGCCCTGTTTAGGGAAGCTTTTAATGTTTGATGGATTTCTGTATTTTAATATTTTGTTGGAAGCTGCCCAGAGTGGCTGGGGGAACCCGGCCAGATGGGCAGGGTATAAATAAATTATTATTATTATTATTATTATTATTATTATTATTATTATTATTACTATTACTATTACTATTATTATTATTAGAATGCAAGACAAGCATCCTGGATCAGGCCAACGGCACACCCCTAGGCCAATATCCTGTTGTCACTGTGGCCAAGCAGATGCCAGTGAGAAGCTTGCATGAGCGCAACAGCACTCTGCCAACCTGACGTTCCCAGCAACCATAACTGGATATATATTCCCTTTGACAGTAGAGGTAGTAGCCATTGATAGGCTTGTCCATGAATGTGCCTAATCCACTTTTTAAGGCATCCAAATTGTTGGCCATCACTGCCTCTTGTGGGACCAAGTTCCATAGTTCAATTATGTACTGTGCGAAGAAGTAATTTCTTTTATCTGTCCCGTATCTTCCCACATTCGTTGGATGTCCACGTGTTATGAGAGAGGGAGAAAAACTTTTCTCTATGCACTTTCTCCGTGCCATGCATTCTTTCATAAACTTCTGTCATGTTACATATTATTTGCCTTTTCTGTAAACCAAAAAGGTGCCAAATGCTACAGCCGTTCTGCACAGGTGAGTCACTCCATCCCATTGAACATTTTGATGGTCCTTTCCTGAACCTCCCCCCCCCATCCCAACTCTACAATATCCTCTCTGAGGTAAGGCAACCAAAACTATACATAGTATTCCAAATGTGGCCACACCATAGATTTGTATAATGGTTTTATCAGCCGTTTCATTTCCTATTCCTTTCCTAATGCATGGAATTGGCATGGAATTCACCTGAAGGAGCATCTCCACCCCCATTGTTCAGCCCAGACTCTGAGATCCAGCGCCGAGGGCCTTCTGGTGGTTCTTCAAACCTTTAAATATCCTCCACCCAGATATGCCAGAAGTGAGGGCAAGCATACGGGGCTAGGTGCATCCTCATAATGATAAAATCATGGTTTATCATTAAGTCTGAAAGAGGCCCAAGGGATGGAACCAGCAGTATCCTTCTGTAAACACCATGGTGCTTGATCCAAAGGGGAGGCATCCCCAAACTTCGGCCCTCCAGATGTTTTGGACTACAATTCCCATCTTCTCCGAACAACTGATCCTGTTAGCTAGGGATCATGGGAGTTGTAGGCCGAAACATCTGGAGGGCCGCAGTTTGGGGATGCCTGCATAAGAGCTTCCGCTAATAAGTGAAAATTGCCTACCACTTTCTATCCGACTTCCCTCTACTGCACCCCTTCATATCAACTCCTATGCTGTTTTGGAAGGTGCCCTGATTCTCTAGAGCAGTTTTTGTGGGTACTCGGGTTGGCAGAGGGAGCAGAGAATCAATACTGGGAACTGCCTTTGTGTGAGTCGAATTCCACTTATGGAATATCTGCATTTAGCCTAGGGATTTTTTTGCGGGGGGCAGGGGCGGAATTCAACTCAGTTCGCATTTAAAAACAAACCTGCCTGATTCCCATTTTCTGAAACAATATGTGAACTGAAATACAGGCATCCTCCCATATTCCCACTTCTCCAAATTTTGCAGTGCCGTTCTCCAGTACAGTAGACCCTTGGGTTACGTTACTCTCGAGTAACGTAAACTTCGGGTTGCGAAAGTGGCAAACCCGGAAGTATTTTTCTGGATTTCGCCGCTTGCACATGTGAAGCATTCTATCACGCCAACCCTGAAAATCTCCAGCAGAATCCTTGGCATGTTGCTGAGGATTCTGGGATTTGTTCTGAGTACGCACTCAGTTCACATGAAATATTAGCTGGGTCAGTTTGCAATTGTGTAAGCTGAGAGTTGGCCTGCATTGACATCCCAACTGGTCATATGTTGTAAGTTCTTACAGTTCTTAGTTTTTCACATTAAAATTTTACAACATAGAAACAGGATTCCAAAGAATCTCTTGGACTTCCTTCCTTCCCTTTGTGGGTCCTATTGTTAATGATTTCCTCCTGCATCTTTTATAATAATCCAAATCTTTTACTTCTCCATTGTGTCCAAAATTCACCATTAAAGTACAAGTGTTATTCCAGTCCTACTAATGGTTTTAACTATTTACAACGGTTTTTAAGATAAGTTATATATTTTCCCCATTCCTTATTAAAATCTTCCAGGTTTCTGATTCTTCCGATCGTTTTAGCCATTTTGTCATAATCCATCAGTTTGATCTGCCATTCTTCTCTGGTAGGGACTTTATCTTCTTTCCATCTCTGGGCCAATAACATTCGTGCAGCTGTGGTTGCATACATAAATAGTCTTAGAATGAGACTTAGAATTTCTTTCATCGAAGAGCTTATACCATTACCCATTAAACTTGCTATTTGTTGATATGTTTCCAAAAGCTCTGACAAGTTTAAACAACACTAAACTAAATTAATAGGGCACCTATTTTCCTGACATGTTAAAATGGTGGGAGAGAGACAATGGTAACTGGGATAAGAAGCTGGTTAATATTGCCAAACTGCAGAAAACAGAGGTTCGATGTTGTTGTTCTTGCTGCCACTAATGGCAAAATAATCACTTTCAACTTTGTTGGCCAAGTTCACATAACTTTTAATTTTGAGTGAAATTTTGACCTGGGTGCATTTAAAATGTTTCCATCATTCCAAAGAAGGAACTGCTAAAGAGGATAGATTGAGTAAATCCACTAACCCTCTCATCAACCCCAGTGAACTAAAGTGAAGCTGACAGTGTTGTGCGTCAGCCAGCCCAGGTTGACTTATCTTCTTCCCATCATGTGACCTCTTTTAATCTGGTATGGGTTTTTTATGCCAACACATCTTGCAGTGGTTTCCGAGATAACAGGCCAGTACAGAACAACACACGGTTTTCAGTATGGAGAGACATTTTGTATTTGTAACAGCTAACATGAGCCATGCAACCCAAAATAGGGAATTGGTGCAAAGTGTGCTGGAATAAAAAAAGGTAAAGGTACCCCTGACCGTTAGGTCCAGTCGCGGACGACTCTGGGGTTGCGGCGCTCATCTTGCGTTATTGGCCGAGGGAGCCGGCGTTTGTCTGCAGACAGCTTCCGGGTCATGTGGCCAGCATGACAAAGCCGCTTCTGGCGAACCAGAGCAGCACACAGAAACACCGTTTACCTTCCCGCTGGAGCGGTACCTATTTATCTACTTGCACTTTGACGTGCTTTCGAACTGCTAGGTGGGCAGGAATAAAGTTGAATGCAATTATTTATTTATTTTTTGCAAGATCTAGACCTCAACAGTTGGAAAATAGATGGTGATCTTACAGTTATCACTGTCTTATGTGCTTTTAGGGTGATTAAGCTGGTTCTCAGTTCCCTATATTTAGGCTGAGTGAATAGCCTAAATATAGCAACCACGGATAAAAAAATATATAAATGGTTTGGGGTGAATGTGTCACAGACCCTCCAGGTGTTCGGGTTTTCCAGAGACAGACCCAGATTTACAAAAGCCATCCCAGTTTCTGATTTGATCCCGGAATGTCCTGCTTTCCCTTAAGACGTCCCTATTTTCATCGGAGAAATGTTGGAGGCCATGTCTTCTTGTGTAAAAATATATTGGGGGGGGGAGAGATTTTCCCCATGATATTTCAGTGCAAGTGTAGATGGCCACATATAACAATCATATATGTAAGCATTTTGCTGTATATGCATGCAGACTATTACCCTCGGGGGCAGCCCCCGAGCGGAATAATGACACAAGACCACGTTTGATGGGATTAAAATTGGCCACAACTTGATTAAGAGTTCAGATGTAGGGAGACCTTGGCTCAGGCATTGAGCGTATATCCCTCCCAGCCCCCAGCCGGGGGTGGGGTGATTTTCAGGGTTGTCCAGCATGTGTGGGGGTTGGCCTAACTCTGGAGAACATATGTTCAAGCAGATAGCCCGCCCCCCTTGATTGCAGCCGCTGGAGGGGGAGGGCAATGACGGCCTATGCGTATGGTCAATGCCCCCCCTTTTGCCCCATTTACAGGAACCCTGTTATCGCCGCCGCAATGGGGGCGGGGGGTCACCGCCCCCATGCCCTGCCCATTTATGTAAATGACTAAAGGATTCCGCCCAAGGCCTGCATCCGCCAAGTTGTGACAAATTGCTACGGGAAAGGCGAAACCTGCCAATGCAGGGAAATTCCTTTCCAGCCCTTCAACAGCAGCCTTGTCGTAGCAGTGCCTGCGTGCCTGTGGAAGGAAATAACCTGTAATGCAAGCATTAATTTAGGGAGTGGAGGGTGGGAAAGCTCTGAATCTGCCAGCTGCTTCCCAAGAATGGCTCTACTTCCACCGTGTGCAAGGTAAGGCTACCTGTTCCTACCTGGCCAATCCCCCCGGCACACCTCCCTGAGCTGGATTGGACGGCTAACTGAGTGGGCGGAGAACACCAGTATCCAGCCCCAGGGAGGCAGTGCCAGCTTCCAAACTTCCAGGGCTGCCTCAGGGATCCCAAGGGGCTGTACGCGACTGCGCAAAATGCACCTCCCCTTTATGTGGGGAACGGTCATTGTCAAAGGAGGGAAAATGCTGCTGTAAGATGCATGTGCTATAAATTTCATGTACTTTCCCATGAGGGGAGTGTGTGTGTTTGTCAACATCTAAGTGTTTTCTCTGTAAGAAAAAGATGCAGTTTAAAGTATAAATGATAAAGTATAAAGCCCCATATTATTTCCCCATATTATCCTGCAGAAAATCCAGTTTAAAAAACCCTCGGAAATGGTAAATCTGGAGATCTTGGACAGAGATATAGGCTAGTACAGGCATAGGCAAACTCAGTCCTCCAGATGTTTTGGGACTACAACTCCCATCATCCCTGACCACTGGTCCTGTTAACTGGGGATGATGGGAGTTGTAGTCCCAAAACATCTGGAGGGCCAAGTTTGTCTATGCCTGGGCTAGTAGCAGCCATATGCCTCCAGACATTGCTGGACCACAATTCCCAAATGCCATTGGCCATCCCAGAGCATTGGCCATGCTGGCTGGGGCTGATGGGAGTGGTAGTCAAACAACACCTGAAGGTCGCCATGTTTGGCTATCGCTGCTGTGTACTGTCTAGCTTCAGCCCAGTGTTTCTTCAAGTAAGAAGAGTCTTTCCCACCGAATCCCATGTCCTCAGAACACCTGATCTGAGGTTTCTTTGGGGGTCCACGGCGCTCATGCGATGTCCCCCGTCCTTCAAAGCGCTAGGGAATCTTGGAGCGAGAATTCCCTCGTCCGTCCGGAATGGCTGCCAAGCGGAAGTCCAGGGTCTCCAGTCCGGATTTTTGTAGAGTTTACTCCTTAGCCTTTACTTCTCCCAAAGACCTCCTACAAGGCAACAGATAAAAGGTTTGAGTACTGGCATGGAAAAGGACAGGTCCCCTACTTTGTCACTGTGGGCTGAATGCAATGTTTGTGGGACATCCAAACATTTCTATAAAAAAAACCATGGAAAGCTGTGGTTCCTGGAGGTGTTTACATCATATGTGGTCAACTCATGATTGAAATGCATCAATACATTGTTTGTTTGTTTGTTTGTTGAACTTATCAGTTGCTTGTCACCCAAAGGTCTCCAAACAACTTTCAGTGAAGAAAAATGTAGACAAATACATATTTAACTCCCAGGCTGGGTGTGACTTTGTCCAAACTTAACTTCCTTCTTCCCTGGATGGCAAGTTGACAAGTGTGTATATATAATAATAGATCAAAAAAGCATGGAATATCTGTAGTAAACGACGGCGCATCACATAGAGAACGCTGTGTTCTTTAATCACATTCTACATAGTCTGTAGCAAGCTTCTAGTCTAGACTTCCTTTTAATAACCCCTTTAAAGACCTGGATATTGTGTTCTTTTTTTTACTTTATGAGATGTTATTAGGAGACATTCATTATGATTTCATAAGGAGAGCAATAATTATAAAGCTGTAGCAACATAAAAGTGCATGTTAGCAGACTCTGAAAGCATGTAGCTCATCTGCCCGTGTGTTTACTGTTTTCTTCCTTGATCCTATTAGTGTCTGCCAATCCAATCATGGCAATGGAAGGGCAAAAAGAGCTTAGTTTGGAAGAGGAACTTGAAGCACCAGAAGCTATACATACAGGTAAGAAAGCCTTGTTACTTGTGGGCTAATGTCTCTTATGTATCTCTTGTACTATGTATCCATAGTAACAGCAACAAAAATATATTGTATGGATTACGACCCATTATTAAGTAAGTATTCAGGCTTTGGGAAATTGTAAGGGACACTGGTAGACATCACTCTACATGTGAATGAGGTAAATCCAAAGAAAGTTGGCCTATCATTCCAACTATTGCTAAACATCCAGTGCCCAAGGCCCGTCAATGAGGAACTCGACAGAGGAAGAGAAGGACTTTATCAATTGTAGATTAGCGGAGTCAGAAAGTTTACTATATTCTGCAAGTGGAAGTCACCTTTATGTGGAATATCTCCACAGCAGAATGACTTAATTCTTCGCCTGCTGGTACCTTGTTTTTCGAACATCTCCATTGACGAACATTTCAGTTTTCGAACGTAGTAAACCTGGAAGTAAATGCTTTGGTTTTCGAACACACCTCGGAAGTCAAACATGCCACGTGGCTTCTGCTGAGTGCAAGATCCTGAGGCCTAGCTGTCAGCTACTGAGTTTTCAGTTTTTGAACGTTTCAGAACTCAAACCGTCTTCCGGAACGGATTACGTTTGAAAACCAAGGTACCACTGTAGTTTGGTTTATTCAAAGCACATCCTTCACAGCACTTGGCCCAAGCCAAAATTATTCCCCTCCCCCGCCCCTGCAATTGACTCAGGATAGGATGGGGTCTGAGCAATCTCAATCTCCCTGTATTGCCAAGGAGCTTGGGGATGGAGTGTTTGGCTCAAACAAAAGGTATGCCAAGTCTTCTCCTTCTGATGTTTCACAGTCATGTGGAAGCTGAGTTGGATCTGCATAGCTGCCAAGTCTCCCGTATTCCCCGGGAAACCCCCGTTTTTCCAGCTGTTCCAAGCTGTAAAAACGGATTTTTTTGTTTTTTCCCGGTTTACTTACTGGCCAGGGGAGGCTCCTTCTGCGCATGTTTGGAGTCTCTGGACATGCGCAGAAGCGATTTCTGGCGTGGCGGCCATTTTGGAACTGGGCGGAGCATGCTCAGAAGTGACTGTCGATGCTGCTCTGCCCAGTTCCAAAATGGCCACCGCGTGACTTCCTGCACGGCGGCCATTTTGGAACTGGGCAGAGCAGCATCGAAAGTCGCTTCTGAGCATGCTCCACCCAGTTCCAAAATGGCGGCAGCGCTACTTCCGGTCTGCTGATCCCTTATTTTTCCGGCAGGAAATTGGCAGGTATGTGGATCTGTCTTCTTTCATTCCTGAGGATGGAACTCCCCGTGTTCTTCCATCTCCATTCTTTCCTCACAGTTTTCCACCTGTGAAGGAGCTGAGATACTTAGGGCTTTCATGTTCACATACTGGAATGGTGGGAAGGTGAGGAGGGAGACAAATTCTCTCACACATATATCCAACAGGCTTCACACTGAACCATCAAACACAGCCAGACTCTGGTAGCTAGTCCATAGTAGATCCCTTTTCTACTAAGGTTGCTTCCACATTAGAACCTTCCTGTATAATAGCCATTGTTCTCTCGGAGTTTCCAGGCCCAGAAGCAGTGATCCCGGGGTCACCAGGGTTCAGGATCATGAAGGTAGCAATGACAGGAAAACCATTTGGAATTGAAACAGCCACAACTTTTTATTGATTACAGATGCAGGTAGGCCGTTAGCCTAGATCTTTCGACAAAACTTTCCTCCAGGAGCCCTTTACCATAGTACACTAAACCTTCGTTTCCAGTTTTGACTAACGACCCAACCCAATGCCTTTTCTGCCAGACGTTGTGACAATTGCTATGAAGTAGACAAAAGCCCAATCTGTCTGTAGGCAAATTCCTCTCTGGCCCTGAATACAGGAACCGAGCAATTCCACAGCAAGGTTGTGCAAGCACTGCCCACTTTCCCTCGGAGAATGCAACGAGAGTGCTGGGCAGGTGGGACAACCGTTTCTGACCATGCAGCTGAAATATATGACCCAAGTAGAGACAGGCTCCCTCAGGTCTGTCTCCAACACCCCTTTAGAACAGTCCTTATTGGGCACTTTAAATTAAAAACCAAGGCGGGAAGTCCCTGAAGTCTTAGCGACCAACTGAGACAGAAGACGCCTCCGGCAGTGGTGTGGCAGAGCCTCCCTACCCCTCCTAGCTCCCATTGTGCCAGGCCACAACTGCCACTGCCGGAAATACAATAAGAAGTCTTTATAGGACATCCACAGAGCTTTGTCATCAAAGGGTTGTCATGATAGCTTTTCCTTTCTGGCTTCTTTCAGACTACTGAAAATCTTACTTGAAAAGAAAAGAATGTTAAAGTTATATTATGATAGATGGATGGTTGTGCATTTTTTCCACTCAACAATTGTTCTACTGTACCATATATTTGAAGCAGTTGCACTGCATTAAATGCATTTGCAAATGTTGTTTATACTGGGTTTTGCTTTTCAGCATATGTGTATGTAAACTGGGCATGTGGGTGGGTGTCCACTTTGCTCCGAAACCGCTTGACCGCTTACGTTCAAATTTTGAAACAACATCCAAAGCGAATATGAGAGTGACCATATAAAGGTTGCGTAGGCAGATGTCACACCTGGGCCACGTAAAAACCCCATGTTCCAGAACTCACAAATCACCCTCAAATGCATGCTGGGAGCACAGGAGATGTTGAAAAACTGCAGCTAGGAAAGCTTCCCTCTCCACAGCATCTCGGCTTGGCTTTCCAGACTGGGCCAAGTGGAGGTGGGGGATGGGAGGAGGGGGCGGGATAGGTCATGGGTCAGGACGGGGTATGCCCAGCCACAGGGATAAGCCAGGAGTGGGAGAGGAGGGGTGGCATACCTCATGGGTCGGGACAGGGTGGGGATAACTACACGGATGAGCCGGGGTGGGGGTGGAGGGGATGGGACAGCTCATGGGTCGGGACGGGGGGGGGGAGTCACAGGGATGACCCTGTGTAAACAGAACACGCGTAATACATTTCAACAAAATGAAGGGGGACTCTGAAGGTGAGGGGAGTCTGAACGGGGACTCCAAGGGTCCATTTAACAGACTAAGCCATAGCAACGCGTGGCCAAGCCAGCATAGATAGATAGATAGATAGATAGATAGATAGATAGATAGATAGCATTGCGCATTTTGCATTATTGCCTTTAGTGAGCTCCAGCCCTTGACTCATTGTTCTGAACGTCGAGGCAGCTGGCAAACCCGTAAAAGAAAGAATACGAAATAACAACCACTTTTTCTTCTCCTAGGGCCTAAAGGGGTGATCAACGACTGGAGAAAGTTTAAATTGGAAAGTAAAGACAGGAATGCCCTTCCTGTAAGCAAGAAAGAGATTCTCATCAGGCAGATGTCTTCACCCTATCGCTCTCAAAGTAGAGATGATAAAGACACCAGGGAGCGATTCAGTCGCAAGGTAAGAGAGTGGGGCGGAGATACACAATGGAAGCGATTCAATGGGGTGGAGAATCAGAAAAATGCCATCAGTGCACTGAGCAGCCATGCCACCACCTGCATGGGTGGGGGTGCTGTTATACACACACAAAGATCCTCCACAAAAGAGAAAACTCTGGTCCAGTAAGGATTCCCCCTTGCATTCTCTTTGGCGATCACTCGTAGCCGAGTAAGATTTCCTTCCATAAACACGGTTTTAACAGTGGGTCTGTAAGTGACTGTGGAGGCCAATTCTGGATCCACACATCCTTCCAAAGTGGGGACATAGGTTTCCGGCCGGGAGTTGATCACGGTGAGGGTTTGCCAAGCGTGCCTTCCTCTTAGCACATTTCTCCCTTTTGTCCTGAGTTCGAGCATCTTGCAAGCCCATGACACCCTTGGTAAAGGCTGTTCTCCGATTGGAGTGCTCGCAGGCCAGTGTTTCCCAGTTGTCAGTGTTGCTACTACATTTTTAAGATTTGCCTTGAGAGAGTCTTTAAACCTTTTTTGTTGACCACCAGCATTACGCTTTCCATTTTTAAGTTCGGAATAGAGTAGTTGCTTTGGAAGACGATCATCAGGCATCCGCACAACATGACCAGGCTGGGAGGAGTGTCAGAGCCCCTCCCACAGCTACAATTTCCAGAGTGGCTTAACAATCCATTCCTCTCCACAGAGAACTCTGAGAGTTGTAGCTCTAGGACAAGGGTGGCCAACTCCGAAGAGACTGCGATCTACTCAGAGTTAAAAACTGGCAGTGATCTACCCCCTTTTGGGGGGTTCAGGTCAAAGTTGTTAAGCTTTTTTTAGGGAGGAGGAAGGCCCATTTTTAGGGGTTCAGGTCAAGGTTGTTGAGGTTTTCTGAGGTGGGAGGAAAGCCCTCTTTTTGGGAGATGAAGGGCTAAAATGTTGAGCATTTTTTAGGGGAGCCAAAGTTGTTGAGCTTCTTGGGGGGGAGGAGCCAGTGATATACCACAGGTGGCCAGTGACCTACCGGCAGATCATGATCTACCTGTTGGACGTGCCTGCTCTAGGAGGAAATAGGGGTCTTGTAAAGCCTCTCAGCATCGTCGGTTCCCAGAATTCTTTGGGGGAAGCCATGACTGCTTAGAGTGGTGTCATAGTGCTTTAAATTGTGTGTATGTAGTCTTACTGTGCTGAAGTATTCACAAAACTAACCCATGTTGGAAAAACAAGCAGGTTCATATAGACTTCCTCATATGTTCAATCCACTCTATTTTATTGTTTTAGGCAAAGGCCAAGACAAATACATACTGCAACAGATCGATACAGCAATGCAAGAGTTTAAAATTCTGAACCCTACATCATGTCAGGAATACCTAAGAAGCCAATCTCTGTACCTCCACAGCAGTTTATAGCAATTTAATCTAGTTCTCTCTTTCTGATTTTGCTACTAGAGAGAGGGGGAAAAGCTGCTTTGTGTGTTACATCGGCATTAATGTCACTCAAGAGAAAACAAATTGCTTCCTCGAGGGTATTCATACTGCCATAACTCAACAAGAGTTGCAAAAAATATCTATCCACATTTGCAAACATGGCTTTGGCAATTTATCCATCTGTGTGCCCTAAGGGTTCTGTATTTATTTGCCTGCCCAACTTCCTTTATTGATGTGCTTATTTACAGCAAAATCATAACCATGCCTACTTAGTTGTAAATCCTATTGAATTCACTGGTAAGTGGGGTTTAGGACTGTTGCGTTAGCATTCAACAGTATTCTTGGTTATGAGAGCAGGATGCAATAGAAGTGCCCCCCCCTTTGAAAGCCGCTGTTTGCATCAGGAGGGAAGTTTCATCCACACCAAGAGGATGACCATAGATACAACTTAAAGAAAATATAATTGAAAGTTCAAGAAATGGTACCCAAGTGCTCCACTCCTATTCTTAAAGTTTTCTCCTCTTGTTCCATGAGGTTCCATGGAGCGATGTTTGTTGAGTAAACCACTGTATTCCATAATAAGGGACACAGGTGGTACTGTGGTCTAAACCACTGAGCCTCTTGTGCTTACTGATCAGAAGGTCGGCGGTTTGAATCCGCACAATGGGGTGAGCTCCCATTGCTCTGTCCCAGCTCCTGCCAACCTAGCAGTTTGAAAGCACAACAGTGCAAGTAGGTAAATAGGTACCACCGCGGTGGGAAGATAAACAGCATTTCCGTGCACTCTGGTTTCCGTCATGGTGTTCTGTTGCACCAGAAGCTGTTTAGTCCTGCTGGCCCCATGATCCAGAAAGCTGTCTGTGGACAAATGCCGGCTCCCTCGTCCTGAAAGAGAGATGAGTGTTGCAACCCCATAGTCGCCTTTGACTGGACTTAACCGTCGAGGGGTCCTTTAACCTTTTACCTGTTCCATAATAATTCCACTTATTCTTCCATATGTTTCCAGATGAGCGTGCAAGAGTACGAGCTAATTAATGAAGACATGGAAGACGAAAGCTGCCTACGGACGTATCGCAAGCGTTGTATGCAGGACATGCACCAGCGACTGAGCTTTGGGCCGAAATATGGCTACCTTTCGGAGCTGCAGAATGGGGAACAGTTCCTGGAAGCTGTCGAGAAGGAGCGAAAAACCACCACAGTCATTGTCCACATCTATGAAGATGGCATCAAGGGCTGCGAGGCACTCAACAGCAGCCTGTCGTGCCTTGCTGCCGAGTACTCCACAGTGAAATTCTGCAAGATCAAGGCTTCCAACACAGGGGCTGGAGACCGTTTCTCCACCGACGTTCTCCCAACACTTCTCGTGTACAGAGGTGGGGAGCTCGTCAGCAATTTCATTAGTGTAACCGAACAGTTCAGTGAGGAGTTTTTTGCTGTGGATGTGGAGGTGTTCCTAAATGAGTACGGGTTACTACCGGAGAAGGAGATTCCAGCGCTTGGGAATGGAAACTTGGACGAGCAAGAAGTCGAATAGTTGACGAGATCTCTAGTACTTCCAAAATCTCCTGCCCCTCCACAGTACATATTGCAATTGGATCTCAGCTGGACCCATGCTCATTAAGCAAACGCCGTATGTTACTATGTGGAAAGCAAGCGATATAACATATTTAAATGGCAGTATGTGAAACGGGAGGTCCAATCCTCACTCAGAAGCCACATTGTTCAACCGCCCAGAGTGGCCGGGGCAACCCAGCCCGATGGGTGGAGTACATACAATAACATTATTATTATTATTATTATTATTATTATTATTATTATTATTATTCCCAAGTAAGTGTGTATAGGATTGCAGCCTAAAGCACATACATCATAAGGACATGAGAAGAGCCCTTCTATATCAAGCTACAGGCCCATATAGTGAAGCATCCCATTCTCACAGTGGTCACACAGATACCTGTAGGAAACCCAAAAGCAGAACACAAGCACAATATCACTTTCCTGCTCATGATTCCCAGCAGCTGGTATTCAGAGGCATCAGGTGCTTTCATATATTACACTCACACAGTAATACCAAAAGGCTATAGGAAAGTACAGATAAGTGTAAAATTAAGAGACATGTGCATGCACACACACAGCCTAGTCCGATTTTTAGAAGAAAAGCTAACGTTTGGGAGCCAGGCATGCATTTTGTTTTTATTTCTACCAAGAAAGCAAGCAGGTTAGGATGGGAAAAGCTCCGTAGCAAGTAGATCAGTGGTTCCCAACCTTTTTTTTGGCCATGCCCCACCTAAGCATCTCTAAAATCCTGATACCCCCCCCTCCCCGTGACATATAATTCTTATTATTTAGAAAGTGAAGTCCTATTCATGTGGAGGAAGCCTAAAAGGCCATTCACTGTTAATAACTCATTCTCGATTTGCCCCCCTTAAAAATCAAAAAAATCAAATTGCCCCCCATGTTGGGAACCACGGAAGTAGATGCAATGTCGAACTCCTTACAGCAGCTTTAGGAATTTGCAAAGTGGGAAGCTGTTGGGGGCGAAACTGGACTGGATAGAGCTTGCGTAGTTTTTTAATCATCTGCAGGATGGTGAGGGGAGCAGAATTGCTCCAAGCCTCACAATAAACAGGTCACTGTGGTCCAGTAGAAATGGAAGTGGCGCCAAGCCTGCAGAGAAACTTTGGCTCAGCTGCTGGAGGTAGCAGAGCCATTAGCAAGCTGATGAAGAGCACGGAAAAGGTTTTGATTAACTGAGCTGTTTTAAGAGACAGGAGAGCAGTGAAGAGCTGAGTTGGGTTGCCTAGTGGTCACTGCATAATCAGGGCAACTCTGGAATCTGGCCCAGACTCTTTGTGGGTTTGGATGAAACACAGGCAGTTGCCTTGGTTTACTTCCCTTGGTCAAAGTGCCCGGTTCTCATGAATGAATTATATCAGTATAACAATGTAAATTCTTGAAAAAGAATTTTCAAGTAACTAATATCATGACATTCATATAAAATACCGTAGCTTAAAAATTGGCCTTAGATTGAGAGAACCAGCAAACTGGCAGTAAGAGATGTGGCGCTTTGAAAGAGACCTTTCCTCCTAGTATCAGATGTTGTTGTTGTTTAGTCGTGTCCGACTCTTTGTGACCCCATAGACCATAGCATGCCAGGCACTCCTGTCTTCCACTGCCTCCCGCAGTTTGGTCAAACTCATGTTCGTAGCTTCGAGAACACTGTCCAACCATCTCATCCTCTGTCGTCCCCTTCTCCTAGTGCCCTCCATCTTTCCCAACAAAAGGGTCTTTTCCAGGGAGTCTTCTCTTCTCATGAGGTGGCCAAAGTATTGGAGCCTCAGCTTCAGGATCTGTCCTTCCAGTGAGCACTCAGGGCTGATTTCCTTCAGAATAGATAGGTTTGATCTTCTTGCAGTCCATGGGACTCTCAAGAGCCTCCTCCAGCACCATAATTCAAAAAGTATCAGATACTGATATGTAAAATGAGAATGATAATAAACTACGTGGGATGGTGCAGTGCCTGCCAACAAATGAAGGATTACAAAACACTCTTCAGACAAAAGGCATTTTGCTAGCACACTATTATGCATAATAGCTGAAGAGAACATAAGCACAGTTTACTAGATGGCAACAATTAAGTGCTACACAGCTGAAAGATAATGAAACACATAAGAGACTGGGCTATCCTAGACATAACAGACAGCAGGTGACCGTGAGAAATGGAACTTTAATAAGACATCTCCAGCTGAGCATTCAAATGTAATTTCCCCAAAGTTTAAAATAATTGGAAAACTACATCCACTTTGATCTTTTGTCTATATGTTTTATTTATTGGTTTAAACAGTTTTACCCTGTTTTACCATAATAAAACTCTTAGTTTGTAAAAAGCAAATTGTCTTAATAAAAAGAAAAGACCCCACGTGATAATACTCTGATTAGGAATTGCTTGCCTGATTAATCATATTCAGACAGAGCTGTTTAGAAAAGCTAATGCAACACTAACAGCTAATCAAGTAAATCATATTTGCGAACCATACCGAACATGCACATTTTAGCTCACCTTCTAATAATTGTGAAGTTGTGACAAATTAGGGGTATTCTTTTGGCTAGAAAAGGTATAAAGTTCCAGATGTATTTTAACATATGTCTTTATTAAATATAATTATGTAATGTTGCATGCTATGTAAAATTTTTGTCTTTGCTCAAAAATGCAAATTATTAACCCTTTATATTATGTGGTAAAGTAATGAATAAAGTATACTAAAAAAAACACCTAACCAGCTTGGCCAATGATTGGGGATGATGGGAGTTGGAGGAGTCCAACAACTGGAAGGGGATTCCTGACCCAGGAGATTAGCTATTTAGATACGTTCACATCCCATTTTTCTATTTAAAGGATTTTAACCCTGCCGAGAAGGTTCCCAGCGTGGCTTACAGAAGATCAGCAGCAAGCAAGACAACCTCTGCATCATGTTTGCAATCTGAAAGACGACACTTGAAAGGATGGGGAAGGATGAGAATGACCGCTCTCCACATCAAACGGAGGGTGCCCTTTGCGTGCCCGCGCACAGCACCCCCCATCCTACATGACTCCTGGCAGAGCTCACCTGAACCACCTCCCCAAGTCGAAAACCTTGAGGTTCCCACCAAACCTCAGCTCAAATAACCAATCACGACTGGGGAGGTGGAGCAGGGGAGTGGACCAAGTAAGGGTAGGGTCCGCTCTTTAAGCATAAAGGGGGTGGAGCCTACCTGGGAGCTCTCAGTCGGCTCCAGAGCTTCACCCACCATACCCCCCCCCTCGTTTAGGCCTTTTATTGCAGGTTTACTACTTCTTTACAGGTATGTGGGCGCTGCTGCGGTCTTATGATGGTTGCTGTTAAAGGACTGGGAAGGAATTTTCCCTGCATTGGCATGCTTTGTCTTCCCCGTAGCAAAACGGCAGAACTTTGGTGGTTATAGGCCTTGGGTGGAATCCTTTAATCTACCTTCCCTAAATAGGGGGAGGGGGCATGAAGCACACACACACACCCCTGCGGTGGCGATCCCAGGGTTCCCTGTTAAAGGAACAGGGAAGGGAAAGTCACTGGCCATACACTGAAAGGTTGTCAGTGCACTCCCCTGTGTTGTGGTGAAATAGGGGGTGGGCTCTCTGCTTAAACATACGTCTTCCAGAGCCAGCCCAATCCCCAGACAGATTGGATAACCCTGATGTGCCCCAGATCCCCGGCTGGGGACTGGGAGGGATAAATGCCCAATGCCTAAGCCAAGGTCTTAAAGTTTAATAAAGTTGTGGCCAACTTTAATCCCATAACACATTGTCACGACGAGTCATTATTCCACCCGGGTGTCGCCTGGGGTCGGGGGGGGGTGGTCTCCACTTGGGTACGCAATAATAGAAAACGCAGGCACTGCTTCTTAGTGACGGAGTTCTTAAAACAATCAGCATTAATGGAGACTGCATCCCCTTAACATAAACTGTGCACAGAGCGCATCAGAAACATCAGATTAGTGCTATTCACTGTGTCCGTGGAGGTTATGCATACATGCAGGACTCTGGCTTGGCGGTAAAGTGGTATTGAAATACCAAGATCCCGTAAGCCCATCCCGCCCTCTCCTTAGAAAACAGTGCAGTTTTAGGAGATATAATTATACCTGCCTATAAAGAAATAGCTAATTGAGGTGGCAGGCCAAAGCAAGCATAAGCATGACTTTACCAGCGAATCTAAAAATTATCACACATGGCGCCAGCCAAGCCTCCCCATATTACAACTCTCCAACATTACTAATCAACATTAAAGCTTTGATCACACCATGAATCAGGGTTTCTGCAGGAAGGCTAAGGCAAGGAAGGATGACGAACATTGGGATTATAAATCACCGCATGCAAGAGTCTTTGTATCCTCTGCACACCACGAAGCACACATTTAAAAATACTGTCTCTCTGTTCAGGTATTCCCTCCCATGTGTTCTTAAATCATGTGAAGGGAAAAGGGGGCTACCCCTCCAATCCATAGCTGCCAAGTCTCCCGTATTCCCCGGGAAACCCCCGTTTTTCCAGCTGTTCCCAGCCGATAAAAACAGATTTTTTTGTTTCCCCCCGGTTTATTCTGGCGCGGCGGCCACTTTGGAACTGGGCGGAGCATGCTCAGAAGCAACTTTTGATGCTGCTCTGCCCAATTCCAAAATGGCTGCAGCGCGACTTCTGGTGCGGCAGCCATTTTGGAACAGGGCAGAGCAGCATCAAAAGCCACTTCTGAGCATGCTCCACCCAGTTCCAAAATGGCAGCAGCGCTACTTCTGGGCTGCTACTTCCAGTCCGATCCATTATTTTTCAGGCAGGAACTTGGCAGGTTTGCTCCAATCCCCACTAGCTGAAGCCTCAGCCCTTTGCATTTTGATGCTCTGAAGAGTGAATCCCTGCACTTTTCCTAGAAGGAATAAGGTGCTTTGTTTTTGCCATTCTAATCAAATAAACCCTCTCATCCTAAGATGAGCAGAACAACAAAAACATGTTGATTTGTAATAAAAAATATTGGTATATACTATATTCCATCTTTAGTCTCAGAAAGTTAACTATCATGCAACTATACTGGTTTTATTTAATCTAAAGAAAATATCACCCTAGACCATTGCTTGCAGATTAGAACCCTTTTCACCTAGAAGCATGCACTGAAAAAGTGGGAACATTCGCATTTTTACTATTTCTTTAACCATCTGGATTATACATACAAGTTAGTTACAAGGATCTGTTGAACGCCAGATGCAGACAGCCTTAAATAAATGTCGACATCCAGAATGTGGGCAATATCACCCCCTCAAGTGAGCTTCCTAACCTGCCTCTGGACACCAAAACACAAGATCAAAGTAAGGTAGGTTTGCACGTACAGTATTTGCCTATTCCCCGCCCCAATAGCTTATCCTTTTGCAAGCCATGAGGAAGCCCCATCCACAAGGTTTTGTTCCATTTTTTCTTTCAAAGGCTTTTCCACATCTTTCTCAACACCAGTGCCTTCAGGCAGCATGGAAAATGCACATACAAACTGCAGTGGATGGCAATACTCACCTGGAACCCCCAAAATGGTCACAGAGTTTGGCTATACCAAGTCTCTTTTGAGTTAGCCATGGGTTTCATACAGGTTTCTCCCATCCCTACCTAGAGATGCCAGGAATTCAACATGGGGCCTTTTGCATAAAGGACACAAGCTCTGCCACTGAGCTACAGAGCCTGCTTGAAATCCCTAACTTCACTCATTGCTTAGAATTTCCCCCCACAGCAGATACTGAACCAGTGAACGGAGAAATGACAAGTTTGGACTTAACTTGTGTGCTAAATTGAATAGGAGAGATTTGGGGAAGAGGCACATTGGCTAAAGAAGAGTCTCCTTCCGCCATTAGGCCAGAGTAATCAGCTACTCCAACCAAGTCCTCCAAGTCAGTTTCCTTGCTGATCAGCATAAAGAGGCTTATGGTGTGCAGACGCCTTTATTTTGCTCCCCTTTGCTCTGCCCCGGCACACATGGTTGCACAAGAGGCAGGACTGAGTGAATGCCATCAATCCTCAGTAACTGTTCTTAAAAATTTGGCAGTCAAATTCATTTCGATCCTGGAGAAACAGCAGGAAAACTACTAAATCATCCAGCACTAATGCTGATCTTGGTTGTGAATCTTTAAAGAGTAAAAGGCATACCTGGCCAATAAACAGCCAATGCAAGTGCAGCTGGGAGCCCTGAAGGCACAGACAAATAAATGCAAAATATGCAATAAAGGGACCACACCCAAGGTCTCGAGTTTGCCAGTATTTTTTACTGAAATAACGAATACGATCACCTTCTAGAAGGTAATAGGGATGAAGAGGCAGCAGAGTGTGTGCATGTGCTAATAAACCCCAAATGTTCTGCACCAAAGTAACCTGAATTGTCTCAAGGAAAGCTAAAATCATGCAAAATTAACATGCTTCTACAGTCCACCCCCCAAATCTGCTTCAGCTTCAACACTGAATCCTCCTGTGCTTTTGCCAAATGGTGGCACGTGCCTAGATGTATACTTAAGTTCTAGCATCAAAGCTTATGCACTTTCTAGTTTCTGACTGTCTTGCAAGGTAGGACCACTGAAAAGTGCCCCTTGTGTCTTCATATACAGACAGTGCTGCCACCATCCATGTTTTAGTACCGTAGTCTGACATTGTGGATAATTCAGACTTGATGTATCATAAAGCCTAAATCAGGCCTCTAGTCTAGGCCATTCAGTAATGTTAGAATGAACACTCACTCATATGAGATCCACCAAGCAAAATAGGGGTGGCAAACTTATTTTGGGCTGAGGGCCTCATCAACACAGGACCAATTCATGAGCTGCATGCCTAATTTTGAGTGTAAAAGTGATTACGACACATTTATAATTCTTATTTAATTTAATAAGAATGTATTTTAGGGGTCCAGGGTCACAAAAACCTGCTGACATCACAGGAGGGGAAACACAGATCAGTAAAATTGTATCACACACACGCACAAACTCATGTATTTTCTTTAAAAAAAGCAAAAATTGGGAGGGCATGGCAGGGTCGCAAGATACATTTCGGCGTAATATCACCAAAGTGAACCACTGGGAACCAAGAGGACAAAAACTTTTAAAAAGAATGGGGGGGATTGTAATTTATCTAGACCACTGCAAGCAGATGGAAACATTAGCAGGATTTTAATAACACTTGTAATGCAAGAAATACTATGGATAATATGGATTGATTTAAAATATAGACTATGGAATTATATGCAGTTGTAAATATTGACAAAAGGACCCATGGAGGGGATTGGGGGGGGGGAGTCTCGAGATTCAGAGTAATCTCTGTGTATCGATATGAATTTGGAATGTTATAAATTTATATTTGGAAAATCAATAAAAATGATTTTGCAAATATATATTTTGGAGGTCGCAAAAACCTTTTGGCACCACATCAGGGAAATCCTCCTCTACTCTCGATGGGAACACTTTCAGTTCCATTGCACTCAGCTACTGAGCTGTGCAGGAAGCCCACACAGATGAGGCAAGCAAGGACTTGCCCTTCCTTGTCCACCTTCTCAAAGGGGTTCCCCCTCGAGGCACACCCCTCACAGGTGTCTTAATTCACTTTACCCAGCAGCATGGAAACACACATAAAAAGCAGGGCTAGGCCTTTCCTGCCCTTTGTTCATAAAAGGAGAAGGGGAAAAAAAGCCCCTGAACTTCAACTTGAATGTGTTACGTTATAAACCAGGTGTTCCACCCTAGGCTATCCCACCTTCTCCGTGTCCTGTTTCCAAGCGTAAAAAGAAGGTGTGTAAATCCCATTAGGCACGGTGTTATTAAAAACCATCTGGCTTTGTAGAGCCATAACCACACAGTGGGCAGCATGTGCCTAAGAACGCCTGGCAAAGGAGACAACTGATGGACTGAGAATTAAACAGGTGGATATCATTCAAGTCAAGTTCTAACTAATACTCCGAGTGAAGGGCTGGCACACAACTCACGACAGAGGGGGAAGCGTTACAAGCTCTACACTTCCCTCAGGAGGACACACCTCTGATGAATCAGCCTTCGGTGGCTCCAACTGCTGCATTCCCGGGCTTTCCCCGTTTCTCTTTTAACTGCTAGTTTCCTAAAATAGCATGTAAGACATAATTACTTCTGAGGTTTCCTGTTAGATATTAAATATATCCCCCAGATAACAGGCACGATCATCCTATAAATTCAGAATCCCTTTGAACACGATCTCTCATTTGTGGATGTTTTTTTCCTGTTGCGTGCTGCAAGAAGAGTAATCACGCAAGGGAAGGTTTTACAAGCCGGAGGGCCAAGTGATGACTGCAGCTCTCGCTTACAAAATAGACTGGGATATTAAATCGCTAAGTGGCAACGCAACACCTCCATAGGCTGCTGCTTAGCTGCTGCGGTTTAAGGAAATAAGGAGGGCCGCGTGTCTACGAAAAAGGAAAGGGCCCAGCTACCTTTTCTTATACTAATGAAACTGCATCTAGCTGGAATGTAGCCTGTTGTATACAGCTAAAAGTCACACCCATTATTCTGGCCCCTTTTGCATTTGACCCTGCACACCATTGGCATGCAGCCCCAGGAGATTGCCAAGGCAGGAATGAGTCCCAAACCCTCTCCTAGACTCCTAAGTGATGATCACAGTAATAGGGAGAGGGGGAGAACTCAGGACTCTTAAGGTATTTTTTAAAGTGTTGGACAGTTTAAATAAGAAAACAAACTTTGCACAATCCCACACAACTTCAGCATTTCTAGAAAAACACAAAATAACAACTTTTAACAATGGTCCTTTTAATTAGTAAGCAGAAAGGTAAGTAGACATTTGACAAATTCTTTGTGAACTTGGGAAAGTAATGTCGTATTAATCTGCCATATGATAGTGTTGGTTTCCCCCCCACACACACCCTCTTAAAAAACATACCACCTACACTATGGCATGCAGAAACAGGATAGCTGTTCTAAATAAGGATAGCTTCTGCTAACTGGTATTGTTAGGTGACACACTTGGTTGTTAAAGCAATCAGTTCTGGAAGCGTGCATCTTTTGAGGGCATCTGGGATGGCTGGAGTTTCCAGGTTGGCTCTTAGTATCTGAAGCCTAGTCACTGAAATAGTTGAAGGAGAAAGCTGCTGCGGATATTGCAACAGCCACTGCTATCACCACTCCTAAAAAAAAACGACAAAGGAAATGCAAATTCAGTACGTAAAAAGGAGAACTTGATTGTTAAAAAGCAAGGAGTGGGAAAGAGATTAGCAGAGACACAATGAAAGTCCCTGAAACACAGTACTTGTTCGCCAGCAACCTCCAAAATATACAAGGGTTCAGATAGCTATTTCCATTCTCTTCAACGATACGCACATTTTCTCAATTCCGTCACACACAACGCAAAGTATACAAAATCACCATGCTACACAATCGCACATATTGACTCCAGGCCCCACCTTGCTTCTCTGTGTTGGATGTAACATGTAGCTGACGAGTCTGTGCACAAAATCTAATTTCTGTGGGCACGATTGATATATGACCTTCACCCAGCAAGCTTGAAAGGTGTGAGCATGTGGGGTGTCCCACACTATGAGGCTGAATATGCAGAAAGGCTGAAAGTTTTTACTGCCCCTGTTCAAATAAGGTCTGGAAAGAGACTGAGGTTTACCAGATCTCTGCTGGCTAGGTTCAGCTTGCAGATAAAAAGATAGAGAGATAATTGACTGGACCTGGGCTAGATCTGCTCCAAATTTCAGGTACATTAACATTACCACAAAATGTAGAAGCAGGACCTTCAGAGCTGATTCATAGACCCTATAAAGGTGTTGACACATATATACATCAATTACACATGACATGCAGCACATTAGGCAAGGCAGGGCAAGTGAAATCCTGTTGCTCCACCGTACATTGCAAAGGCTTTACCAGACATGTGACAATAACACTTCCTCTCTGTACACTGACTAATCCCAGCCCCTTTCTTCAACTGCCATTTCCTTAGCTCAGGGATTTATCTGAGGCCTCTGACACAGATAACTCATTCTATCCTTTTGGACTTGAAGGTTCAGGCATCACAGATATCAACCACAACCACAGAAGACTAAGATAGATATTAAGAGAGACATCAAGTGAGAAAAACCGGAAAAGATGGGAGACTGTAGACTTAATTTGTGCATTTTCCATTTGTGTGTGGGTTGTTGTTGTTTTTACTTTCTCTAGCCGCTTCCATATGCCTATAATTTTATTTACACTCTGCTCTAAGGCCAACAGTCAAAAAGCTATACCAGGGCATTGCCTAGTAGTTTGTCCTGCCACCTTGCCCCAGTCTTTGAGGAATAGATGCTTGTTCCCAAACTAAAACCACTCCCATTTTACAGTACATTCCCATACATGTCTATTCAGAACCAAGTACAGTGGTGCCTCGCAAGACGAATTTAATTCGTTCCGCGAATCAATTCATTTTGCGAAAAATTCGTCTTGCGAATCGCGGTTTCCCATAGGTATGCATTGAAATTTCTTTTTTTGCCCATAGGAACGCATTAATTACATTTCAATGCATTCCTATGGGAAACCGCGATTCGCAAGACCAATTTTTCGCAAAACGAATTTGTCTTGCGAGTCACCATCAGATTGCAAGATGCATTCGTCTTGCGAAAAATTCGTCTTGCAGGGCATTCGTCTTGCGAGGTACCACTTGTACTGCTGGTTTCAGTGAAGTTTGCTCCAAGGTAAATGGATACAGGATTGCTACCTGGCAAATTGTTTTTGTTTTAAAGGAAAGGAAGGAAGGAAATTAAAACCAATGTTTAGGTTAACACAGCAGGCATTTGAATTCTGCTGCTTTAACGAATTGTTATAATTGCGCCCCTGCTGGCATGCAGTTTCCTAAAGTGGTGGCTAAGTAAATGCAAAACATTGGCAATATAGACTGTTCTATTAAGACCCTGTCATGCCACCCTCAGTTCTTTATGCCCAATGAGGCATCACAAATGACCTTCAAAATTGGGAAGCTCAAACTGATGCACTGTAGAGAGAATGCTCATTTGGGCACCAATATAAACCACAACGACTGCACTGGTTTCTCATTTCCCCCTCGGTTGTATTCAACTAAATCCTGTTCAAAGTAGAGCTTTTGAAATTAATGAATCTAAATTAGCCATGCAAATAAATGCAATAGGTCTACTCCAAGTAGGACTAGAGCCTACATACCTATATTTTGATGAAGCTTCAACAGAAGCACTTCTTTAGTCAACCGTTTCTCTTGCACAACATTTTGGAATTCCTTCAGGGGGGTTACTTCAACTGGTTTAAGAAAGAAGATACAAAAATGGTCTTTGTGGATTCACCCTAATCCCATTCTCACACACTTGTCTTCCCTCCTTGCCCAATAACACACAGCCTTGTCCAAACAGTTCGGAATACAGTAGCATCAGAAGCTCAGCTGCAAGTAAACATATGCAAAATGCATCTGCGTAATTTAGTCCGAGTACAGAATACCTACAGCCATGGGCCTTACTTACACACCACAACCACTGAAATGAGGCTTCAACCTCATATCACAGGGTGTAAAAATGCTAGGAAGGCTTTATCTCAACAATAATGCCAGAAGCGACTCAAAAGTGACTCACAGCTACACAGCTCTGTAGAGGGCAGAAGACCTATCGCTTGAGTTCATTAGGTCTTCCACTAGATAATAAAGAATGAGTACAGGAGAAAGGATTACCTTCACTGAAATCTTATTTGTGTTGATCTACTCAAGAGGACTTAACCCCTTGATGGTAGAAGCAGGGATTTAGCGAAGCCAATTCCTGATGCAAAACTTATTTGCTTATGCTAAAGAATAGAAAAGTATAGCAAATTCCATATCCAAACAAGTTAGGGTGTTTGTTAGTTTTTAAAGTGCAAGCTAATTTATGGATTATTTATTAATCCCACAAACTTCTAAAGTGGATGGTAATCCCAAAAAAATTGCAAACCAGGACGCTCACTTCTGGGTTTGAATTGGTTGTAAACTAGGCTGTTCGCAGACCAAGGTACCACTGTATAAGGAAATCAACACCATCTGTATTAGAGGGCAGAATCACCTTGTTTCAAACAAGGCAAGTTTCTAGAACTCTTAGCTGTCGTGTTGCCTTTTTCCTTTCCATTGTCCTTGCTTTCATGCCAGGACCACAGCCATAGGCAAGGGCTATTTTCCAAGTTTATACCCTGAATATTCAGTTTTCGTTTTACACAAAGAAAACAAGTCTTTTGCTCTTTTAAAGGTAAAGGTAAAGGGACCCCTGACTGTTAAGTCTAGTTGTGGACGACTCTGGGGTTGCGGCGCTCATCTCGCTTTACTGGCCGAGGGAGCTGGCGTTTGTCCACAGACAGCTTCCGGGTCATGTGGCCAGCATGACTAAGCCGCTTCTGGCAAATCAAAGCAGCGCACGGAAATGCCGTTTACCTTCCCACTGGAGCGGTACCTATTTATCTACTTGCACTTTGATGTGCTTCTGAACTGCTAGGTTGGCAGGAGCTGGGACCGAGTAATGGGAGCTCACCCCGTCGCGGGGATTTGAACTGCCGACCTTCTGATTGGCAAGCCCTAGGCGCCACCCGCGTCCTGCTCTTTTACTAAGTGCCAAACTAGATGTAATGCAGGAGGTTCCTGACTGGATCTCCAAAGACAACTTTCTTGTTCTGATTTGGACTGGGGCTGTAGCGTTTCCCACCATGCTGTGGCACCAATTCAAATACTGCCCAAGTCCTATTAGCTGCAAAAGGAAAAACATAATGCTCAGGTATCATTTTGATTGGGGCTGCAACACTGGAGGTGGAGGAGATAATTCAAAGTCCCATGGTGCTGCTTTTAGGAAAAGAGAGATGTTGGAAGATTCCACCAGGGATTGTTTTGGGCCCGTCTAACTTGGCCTTTGTAAGGGACGCAGGTGGCGCTGTGGTCTAAATCACTGAGCCTAGGGCTTGCCGATCGGAAGGTCGGCAGTCCCAGCTCCTGCCCACCTAACAGTTTGAAAGCACATCAAAGGGCAAGTAGATAAATAGGTAAACGGCATTTCCGTGCGCTGCTCTGGTTTCACCAGAAGTGGCTTAGTCATGCTGGCCACATGACCTGGGAAAACTGTCTGCGGACAAACGTCAGCTCCCTCGGCCAGTGAAGCGAGATGAGCGCCGCAACCCCAGAGTCGTTCGTGACTGGACCTAACAGTCAGGGGTCCTTTACCTTTTTTTTCTTAGCTTGGCCTTTACTCAGAAAGGTGAAGTTCCCATTTTCGGACTGAGTGCAAGGCCTATGAAGCATCACAAGCTACTTTTTAAAAATAAATGTTATTAAAATCATGTAAGTATTCTCTTACATTTTATGTTTAGAGTTTGGTTGTTTTGTACTGACCTTTGGCAGACCCCCACACCACACCACTAGGGCCCACTACCATGTTTCCAGTAACGCCACCATTTAGACCAATATGGATGAAAGTGAATAGCCTAAACCCAACTTTCCCTCTTGCTTGGACATCACTTATTCAGGCTCAAGTTTGAGGCAGAAAACATTTTAGGAGCCAGTGTTAATCTCTGCTTGCTCCACAGGTTGAGCTTCTCAGTAATTCTTGGCAAAGCGTAATCCGCCTCTTAACTTAGTGGCTATATTTACCCGTATTCATTTCCTCAGCTGTCTGCAAATCCTCTGGTTGAACAGCTTGATCCAGCATCTCAAGGAAGCGCTCTTGGATTTCCCGGGCTGTCTCGTCTCCAAACTTATAGTCACACAGCAACATGCTGGACCCAACAATGGGAGCAAACACTCTGCAAGGCAAGGTGTGGTACTCCCTGTCAGAATCTAGAACAGATATATAAAATAAAATGAAATAAAATAGGGAGAGAGGAAAGGCCTTGTTAAACACCACTAAGGGACACTGTGACTACTGGTATATACTCCAACATTTATTTGTTCATGCTGCATCAGTGCTATGTCACATACTCTCATTCTGCAATCTCAATTTTATATTAATTTAACTTACAACTGCACTGTGGGTGCTGCCAAGAAGCATATGGATTACTTGGTGAGGTATCAAATTTGAAAAATGAAACATACAAGAATGTTTTGATGGTGTTTCCTGCTTGGCAGGGGGTTGGACTGGATGTCCCTTGTGGTCTCTTCCAACTCTATGATTCTATGATTGAATATAACAATGTCACCAACTTGCATCCTTCCAAATCATTGGTGTTGACACTGAATGCATGTCAGAAAGCTCTGCTGAGGAGTTATCTGGTAGAAGGGACCGACTAGCAGCGGTGTTGGCATGGCTGTGCCAAGGGGATCTCAAGTTTGCTATCCTGTGCCACAGAGACTGATCACTCAGAACAGCTCACAAACATGGAGGAAAATATAATTTCTCAGTAAAGCTGCACAAATTCTCTTCTAAGGCTGTTAGCTCGCTGAAGCCACTGCCTGGTCTTCCAAGCTGGATTTATTCCGGGGGTGGGGAGAGAGATTTTACATATTAGATTGTAGCCAACCAAGTTCTACTCAAAGTAGAAGCAAGGAGATGAATGGACCAGTCCATTCATTTCAATGGGTCTGCTCCTAACTTTTGATACCAAGGTCAAGTGATGTGCAGGAGAAGCAGCAGTTTGCTGAGGAAGGTGGGAAACTGCCACCAAAAATTTAACCGGGATGTTTTACTTGCTCTCCTGTATGGGGGGGGGGATGTCCCAAATGTATCCCCCCTCCTGCCCCTGTTGCTCTGCAATTCATTTTTACAGCAAACTGACAATGATTATCCGCTATTGCGGTCTGGGAAGTTTGGCTAATATATGACAAAAGGCAAACTTGAGGGCACAGAATGCTTCGAAGAAGAAGAAGGGGAAATGAGCCTGAACAATTTGTTTTGACTCTAAAAAGCCAACAGTGGTTGGCACATAAATGCAAAAGCATGAACATATGTAGACAAACTATGCCACCTAAAGAGGCAACTGAAAATTGCAGGCAATTAATAATATTGCCATTTCAATGGTGCAGTGGCATCTAGGCCATGTGCATCAGATTGTGCTGCAAGCAGTTAAGTTTGCATTCACTGCCCCACAAAAAGCAACAGGGAGAAACTAGTTTGAATAATTTGCTCAGTAAAAAACCTAGCTATTGTTAGAGCAGTACAGACAGCAGCTTCCACATGCAATACACAGACACATGGACTTACATGACTCCTTGTTTTCACTAATAAATAAACACGTTCTCCTATTTCCTTAGAAGGAATTCATTTTTAAAATCCAAACTCAAAGGCAATTAAAAAAAACCACCTAGATATAGTCGTACAATTCCTTCCGCCTGCTCTTACTTTTCTTTCCTGGTGTTTCATTTAGTAGCAGATCTTCAAATAACATTTCACAACGATCAGAGAGAGTGTTTATTATATCTCTCTTCAAGGCCTGCAAAGGCAAGAACAAAAAGATGCAAAGACATTCCAGCGTTTGTAGCCTCTTTCCATTGGACAAAAACTCAGGGAGATATTAAAGGTCAAACAAGCAATATGGGAAAGCTCAGCCTGCCTTCAGGGCCGGATAGCTGGTCCAGTTTTGGGCGAAGGGCCAAAGAATGGGTAATATAGTCCTGAGATTGCATCTTCTAGAACGCCAAAGAATCCCAGAAGTGAGACTGGAAGCTGGTGAACATGTTGCAAATGCTACCTGGTTAGGGTACCTTCAACAGAAGAAACCTGTGGCTTCTGACAGAGCAGGAAGGCAGATGCTGCAAGTAAACGGAAGCATCCTTAGCACCCTCAGTTGCAGGGGCTGGAGATGAAGAGGCTGGAGACTCCTGCTCTCACTATTTTTCCCTTTATCCCAGGCCCATGTGAGATATGGTTTGCACTTCGGAGACACACAGAAACCCAGGAGAGGACAGCCAAACCCTGGACTCCCAAGGTGGAATGCTAATGCAATTCATTAACTGTGGAGTATCAAACACATCTTTACATGAGCATGAAACGTATATGGAACTGTGATCTAAAGGCAATTACTGTTGAAACTCAGAAGGAAATCAATAGATGAGAAATTACTATATTTACTATCTGATCAGAGTAGGTATGTCACGTTCAGAACAGTATAATTCATAATTGCTGTTTTGACAAAAACTGCTAAAAAATAATAATGAACCCAGGTAAGGATATACTTGTGAAACTCCTAGCTAGGAATTTCCCTTCTGAACTCTATGTAACTGTGTACTATACCATTCCATTATGTTCATTTGTACGCTATTGTTCTTTTAGTTTTTACAAGTTTATTCTGCATTAATGCTCAGTAGGAAACTAAACAGTTTGAGGACCTTTATGCTGAAATTGTATAATGGCTGAAAATACAATAAAATCTTGTTTGCTAAAATATCTGGGATGAAAGGATTAAGACCAAATCCTTCAGTAGACTGAAGGGCAGCAAAAGTACCTTAACAGCATCTTTAACTCTGGGCTTGTTATTATGGATGTAAGCTTTGCATTTTAAAGCACCTTTAAGATTTATGGAGCCGCTGCATATCTGGACTGTTGCTGTGGATCTGGTGTTTGAACTACGTGACTGAAAGAGAAAACATAAAGAAGTCTCAAGCACAGGTTTCTCAATATCTCAACCACTTTCACTTTTCCAGATTTTACAGTTTTAAAATTCTCCGGCTATTTTATATGCTATGATCTGTTCTCATCAAAATATATTTAACCTGACCTTTTGCAACGTTAAAACATGGAGCTTTCTAGTATTCACATTGCGGGCTTACTCCCTTTCCCCTCTGTACAAGAAGATGACAGATGTTTCTATCATTCTGAAAGTACTATTGATCAGCAGTTTTCACCAGCAGTATAAATTAAGATTTTAACACTCACGATTTAAGCTTCAGTCTCAGTTAAAAAACTGCTTGTCAAAATTAGATGCTCTGCTGTCACAGCCATTTTAATCTTTTCAGGATTAGCACCAAGTCACTGAGCACAAGGGCCTCTACTTTTTCAACTGGCCTCTTGCAACATCTGTACAGACCCCAACTGATTTGACTTGCAACTTCATCTCTATAGGTCGGCAACCTACAACAACCTTTAGAGTAAGTTTTACATCCTATGGTTTACCACAACTCCCATCATCCATAGTCAGTAAGGGATGATGTTTAGTCCAACAACATCTGGGAACAGAAGTTTGAGAAAGGCTGGTTTAGACTGTTAATACTAAACACTTGTAGAGCACCTTTAGTGCTCATCAATGATGCTGAGAGATAGCAGCTATAAAGCAGGGGTGGCCAACTTCCAAGAGTGCGATCTACTCAGAGTTAAAAACTGGCAATGATCTACCCCCTTTTGGGGGGGGGGTTCAGGTCAGGTCCTCTTTAGGGAGGAGGAAAGCGATGCTGAGCTTTTTTTAGGAAGGAAAACCCTGCTTTTGGTGGTTCAGGTCAAAATTGTTGAGCTTTTTTTAGGGACAAAAGCCCCATTTTTTTAGGGACAAAAGCCCCATTTTTTAGGGGTGCAGGGCTTCTTGGGGGGGGGGAGCCGGTGATCTACCACAGACATCCAGTAATCCACTGGTAGATCACGATCTACCTGTTGGACATGCCTGCTATAAAGGGTTATGTGCTATATTCTGCATCTCTGCTGGAAATCCCACAATTTAGGTAGTGGACGGGAGAGTTCAACAGGGGACGTCCCAGCTTCCATCTCTTATAGCTGCTAAGCTCCCAAACATTAAGCTCAAACAAGAATCCTGTGGGAATTTAAATCAGCATGGAAGAAAAGGAAGTGACCTCCTCCATGGAGATATTCTGTAATACTTTAATGTTTATTTCATGGAGAAGAGGCAGAGGCCAACAAATAGTAGATTACATAAGGCCATCGAGTGAATTCATAGAAGAGCTGAGAACTGAACCGGGGACTTCTCACATCACTCTCTTTTTACCATTGCAGTGGTACATTTACTTACCAATTGCATTAAAACCCTCACATCAAGGCTCTGAGTAGCTGATGGCGTGTTTCCTCTTGCAGACTTTTTCTGTAAAGATAATTGAAACACAGAAAATGGCAGAGAAAATAATTCATGTGTTCCATATCCAAAGATAGAATTTGTGTGTTGTGAATTTTACAAGACAAATGTTGGATATTGTCAGGGGGACTCCCTACAAGGAGCCTCCTCCCATCCTCCTGACCAGCACTTCGCCCAGCAAGAGGGTCAGGCGGGGGAAATGAGGAGTGGAGCGGAATGGAGGAGGGAAGGCTCAGTGAGGTATCAGAGCCCATGCACCGCTCCAGCCAACAAGTGGAAGAGGGAGCACAGCCGCTTCCGGCACCCGAATTGAGGCGCACGCCCAAACGCAGGATCAGAGGGCGGCGTTTCGGGGTGCCCAAGCTATTATGCTGGCCCCGGAGCAGAAGGGCGCCATTGCCGGATTCTGCGAGTGACTAGGAGGTCATGTTTTCTGCTATCTCTGCACTGTAAATAATATGCACAATAAAACCTTAAAAGACAGAACGGACTGGAGCGTCTTTACTCGAGAGTAGCCGCAACAATCCCCTGACAGATATGTTTTTGTTTGTTTGTTTGTTTTAATGGTCCACGTTTACTCCTAACAGTCTTTGTGTGGAAGGACAAACGAAACTACAAATTCCATCCTTGGCCTCAGCCCTCAGCAGTCAAGGCTACAAAACATTATGGTGGTTACTTGGGACTTTGGGAAGCCCTATACTCAAAATACATTTGGTTTTGGGAGCGGGAGCGGGTGGGAGGTCGTGGAGGTTACTAGAGTAGGTGTAGATGAGGAATTGGTTAGGTTTGTGATTATATACAGTAATTAACAAGAACAGTTCTATTGAAACCACATGCTTGTACACATGAAACTTGAATGTAACCGTTAAGATGTTAAGACATTAAATGTTAAGTCTCCCAGCTCTAACTGGAAATTACGGAGAGCGAAGCTGGGATCTTCTGCATGAAAAGCATGCAGTCTACTACTGAGCAATTGCCCTTGACTCTGGGAGATACATGAACATTCTGAAAGGAGGAACACAGTTTACCAGTTACCAAGTATAAAGGTAAAATGTAAAGGACCCCTGGATGGTTAAGTCCAGTCAAAGGCGACTGTGGGGTTGCAGCGCTCATCTCGCTTTCAGGCCGAGGGAGCCGGCGTTAGTCCACAGAAACTTTCTGAGCCATGTGGCCAGCAGGACAAAACAGCTTCTGGCGCAACGGAACACCATGACAGAAACCAGAGTGCACTGAAACGCTGCTCTCCTTCCCGTCGCAGTGGTACCTATTTATTTACTTGCACTGACGTGCTTGCAAACTGCTAGGTTGGCAGGAGCTGGGACAGAGCAATGGGAGCTTACCCCATTGCAGGGATTCGCACCGCCGACCTTCTGATCACAGTGTGTGAAGTTCTTCTGGTCAATTGGCAAATCATTATGCATGCTTTGCTTACTACCATGTGGACAGTTAAAATACTGCTTGATCAGAAGAGATGCATGGCTTCAGTATTTGAGACTCATTTTAGTCACCTTTCCTGCAATACCAAAATAAGTCAAGCTATGCTAAACTGACTACTGAAAACACATACCTCTCTAAACATTGTGAACTATGCCAGCATTAAGACTCCATTGTTCAGCACTTACCTGCCCTTCCAGTAAGTCAGCATCTTCCTCTCTAACTTGACCATTGATCAGAAATACAGCTTCCTCTATCTGTTTGGCCCATCGTGCTAATCCATTCTTTAAAGCAGAAACAAAAGAAAAGGAGGCATGTTGTGTTGGTGAACAATCCATGACTTTAATGTTCAGCCCAATACATCTTTATTTACATGAGATCATCATGGAAGCCTGAACAATAGAGGGCTGTTCAATCATCAGACGCCCTAAACTTTTTTTAAAAAATCACATTTGTATCCTGCCATTCTTCCAAGGCAAGGGTGGTGAGCCTTTGGTCCTGCAGATATTGCTGAACTAAAATTCCCATCAGCTCCAGGTAGCATGACAATGGTAAAGGCTGATGGGAGTTGTAGTTCAACAACATCTGAAGGCAAAATGCTCCCCACCCTTGCGCCAATGAGTTCAGAACAGTTTAAGAAGGGCTGCATAACAGCTGATCACGGCCCACTTTTCGATTTTACATTCCAAAATATAGTTAAAACATGCCATACGTAAACACACCTACATAAGTGCTTATACCAGCACCTTAACATAGTCTCTAAAGAAGGGCCACCACATTCACTATGCGCTGTGTGAAGAAGTATTTTTTAAATCTGTCCTGAATCTTCCAAGTGGCTTAATGGGCAGAGTACAGAAGCTGTCCAGGCTCAGAAAGCAGCAAGGAAAGGCAGAATCCACCATAACTATATACATCATTCTAGCCAATATATAAGTGCACATTAATATAAATCATTATGATTTATTAAAATGGTATACCGCCCCTTATCTGTAGATCTCAGGGCAGTTCTACTCTAAATATTAGCTTAAATGGACAAGATGTAAGTCATGCATAGCAAGTGTTCTGTTACCCTTGTGTTTTTCTCTAAGTCGTGGCTGGCCAAGGTCACTGGTAGTGGGATGTGTATATTAGCATTAATTGTGCATTCTAACGATAACCATGATGTGGCAAGGCCATGCTGATATTTCCAGTCTGCCGGCTTGGCCGTACTCTAAATGAGGGAGGGAACAGAAGGAGAGGAGAGGAGAGGCTAAATTATTAAGGCAATAATTCAATGTTTCTTGCAGAGTCTGAACAATCTCCACATGCTTACCCACATATATGTGCAGAAGGCATTCACTCTAGATTAACATACACAGAATTGCAGTCTAAGGCAGTGTTACCGCTGCATCTGAAGTTAAATGCTTCATGCAAGCTGCTAAGAGAGACCAGCCCATTCCACCAAGAAAATGTATTCAGCAGGCTCTCTTGAAGTGCTCTATTGAGTACAGCAATAGCTTTAGGGAATCTGCCAATCATTTGAAGTGGGGTTTGCAAAACAATTCCCTGCCAAATTAGGCCTAAGGTTAACAACATCGTCTCCTACAAACAAACACAACTTACCTTTGGATCTTGTACGTCGTAAGTGCGGCAAAGCATTCGTTCCAAATTGAGGAATAATAACCAAGTGTGCTTAAAGGATGTTGTTTTAAAAGCCCCTTTAAAAAGAAGTCGTTTTCTACCTGTTCCTTTATGTCATGGCAGTGTCTGTATTCCCAGCTGTAGCTAAACACTCGCTAACTCTGAAGCAGCAGGAGAATAACCATGTATTCTAAGCGGTAACTTGGAAGTAGCAGGACGGGTGGCAAACTTTATGCAATTATCCAAATACTTAACGAGATGCCACATGGATCAGAGATGGGTACTACTATATTTAAAGCCCTAACGGCCTTTAAAGCCCTAAACGGCCTCGGTCCAGTATACCTGAAGGAGCGTCTCCACCCCCATTGTTCTGCCCAGACACTGAGGTCCAGTGCCGAGGGCCTTCTGGCGGTTCCCTCGCTGCGAGAAGCCAAGTTACAGGGAACCAGGCAGAGGGCCTTCTCGGTAGTGGCACCCACCCTGTGGAACGCCCTCCCACCAGATGTCAAAAAGAAAAATAACTACCAGACCTTTAGAGGACATCTGAAGGCAGCCCTGTTTAGGGAGGCTTTTAATGTTTGACAGATTATTTTATTTTATTTTTCTGTTGGAAGCCGCCCAGAGTGACTGGGGAAACCCAGCCAGATGGGCGGGGTATAAATAATAAAAACAATTATTATTATTATTATTATTAAAGCACCCAGCCCTGTAATCCCAAAAAAACCAATAGAGCAGGCTTCCTCAACCTCGTCCCTCCAGATGTTTTTGGCCTACAACTCTCATGATCCCTAGCTAGCAGGACTAGTGGTCAGGGATGATGGGAATTGTAATCTCAAAACATCTGGAGGGCCGAGGTTGAGGAAGCCTCCAATAGAGCCATGTTAAATAATTTGTTCCATTTGCTTTTCATAATCAGTGACCATATCCAACAGACAGAACTGTCCAAACCACCACTTCTCCCAGCTAAGCTGCTGACTGCTTGGGTGGAAGGGCCGTTGGCCGTTTCCACCAGTTGCAGGCAGTTGAAAGTCCCAGAATGGGTTTTGGGACACACTGGGTTGTCTAAGAGAGGGACAGATTTGGTCCAGGAGCTGTTAAATTGCAATCCGATCCATCACATAACAGGGATCACATAACACAGGGCCTGATCTGGGCGTGATCACTGCACTACCTCCAAGCTAGCACGATTATCTGCTCCCCGCCCAACCTTTCGCCCCAGCTGCCATGCATGGCAGGGCTGCAGATGTGGCAGTGGCACAGGGGGCAGGGGAGCAAGGCTGCAATCCAAACCTACCGTCTTTCTTTCAATCTTCTCATAGTGTGTAGCTCACAATGCAACCATCAAGTTAAACCCACAAATCCATCTGTATCTACAAATGCATAATGTTGGTGAACCTTGGTGTTAGTTTCCTTTGCAGCTATTGATCATAGGCTGAGTGGCAGCACGGGCTTTGGCACACAGGATGACCAAGAACCGGATCGTCGCACAATCCTGTGCAGGTTTACTCAGAAGCAAGTTGAACTGTGTTCCAAAGCAGCTTCGGAGTAATTGTGCAGAGTACAGTACAGAGACTGTAGTGTGACCTATCTAATTGAGACAGATCAGAGCACAGATAATCAAATCTATTTTACACATTAAACTGAAGGTCCTAATTTTAATGTTAAAAAAAAAGATACTTCTTTGTAGTGGAGCAAAGATGAAGAGCCACTCTGTCAGACACATCTTCTTCTGAGATCTTCCACAACCTCTTTCTAGCTACAGATTTTTCTACTGAAAACACAAGCTTAGAGAGAATTAAGAAGAGAGTTAAGACTGGTTTCTAATTCTCATTAAAAAAACGAAATAGAAAGAGTACAGGCACACACCCCACATACGCACAACTGTGCAACTGCTTTTACACAGGTCACCACGAAATACTGTATTGGCCTGACTATAAGCCGCAGTTCCCCCCCAAATTCCAACTGCGAAAAGTTAAAGTGCAGCTTATATTCGCGACCTTACAGTATGCAGCCAGGAGCATGGGGCAGTGGCGGCCGCCCCACAAAGCGGCAGCTGCCCCGCGCATAGTGCTCTGTCCTCTCCCTGGCCGGCAACACAGAGTGGCTTCCCCCACCTGACCCAGTATGCAGCCAGGAGCAGTGAGGAATGGAGCGGCTTGTATTCGGATGTTTTTTCTTTTCTTTTCTTTCCAACCCCACTCCAATTTTCAAGGTGTGGCTTATCTTTGGGTGCGGCTTATCTTCGGGCCAATATAGTAAATAAATAGACTGACATTCCCTTGCTTGGGGCTGCTGTGCAAGGGAGGGAAGATGGCCTTCAATTGACCAGCAGTGCAGGGCGGGAGGCACCACCCACCCACTTATGCCATTATGGCACCATTTCTGCAGGGTACCCTACTTGGCCCTTGCCTTCCGTGGCCAGGCGCTACTGCCATGCACACTGGCTCCCCTCAGGCAAGCAGGCTGGGCAGCAGCCCTGAGCCATTTCCAGGGTGAGTCTCTCTCTCTCTCTCTCTCTTCCCTGCCCCATGCACACACCCTCTTTATGCTCCACACTTTATGCAATTTTACTGATGGGAATGTAACCCCCACATAGTTGGGGGGGGGGGAGGGACACACCTGTTATTCAAGTTATAATGGCTAAAGCCAAAAGCTAAATATAATTCCTAAGCCAGAACATTCTCTACTCGCCATATGCAATTCAAGGAAATCTTAGCTGCAGAAAACATGTCACCATCGCAACTGATGTTCCCGAGTTTATAATCGTGAAGGTTACTTTCTAGGAGCCCCTATTACATTTGTAGTAGTGTTATGATTTACAGCAGCCTTCCCCAACCTGGTGCCTTTCAAATGCTCTTGGACTCCAACTCCCATCAGCCCCAGCCAGCACGGGCAAGGATAAGATCAGTTGCAATCTAGCAACATCTGAAGGTACCAAATTGAGGAAGTAGAATGCCTTATCCCTCTACAATGCCTGAACACCTTAGCATTAGGGGACCTAGAATCACAGAACTGTAGAGTTGGAAGGGACCACAGGGGTCATCTAGTCCAACCCCCTGCAGGAATCTTTTTGCGCAAACCCATGACCCCGAGATTAAGAGACTCATGCTCTACCGACTGAGCTGTCCCACTCTTCCACACAAACCTGCTTGGGTTTTAATACCTTAAGGGGAAGTCACTTTCTCTGCTCTGCTAGCAGCAGGGGCTTGTATAGAGGGGCTTTTTGGTGGCTGTAACCAGGCTCAGGAACTCCCTTCCCAAAATTCATTTCGTCTGCTAAATAGAGTCTTTTTATCTTGTTGCTTTGTAGGGCTTTTGATTCATTTTATTGACTGCTGCTCTGCTTTACTGTTCTATTTTATCCGATTCCATTTGTTCTTTATATGCTTGTTTATTTGCTAGCATGTTGACAGAATTGTTTCCACACACACATAATGGTTGTAAGCCACTTTGGGCACTAGGTTTAGCTGCTATTCAAGCAGTATTTTCTAGGACAGGAGTGGTGTACCAGTGGCCTTTCAGACATTGCTGGACCACAGTTAGCAGGCTGAGGCTGATGAGAGTTGAAGTGCAACAATATCTGGAGGGTAACAGATTTCCCACCCCTAGTCCAGAGGGATGCTAGGGGTATTTACCTTCCTTAGGGTATTTTGGATTTCTTTTGCCAGCTCTGGAGCTGCAACAGTAAAGACACCAAGGACTAGCAATCCCCCGGGAAGCATTCGTGACACCTACAAAGTCAGACAAACACAAATAACGTCACTGTTATTCAACTGACAATTTCTAACCATGTATAACATACGTTTCAATGACTAATGGGAGTCAAACCGTGGCAGCAATCATGGTAGAAGAACAGAGCAGATAAAAATCAGCATGCCTGTGACATCTGCCAAGCCCATGAACACAACATCTACAGGACATTAATTCAAGAATGGGCAACATAAAGTCTACTGGTAGTGACCTCCTTTTGCTATTCAAAGGGTTCTGCCTCTCATTTGTGCAGTTACAAGGAACAGACCCTGATTCCAATACAACAGTCAAGCAAAACTAACTATACAAGCTATAGGGATCTTGTCAGTATGTTTGTGATTCTTCAATTATAATTTTTTTCCCATTTTCATTACTCACAGTATTCTGTCAAACTTCCACATCCTTAAGCAGTATATTAAATACCACAACATACTCTAATACGGCACAGCACCTAGCAACCAGGGCTTGAAACAGGGAAACTCAGTTTCAAATTGCTCCTCAGGGTGGCCTCAGATAAATCACAACCTCTCCCCGTTATCTATGTAGGACGGTGGGCTACAAGTTTAACTAACTAACAAACAAAGAAATGTTCATTCAGGATCTCTTGATAAAATGCAGTATATAAATTGAATAAATCATCATCTTCGTCTTATTATATTACACAGATTGCCCATGCCTTCTTTAAGATAATGCAATTAAAAACATACTTGCAATGGCCCTCCAATTTATCAAATATCCCAGTGATCATGGTGAACACCTTGTCTATCCAATATATATGTTATGATTGTTTGAAAATTAGGACCAAAAGTACAGTTAAGGCCACATCAGAAGTCAAAACAGACAGGAAGATGCCAGGATATGAAGTATCAGGAGTCAGCTAAGTTTACAGCTATCACAGGTATGCATAGCATTCTAATATTTGTAAAGGTCTACAGTTTCAGACTATAAACTACAAGAACACAGTACTTAGCAGTAGCTTAGAAACCAATTATCAAAGAGAAACAGCATTACAAGAAAAACAGCACTTTTCAGAATGAAAGCAACTGCAACAACTGAATGTTTATGACCTGATTGGCGTGTGCTGCGATCCATTCTTCATCAATATTAGACAAATCTGAACGACGACTTGTATTGCTTTTACTTTCCTCCTCTTTTTGAGGTGTTCGAATGGCTAGGACAACATAGTCTCTTTGCTGGGAACACTAGAAATAGGGAAGGAAGGAAGTAGCTTTGGAGAGAGAAAAGAATCCAAGTTCAACCCTTCAGCACTTTTACAACTGTCCATCTACCACAACATGTGTGTATATATATATATATATGTATACACACAAAGAGTGTTGCAAGAAGGCTAAAATCAATGCATTTTGGTGTGCCTAATTCAGTCACTTCGTAGGCTCAAACTGTGAGTAGTTTCCATAATGAACCCCCCACCCCAAAACTTAGTCCCTCTCTGGGAAACATAATAGCAGCTAACAGCATATCAAATTTAACACAAGATTTGGCCGAAAATAACTTGGTTTTCAACGTAATGTTTCTAAAATGTAAGAATAATATAATAAACCTCAAATAACCTGATTTGTTACTGTTCTGGAACAACTGACAAAAGACAGCCCTTCTAAACTACTATTCTCTGACATTTCAAGAAGAGATTGGTCTCAATCAGTGGAACAGCTCCAAAAGAGCACAAACCAGCAGGAAATTCACCTGTGTGGACACCATGGGGCATGCACAGAAGAGACCCTCCTGTTGGATTGTGCTTTTAAGATGCAACCCAAAACATACTTACCAATAAACAAGGATAAACTTATATCTGTGTAAACAGTAATAGAATCACACTATTAATTGCCAGCTGGAAACACCCAATTGTAACGTAAGGAGTAATTACGTCGTGGGCAAGATACAGCAACAAACAAATTTAACAGATGATGATGATGAAACTCTATGAGCATTTATTCAGAGAAGAGGCTTCCATCACAATGACACAGAAAGCAGGGTGGGTGGATAAGGTCCCACTCAACACACACATAGCAAACTTACCTGCCCTACCAAGAGGCCGGTGAGAAGGGCTTGCGAGTTGGTGGAGAGCTCCGACAGATACTGCCCAACCGCTTCTTCCACAAAGTAGCTCCTTCCCATTATTGCAAATGTCCCATAGCCCAGTCAGCAGCTGGCAAATGAGCAAAACACTGGAAATTAAAGGACGAAAAGAGAAGCAAAACAGGTTTCTACTCTGAGAAAAGAACATATGCTCAGGATAAGCCTTTGGTTTTACATCCTTGTTGTTTAGGTGTTTAGTCGTGCCTTTTTTAAATGTGTTTTTTTTGGGGGGGCGGCTATTGGGTTGTTGTTTTTATTTTTATTATGTATTTTGTGGTTTTATATCTTGATTTTATTCTGTGAACCGCCGAGACGCCTGGGTATAGGGTGGTATATAAATTCAATAAATAACAATAAGCCACAAATTCCACCAAAAAGGCCGAGCACGGTGCAGACCCACCGCCCGCGTTGACTTTTTCCCACACACCTCCGCCAGGCTTCCCTAACCTGGCGCCCTCCAAGTGTTTTTATGCTGTGGCTCCCATCATCCTTGGCTATTGTAGCTGATGCCGGTGGGAGTTTCGTTCCAAGATATCTTATCTGTTGGGCAACAGACATTTCTTTCTGAAGAAAGATTCCCAGGTAAGGAAGCCCGTCACTCTCACCTGCCCACGTACCACCGTCCAGCTTCTTTGCCACACACTGAGGTGTGACACTGCCCGTCATCTTTAGGCGCCGCCGCTCTCCTGTCAGCCTTTCAGTGACGCAACAGACTCGACACACAGGCGCATAAGGGGAAAAATATCTGCGTTCTGCACCCGACATATTGAGTGTGGCGGAAATAAGACTAGAGCGCCAACAACCCCTCCTCTTTTTTTGTCTTCATTATTCCCTTCTACTGCTTGCATCTGCCATCTTTAATCCACTCACCTATTTTTTAAAACTTTCGTTTGATTATTTGCTTCTGGTGTTTAAAAAAAAAGGAAGGAAACTTGCCACACCCGATATGGCGGACAAGCTCCGCTCCCAAGTGCCTTTGCGATTCCGGCGGCGTTTCAATCTCTATATTTCACCATAGAAATAAGCAGGGGGTTTTTTCCTCCAACAAACCATTGAGCAACCATAGAAGTTAAATCAAGACCGACAACTCCATTTTTCTGGAGCCCAAACTACACAGGTGCTCTTGACGCCTTTTTCTACAAAAAAGATGGATCTTGTGACTACTGCACCAGTGTGCAGTCACAAGTTAGTGCATTATACTGGAGTTGCAAGGATGCTTAGACAGATGTGCATGGAAGTTCGCGTTGCAAATGTGTGTTGCGTGGTATGCATTATGTTTAAAAGCTGTAGAGGAGTGCTCTCCTTCAGTTTTCCTGTAACAGGAAATCCTTTCTAAGGACACTTGCCTAAGCCAGAAAATATTTTAGAAGCAAAATATTCTGGCCCTGCAAGCTAGGGATATTATGGGAGTTGTAGTCCTATAAAACAGCTGGAGACCCAAGTTGGAGAAACACAGCCGTTCATACTTACTTATTTACCCGGAAGCAAACGGTGACGGAGGCACGTTTCTATCTCTGTGTTTTGAGCATTTCTATCTCTGCGTTATTGAGCTGCTCAAGAAGCTGGCACCTTCCTGTTCTCTGCGCTTGCGCAGAAGCCGACCTTCCTCTCCCCCCCCCCCCGCGTATTGCATCCGCCCTCCCCGAGCCGCCACTCAACCCTTTTTCCCAGCCTCTCACGGGCCGGAAGTAAAGGCGCGCGTTGTGGGTCGGAGGTATCGTGGTTTCCGCTGTTGTCGCCGCCGCCGAGCTCCTTCCCTCAGGTATCCCGCCCAAGATGGCGGCGGTGCTGCAGCAGGTCCTGGAGCGGGCCGAAGTGGCCAAGCTGCCCAAGTCCGCGCAGGGGAAGCTCGAGCGGTTCCTGGCCGACCAGCAGAGCGAGATCGAGGCGCTCCGCACCCGGCACGAGCGCTACAAGGTGGACAGCGGTGAGTGGAAGGAAGCCGAGGAGGGCAGGGCGGGAAGCGGCCCGAGGGACCCGGAGTGGTTCATGCGAGGGAGGCGGGTGGCTGCTGTTGCTTCTAAGGTTAAAGTAGGTGGGATAAAAGCAGAAGCAAGAATGGATTCAGACGGGGCAGATTATGCAATCCTTTTCTGCCACTATAACAACAGCAGCAGCAGCAACAACAACAACAAAAATAATTTTATTGGTGTGAGCCGCCCTGAGCCTGGTTTTGACTGGGAAGGGCGGGGTATAAATAAAAATTTATTATTATTATTATTATTATATAAGCAATAAATAAATATTATAATGCCAGATTATTATTATTATTAGTTAAACTCATAATAATTCTTTGTTGTTTACATGCCACCAGTCTGGGCCACTTCCAACAAACTAAAGCACAGTAAGACATCAAGTTGGATGAGGGACCACGTGTTGAGATTTCCGCACTGCATGGGGTCAGACTAGATGGCCCTTGGGGTTCCTTCCAACTAGATCTATGATTCTATGAATTAGAACTGTGTGTGATAGAGAGAGAGAGAGAGAGAGAGAGAAATATATGAAAACCATACAATACAAATGCAAATACAACAATAAAAACTGCATGCCATAATCATCATCATAATATTGGCAGAAAAGGCCTGCATATACTGTAAACAATAAATTATTATTATTATGCAAGTTTAGCATTATTATTAATCATAATTAATTAGTTAAACTCATAATAATTATTTATTGTTTATATGCCACTACTCTGGGTGGCTTCCATCAAGTTAAAGCACAGTAAGGCATCAAACATGTAAAACTTCCCTGTATGCTGTTCATCCACAGGTCACAGGGCGGCTCGTGACATAGAAATACGGAATGCATAATAATAACTTTTTTGTTTTTTCTCGTACTGCTCATAGGATCATGGAATTGTGGAGTCCATATCTAGTCTACTCCCTGCAGTGCAGGAGGGTTTTTTGGGGTTTTTTTGCCCAATGTCAGACTCAAACCCACACCCCTGGGTGCTTTACCGATTGAGCTACACCAGCAGTGCCAGACATCATCGCCAGCATTATTACATTTATTTACAACCTGCCTTCCTCCGCTGAAGGCAGTTTGCAGATAAAAACCACGACCAATAAAAACATGGGTGGGGGGGGGTTCATCTATTTAAGACACACACACACACACACACTAACTGGTGCAGCAATAATACTGCACATTTGCAAAGCTGAGCAGGGACATGAATGGTTTTAAATTGGATAAGGGACCACATGTTGAGATTTCCGCACTGCATGGGGTCGGACT
The DNA here is from genome assembly GCF_963506605.1 of Zootoca vivipara. Classification (NCBI taxonomy): domain Eukaryota; kingdom Metazoa; phylum Chordata; class Lepidosauria; order Squamata; family Lacertidae; genus Zootoca; species Zootoca vivipara. The sequence goes on along the minus strand of NC_083282.1, from coordinate 10,420,023 downwards.
AGATGGCCCTTCCAACTAGGTCTACGATTCTGTGAATTAGAACTGTGTGTGTGTGAGAGAGAGAAATCTATGCAAACCATACCAAAGCAAATATAATAAAAATAGCATGCCACACTCCTCCAAAAGCATAGGTGTTCCAGGCATTTGTATATGCCATTATGGACTAAGAGAGCAGAGCAGTTAGCACCCAAGATGCTTGGGGTTTTATTTTTCTTTCTAAATTGCTCCTGTTGAGTATATGTTCACATTTAGGAAACAAGTCATGGAAGGTGCAATTATAACTCTTGCTCACATGGAAGTAAGCCCCATTGACTTACCACTGAGCAGATGTGGTTAATGTCCAGGGCCTTAATTTTCTGAAAATGGGCTATAGAAAAATTCAGAGGTACTTGTGAACCGGATCAATATAAAAGTAAAGCTGCTATTTAAGTGTTGGAATTTTGGGTACTTGTGCTTAGGGCAGCATGTTGTGTATAACAGAGAAATGTCTAGCGTGGTATGAGATTTTCATTCCTGGGTACATTTTATGATATGTAGACTACAGCTCTAGGAAAACAGGTACTATTATTAATTTCTATTTTATGTACTGCCATTCATCTAAAGATTGCAGAGTGGTTTACATTACAACATAACACAAAATATATAAAATGTAACAACAAAATCCCACACACAAACACATTCACGTTTAAAAGGACATAGATTGGACTGTGAGGAAGATAGGTGACCTAATACCATTTTAGAACAGCCTTCTCCAGCTTGGTGCTCTCCAGATGTTTTGGATACAATTCCCATCTTCCCTGAACAATTGTCCATTCATATTGAGGCTGCTGAGAGTTGTGGTCCAAAAAAATCTGAGACTGATGAATAGAGTAAATAAATAAATATTTCAGATAAAAAATTGTGTGCTTTTCATGAGGATTCGTGCAAATTTACATAACTGAAAGGCACACTCTGACTTGAATAACTCTGAGAAAGTGCAAAATTTGAACTTGTGCTAATGCATGTTTTGCAGAGCAACAATATTTTGAAGTAGAAAAACGACTTGCTCAGAGTCAGGAAAGACTCGTAAATGAGACACAGGAATGTCAGAATCTCCGACAGGAGCTCAGCAAACTCAGTAAGTACTGCTATTTATTAAGGTGATCAGTAAATACTATTAGTTGTATTTATTTTGTTATTTTTCTGAAATATGTATTGAAACAATTAAAGGTTATTCAGTTTTTCAGTGAAAAAATTGTTTGCTGAGAGAAGAATTACATTCTGTAATAAAGGTAAACATTTTGTTACTTATGTAATAAGTATGTAATATGTAATAAAGGTAAACATTTTGTTACTTACTTCAGTATGTTGCTGAAGAATTTTAAAAAGGCAGAATCACGAAACCAACTCTGAAAATAAACACGTAACAAAACCCCTTTCAGGGTGGAGTAAAATGCTTTTTAATATGCCTAGCAGTACACACAAAACCCTAATAACTACTTCTAGAAGTCAGTGTATATGCAAATGTAGCTTCTACGTGATGCTAAGGCTTGCAGTTAAGCAAGGGTGGTGTTCTATAGGGATAATCACAATGGAGAAGAATCTCGTAACAGAGGTGGACATGTTGAGAATTCTACATTCTTTCTTGTCTACTAGACATACATTTGGAGTGGCCAGTTGGCTGATCTCAGTCAGTTTCATATCCTGACATTACTCAGGGTTAAGCTCCTCAGGCCCAAAGCCGTTACTCTTTTATTGGAGAAAGAAGATATTTATCCATTTCTGACAGATGAATTCATATAAATATAAAATGTCCTTCCTTTTGTCTCCCATGCAGATGAGCAGTTGAAATTGTTAAATGAGAGAAACAAAGAACTGGAAACTGCCCAGGATCGCAATGCAGCCGTACAGGTACAGGAACTGTCTATAATGCCAGTGAATGGAAGCTTTCAGAATTCATTGTCAACGTTACATTGAAAGAAGTAGACTCTCGTTGTGAAAGTAGCATTTTTGGTGAAAATAGGGTTTTCTTAGTTGCCAAGTCTCGATGTGAATCCTGAGAGTGTGATGATAATCTTGCGCTAGGTAATGTTTCTTAACACCACATTTTTATTGTACTATAGTCATTTTTAAAGTCACTTTTCCTTTGTTTTAAGAATCAGCTCACTAGAGCGAAAGAAGAGCTGGAAGCAGAGAAGAGAGATTTGGTTCGAACAAGTGACAGAAGAGCTCAAGAGCAGGAACACCTAAATGGTGAGCATCATGTGATATGGTCAAAAAGGTTTTGGTGATAGGTTGTCTCAGTCCTTCAGTTAAGAGTATCATTGCACCAAGGCGAAACTACCAGTGGGAATCCTTAATGAAACTAAGCAACAGTGAACAGTTTGTAAATTTGTTCTCATACTGTGTGAGGAGCATATTGGGTAATGATTAGAATTTCTACTTTTAAGTAGTGGTTTTAGGGGAGTTTCCTGCTATGGTTTTAGATAGCCTTCTAAGCCTTGCCATCAAAGAAGTCAAAGGTAGCCCACACACCTTGGGCACTTCTACATGAGCTTGACAGTACAGAAGGGTCATCTACAGATGCTCTTTATAATATCTCTTCATTTTGTATGTCCTTTCCTAGAGGATGTTAAACGACTGAATGAGAAACTAACTGCAGCGAATACTGCAAAAATAGAGCTACAGTTACAGCTGGATGAGCTTCAGACATCAGCCTTTTCTGTAAAGGTGAGTACTGGAAAACTTATGCATGCCCGTATCTTTTGTACAATTGTAGAAATAAGATAATGGCACCCTTCCTATGTCACTAATTTTAACAAATAATTTTTCAGTGGCCATTTTTTATCTGTCTCAATAAAATCCTACCAGCTATCTATTGGAATACCAGTAGTTACTCAGCTATTTTTGTATAGGTAGGGGGTGTGGCCATATTTATAAGGTTTCAAGCAATCTGGGACATTTCACAGCATACATGTAGTTAGTTGACAGATAATTAACAAGTTCGGGATTAGTATTGAAATTGTGATGAACCATGACTAGATTTGGTTGTGGGGTTTATTTGATTGAAGGCTGCAAACCTATAAACACTTGAGTAGAAGTATCGCTGAATGCAGTGGGACTTACTTTTGAGTAAGTGTGCAAAAGAGTGAAGCTGGCATTAAGCCTCTGTCCCATTGCTAATAATTTGGCAGGAATTCCTCCACTTGCATGATGGGTATGAATTGCCCAAGAACTTGTCTTAACAGAACTTGTTTCAAAATGTAGTAGTGTATGTGCCCCAAGGGCACTTTTTCCCTTTAACTGCTGCTTGAATGGAATGCTATATCATATTTAACTTGATTTCATAGTATCGTGAGCAAAGGTGGGAGCAGGAAAAGGAACTGCTACAGAATCAGAACACTTGGCTGAATACAGAATTGAAGGCGAAAACAGATGAACTCCTGCTAATCACTCGGGAAAAAGGAAGTGAAATCTTAGAGCTGAAGTGTAACTTGGAGAACAAGAAAGAGGAGGTTTCCAGACTGGAAGAGCAAGTCAGTGGACTAAAACAATCTAACGGAAATCTACAGAAACATGTGGAAGATCTTCTGCTGAAACTGAAGGAGGTAAAGATAAATTCCTTTGTTTTAGTTTCCGATGTGGACAACAGTGATGCCAGTATTTGAGGTAGCTCTTCTCTCATTCTTGCTTGTATCGGGTAAAAGTGAAGTAATTCTCATAGGGCTGCAAACTTCATTTGGACTTAGGTCTGGAAAAGCATATATGCTCATTCAGGTGAGAATTCCTTATAATAACTGACTGTGATATATATGGAGTGAATCTGGCAAAAATATGAATTGCAGAGTTTCAGTCCAAATACATTTGAGAAGCACACAGTAGCCTAATGTATTCTTATACAAATTCAGTTTTGAAAACAAACTAAAAAGGTAGGAATTTTGCCCTTACATACATTTTAAATGTAATTATTTTTTCATTATAATTTTTCGGTACCAAATTGCTGTTTGACTGTGAAGAGCCTTTGGGTTCTTAAAACTTTAATTGTGTGTTAACTGCACAAATGTCTTTATTCACCAGGCAAAAGAACAGCAAGCTAGCATGGAAGAAAGATTCCACAATGAACTAAACGCCCATATCAAGTTATCTAATTTATACAAGGTATGAATTTTAATAATGGTTTTGAAATTTTAGTTTTAGGGCTTATTATAAACATACACTGACAAACGTTGATGCTCTTCATACTTGCCACTAAATGCTAACTAGGACATGTGAAGGCTGAAGTCACAAATGTGCTGGTGAATATGAATTTCTAGAGCAGGGGTCAGCAAACTTTTTCAGCAGGGGGCTGGTCCACTGTCCCTCAGACCTTGTGAGGGGCCAGACTATATTTTGAAGGGGGTGTGTGTGAACAAATTCCTATGCCCCACAAATAATCGACTATAATGTAACTTAAATAGAAAACTACCTTTAGAAAGATTTTTCCTCCAAAAGCACTTTATTTAAAACATCCATTTTAAATCAAAAACATCTCACTTAAAATTTAAAAAATCCATCTTAACTAAGATCAAAAGATTGGAAAGTGTTGGCATAGCCACTAGTCTGATCTCATTTTGATGTTGAATTTGTTGAGATAACCCAGCTACCTGCAGGTACGGCTATATAGACTTAATCATATCTTCCAACCTGTTAGAACGTGTTCTTATATGAAATGCAACACGCAGCACGGAATGAAAGGTCATGGGAAGTTTGAGGGAAAGAGTTTTACCAGTTTAGTGGCTTTATTAATTGATGTTTGATTTTCCTGAAACATTCCATTTTTTATTTTATTTTTTAAGATGATTCTTAGTCTCAGACATCACATGAACAATCATAGAAGTATTTTTCTTCAATTCTTTCATTAGATCTCTCTGGTACGCGCTCAGCTACCAGTGTCCAGCTTGTGATAAATCTGTCTGGCCATATCCCAAGCTACCTAGTTAGTCTGGTTTCAAGCACAGTCTAAGCAATTCCAAAGAATCTATGCTTTTAGGAATATAATAGCCTGCTCTTTTTCAGTGTATTCAGTAAATGAGTCTAGGTTGGGGTTCAGCTAGCTAGAAGTATGATTTTGCACTATAAACTGTCCCTCCCAATTCCCTGCTATAATAGTCTATGGCACCCAACTCGCCCTCTCTCCACTTCCTGAGGCTTTAATATTTTTGCTGCTATATTGAATTGCTGCGCTTCAATTAAAATATGTTGCATTTAGAGTGCTGCTGACGACTTGGAAGCAAAAAGCAATGAGTTGACCCAAGCTGTAGAGGAGCTCCACAAACTTCTGAAGGAGGCAGGTGAAGGTAAGGAACAAATGATCTTGTAGCTTTTGTTGGTTTTTAGCAGCTCATTTGAACCCCTCATTGTCTATAGTTAAAGCAATTGAAATCTGAGAAAAATTAAGGCTAGGACTGAGATCCAAATATCTCCTTGAGTGTTGTAACTGCTTTTAAGGCTTCTATCCCACCAAAACACAGCTCCGTAGAGTCTTCTGCTGGGCTGACAACATAATGCACAATAGCAATGAAACATATATATTTTTAACTTAATAAAACAGAGCAGCAGGAAATAACATAAAAATGTGCCTGGCGCATCCAAAACACTGGTCACTTACTTCATCAGCTAACCTCCAATCTGTGTGCTGCTTCAGATACTTTTCCTCAGCTCCATAAGAACATAGGAATGAACCTCCTGGATCAGGCCAGTGGTCATTAGTCCAGCATCCTGTTCACACAGTGACTACCAGATGCTTATGGGAAGACTGCAAGCAGGACCTGAACACAAGGGCACTCTCCCCTGCTGCAGTTTCTAGCAACTGGTGTTGAGAAACATTACTGCCTCTGGCCAGAGAGGCAGAGCGTAGCCATCATGGCTAGTATCTTTTGATAATATTACCTTGCATGAATGTATCTTAATCCTCTTCTTTGAAGGCCATCCAGATCGATGGCTGTCACTGCCTCTTGTGGAAGCAAATTCCACCGTTTAATTTTGCTGCGCATAAAGAAGTACCTGCATTTTGCCTGTCCTGAATCTTCCAATATTTAGCTCCGTTGGGACTTCCATTTTGGGGCTAGTAACATTCTTGCTGCTGTAGTAGCGTACCTGAATAAAGTTCTAGCAAAGGCAGTCCCAGGAAAGGAAGAATGGGTACAAAAACCTATAGGATATGCAGAAATGGCGAAACTTGCCGAAAGAATAAGAAATCAAGACAACAAACTTTTTATAAAAGAATGGAAATGGTTTATTGAATAGTTACAGATAAATTGTAAACAAATAAAAACATTGGCAATGTTATTGTAATAACCTGCAGTTTGATAAGAGTATATATTTAAAGTAGATGAATAAATTAGCTAATTAACTTGGATATGCAGAAGATACTATAAATTAATTTAAGGAACCATAGAAAGAGGGGGAAGAAAGTCAAGTGTTTAAATGTTAAAATGACTGTAAAATTAGTGAAATATATGTATATTTAGCTCCGCTGGATGTCCACAAGTTCTAGGGCTGTGAGAGAGGAAAAAACCTCGTGTGTCCACTTCTTCCATGCCACGCATAGTTTTTATGCACTTCTATCTTTGTGTCTCCTACTTTATCATTTCTCTAAACAAAAAGTTCCTCATAGGGGACTTTCCCCACCCCCTTGATCATTTTGGCTGCCCTTGTCTAAACTGTTTCCAATGCTATACTGTCCTTTTTGAGGTGAGGCTTCAGAAGGGGTTTGTTGTGTGGCATTGTGTGGTGCACTGGGGTAGTGGTGAAAGCTGCTATTTGAGAAGTGCCAAGTCCAGTCCATGTAGTTATTTAGATCCAGGCCTAGATCTTCTAAGTCTTTCCTAGCTCACTGATGATGCAAACCATGTTGCCAAAGAAGGCACTTAAACCATTCTCTAAATGTATCTGAAATATTTGCATATTGCCCTGCCGTACAATTTGTTTAGTAATCCTTGGAAGCTTAAAAGGTTCAGTCATCTCTTTTTTCTGCTATTCTTCTCAGCTAACAAAGAAACACGGGATCGTTTGGCTGAGATGGAACAATCAAAGGCTGCAGTGGAAAAAGAACTGAAGGAAAGGATTGGCAAGCTGGAGAAAGAGTTGGACAATGCAAACGATTTGGTTTCAGCCACCAAGCGCAAAGGTCTGGTAACACGTAGGGAATAGACCTTGTAAAAAGGGGGCATTTAGCAATACCTCCACAGCTGTTTGTACAGTTCTAGTACTTGAAAAGCCATATGCAAACATTTTAAAAACAGTTATCTGGGGGTTCTCTTGAGCATATGAAACATATAGAATAGTAAAAAATATTACCCCCTCAGGTATCATTTGCAGGATATTTCTATGGTTTTTCTGAACCAATCTGTTTGATTCTTTATTTTTGTTTGTTTAGTTTGCAGTTTCCCTGAAGGCTTATAACCAGGCTAGTTTCCCTGAAGGCTTAGAACCAGGCTAGTTTCCCTGAAGGCTTAGAACCAGGCTAGTCCAAAACTCTGGAGCCTGTCAGAAATCTGAAGTACCAATATGCATGTAGTTTAGATTTGATTTGTACATTAAAAAACCCATGCCCTTTGCCATTTCTCTCTTCTAGGAGCCATTCTTTCAGAGGAGGACCTGGCAGCTATGTCTCCGACGGCTGCTGCAGTAGCAAAGGTGGTGAAGCCTGGCATGAAATTAACCGAGGTAGGAAGTAATTTGTGTTTTTGTATGCAGCCAAATTTACTGGGACAATTTTTTTAAAAAAACTGAATGATTAATGTGCTGCACATACCGGTAGTGCACCCATTTGGGTTTTTAACTAAGCTTAACATTTGATTTCAGTAGCATTTTCTCATGTGTTCTATCTGGCTAGTGTTCCTGTTGACAAAGATTGATGTTTTATGTCATTGTAAGTTAATGGCATGGACCCCTCATGAAAATTTCCCTTTTGTCTCAGAGGTATATTTTAGTAGTGTGCACTGACAGTTTGGACCATGATTTGGCTCTTGGTCTCAAGTGCTTTTGGAGGTTTCCTTTATCGGCTCCGGGTCAAAGTCAAAATTCTCCTTGGAGAACACGAAGCTTTGTTCTCTCTCTCTCTCTCTCTCTCTCTCTCTCTCTCTCTCTCTCTCTCTCTCTCTCTCTCTCTCACACACACACACACACACACACACACACACACACACACACACTACCCCCTTGTCAGTTTGCATTTCTTAATGCAGAAAGTATTGATCTTATGTGTAGAGATCTTTCCTATTCTAATTAATTCAAAAGGGTTCTGGAAGCTTCTCTGTGTGAAAGAAACAATCTAGACAGTTCATGATGTTTGGGTTATTCCTTCAGAGAAGCTGAGTACAGCTGGATTTTAAACTGGTTCTCTTATCTCTTTTTGTCAAGGTCATGCTGACTAAAAGCAAAGCCAGAAGGAGCCTGTTTTTCACTTTCTCTCTCTCTTTTCCTTCTGGTGTGGTGTTCTGTACATAGTATGCTTAGTGTTAAGCTTTAAGCTTATTATAAATTATTGTAAGTTTAAGTTAAGTGTGCTGCAACTGGATTTCTTGGGGACATGGCCAATCCTGGATGCATTGGATTTGTGACCATTGTGCTCATTTGCCTTCAGTAGCAGTAAAGCTCTGCTGGATGGAATATAATTACCTCTGGTCTATTTTTGGGGAATCCTGCAACCTGTTTAAGCTTTTACTCTGCTAACTATACATTGGAATGTACTCTGGATCAATATTGAGTAGAATTCCACGACACCCCTTGTGTTCACTATTGAGAATTCTGATATCAGCTATAATGTTTCATCCAGCTCTATCAAAAGGGAAGGAAAATGCTAACATAAGAACTCTTCTATAGTGAATAAGGCCTGCCAAAGTGCTGGCCAGCAGGTCCAGGGTTTGGGGACTAAACAGGATGGTGGGGTGGGGATTTTTGGCACAAGTAGACATGGTACCGGTAGTCTCTTCTGAGAGGATGAATCCTGCCCAATTTCAGAATGATACGACTTGCAGTGGTTTTCCTGCAAGGGGAAGTATTAAAAGTTTCAGGAATTAGTTTATTTCTCCTAGTATTTTGTGGGCAATTGGTCTTAAAATAACAAACACGAGAGTGGTGCTGCATGTCAAAAACCTGCCAGACTGCAGACTTAACAGAACACCACCGCGAAAGCTCTGTGGAGCATCTAAGTTACTAAGTTATTAATTATCCTCTGTCTGATTATTCGCAGCAGGCATGTTGTGCCAGCTCCAGACTGGTGCCGTGATCGGGCTTACATTGGGCCTTACACTGGTGAGCGCCGTCTATGAGAGCGGTTCAGGAACCAGTGTATGCCAGTCTAGCTCAACACCATCCTCTGAATGCCCTGTTTTGGGTGTTTCCACTGGAGGGAGTACTGGCAGCATGCTTTCTGCTTGGCCATTTGGAAGGTGGAAGCGAGGAGGGCACCTTGTACAGGTCCTGCTTCACCTCAGACAAGCCAAGGAGGCTCCGGAAGCATCCTGCTTTGCTACAGTGTGGTGTAGTGGTTAAGAGAGGTGGACTCGTAATCTGGTGAACCGGGTTCGATTACCTGCTCCTCCACATGCAGCTGCTGGGTGACCTTGGGCTAGTCACACTTCTCTGAAGTCTCTCAGCCTCACTCACCTCACAGAGTGTTTGTTGTGGGGGAGGAAGGGAAAGGAGATTGCTAGCCGCTTTGAGACTCCTTAGGGTAGTGATAAAGTGGGATATCAAATCCAAACTACTCCTCCTCCTCTTCTTTTTCTTCTTCTTCTGAATTCATTCAAATGATCTGCACACTCCCTTTTGCTGTTGCTAGATAATTAATTCACTGATACTTTGGGGGGGTGTTTCTTATTTTTATTAGTTTTTCTGAAGCCTTTGTTCCCCTCTGCTCTGTTTCTGTCCTATTGCAAGCCAAATCTCGTGCTTCTGTTTATATCTCCTCTATGAAGTACTCCTGGGCAATAGTGGGGAGCTATATGTAAATTACATAAACACATTGTTGGGTTTATCATAGATCTTTTCCAGGACAAACCCCTCAGATGTCATGGTGAGGAGGAAATTACATATATCCTGGGAACAGGATATGTGTAATGGTTGCGAGTCTAGAAAATGTCTGCTGGTTGATAAATGGCTGCCTGTCTTCTTTAGGTAAGATGTTCTATAGGTTTACTGGTTGTGTGTTTTCATCTTTCAACACAGCTTTACAATGCATACGTAGAAGCACAGGATCAGCTGCTGTTAGAAAAAATGGAGAATAAGAGGATTAATAAGTACTTGGATGAAATAGTGCAGGAAGTAGAAGCCAAAGCACCTATTTTGAAGCGTCAACGTGAAGAATATGAACGCTCGCAGAAAGCTGTAGCAAGTCTGTCTGCTAAACTTGAGCAAGCAATGAAGGTTGGTATAAAATGGAACTGAGATTGAGTCAAAATGTACTTGCCTTTATCAGCACATACAACTACAGTCATATCTTGACATTCGAACGCTTTGACTTCCAAAGGTTTTGACTTCCAAAGTCAACAACCCCGGAAGTCTTTTCGCCGCGCGCGCCTGGCACCTGCATAGAGCGGCACGCGCAGTCGGCACATGCGCACAAGCGCAAAATCGTGCTTCGAAATCCAAAAACCTCGACTTACGAAGATGGCCGCGGAACGGATCGTGTTCGTAAGTCGAGGTACCACTGTACATTACCTTGTTTTTTAACAAGAGATTTCTTTCACACCCAGCTGCCCTCTGGGAAAAGGGGATAGAATTTTCTGTTCGCTACTGATTCAAGACCTAGATTTAGTGTGCAGTTTAGAGCCACCTAGTTAAACTGCTGTTTCTCACCATCCCCACAACGTAGAGTAAAACTGTAGCAGTGAATGGCGGTTGTGTAGGCTAGAGTTGAGCTTCAAGGTTAACAGCATTTTGTGGTGCATATTTTCTTACTGTAAGTGCGGATTACATATCTAAATACTCCCCACCCCAGAAAGTGTATATTTCTAAACTTCACACACATTGAAAGTTAACATGCCAAGATTCCAGCCTGCCATTCTCCTTGATGCTGAGCTGTATCCAGTGTTGCAGCTCCGCAAGTGACCTCCATGCCTGTATTAGAATTTACTCCCTGGACCCACCAAAGCAGGGTGACTGTTTTTATTGGGCAGCAGGAGAGGAAACAGGAGTCCCATTGGGTCAGTGGAATCCCCCTCTGGCACAGCATTAGAGTATTCTATATTGCAGGGGTCTTTTTTACCAGCCAATGAGTTTTATATGAAGGATCAAGCAGGGAACCTGCAGTCTATCAAGAGCTTCACTGCATGATTTACTTGACGTCGTGGGCCAGCTCCTAGGCTTCTTGGTTTGGATATGGACCCCTCAAGTCAGCTGAGGAGGTTCTTCATGTTCCCAATTGCTTGTAAGTGAGATTGTCCTCCGCAGCGTGTTGACTGTTGCCCAGGAAATATGGAATCCCTCCGTGGGCTGCGTCAGGTTTCTTTCCTTACGGCATTCCCCAGTGAGGCTGGTGTGCTTCTTTTCAACATGCTTTTGGTGGCTGCTCCTTTTGTCAAGTCAGCTGCTTTGTTGACGCTGCGTCATGGTTTTAATCTGATTTTGTTTTGTGTGACCATTTTGAAGCTACTTTGTGAAAAGTGGTTTACAAATGGTAAATAAAAACAATCACCAACTTCTCTGAATCATATAATAGAGAAGGCATATCTTGTTCTCTTGGCGCAACTATTTTTGACACATTGGTTGAATGTGTCTATCAATTAGATTCGTAGGCGGTCTTCTTTATGCAGCCAGTCATACAAATTATTTCGGCCTGCGTGTCCCACAGTTAAAATTCTATAGGCCCTTTTGGGCCTCAACTATGTGACATGCTTTGCTTAAGTCAACACTGGGTAACAATAAGACTATTGTGTTATAGTATAGTGCCTGGCGTGCTATGGTCCATGGGGTCATGATGAGTTGGATACGACTAAACGACTAAACAACAAGTTCTAGTGTAAGTTTTGGGGAAGTTAGCTGTTTAATATGCTTGCGGTTCTGTTCTTATTTTGACCTTTTATTATTCCTGCAAAATAAATGCATTACTTTTTAAGTATGTGGATTTGGTTTACAGGAAATTCAACGTTTGCAAGATGATGCTGATAAAGCAAACAAGCAAGCTTCTTTGCTTGAAAGAGAGAACCAGAGGCTTGAAATCCAAGTCAAGGATCTTTCACAACAGGTTAGTTTTTTAAAAGTGGTTCACTCTTGTAATCCTATATACCTTGATGAACTTTTTCGCCTAAAAGTTAAAGTCAAAGTAGACAGTTTGTGAAAGTATTGGGATTCTGAACCTCTGCTTACTCCAGAGTAAGCCTTAATGATTTCACTTGGAATTAATTCTAAGCATGCGCTTTTAAGATTGCAGCCTTAAAATAATGTCTGCTCAGTGCAGCCCTGTACTTTTTATTTCATAAATTCATAACCTGTTGTATCCCACATTGATGGTAGTAAGTAATCCAAAAAAATGATACAATTATGCACTTAAAATTAGATTGTATTGAAAAGCAGAATGACCGTTTTAACATCTTGCTTTAGAATTCTTGCAGCACAGCTCCAGAAGAGCTATTGTTCTGCTGTATGAATCATCTGCTTTCCTTTTTAAAGATAAGAGTGCTTTTGATGGAACTCGAAGAAGCCCGAGGCAACCATGTTATCCGCGAAGAAGAAGTGAGCTCGGCTGACATCAGCAGCTCTTCTGAAGTCATAAGCCAGCGTCTGGTCTCCTTCAGAAACATTGAGGAACTTCAGCAGCAAAACCAGCGCCTCTTAGTGGCTCTCAGAGAGCTGGGTGAAGAGAAAGAGAACGAGGAGCAAAAAACCACTTCATCTAAGTATGCTCCCCTTTAGCAGCATGTTCCAACACCCAGAAATCTGATCTTAATCACATATTTGTTCTGTTTAGAAAGCAGTAATGTAAGAAATATTTGTCCAAATCAGGAGGGGGCAGCAAATGTTTTCAGCAGGGGGCTGTTCCACTGTCCCTCAGACCTTGGGGGGGGGACTATTTTTTGGGGGGGGGGGAAATGAATGAATTCCTATGCCCCACAAATAACCCAGGGATGCATTTTAAATAAAAGCACACATTCTACTCATGTAAAAACACTGACTGCCAGGCCGTCCACGGGCCGGATTTAGAAGGCAATTGGGCCAGATCCAGTCCCTGGGCCTTAGTTTGCCTGCCCATGCTCTAGATACCTGATGTTGATTTTTTTAAAAAAAAAGATTTAGTAGAATTGTTTTCTCTCCATGACAGGATTTCTGAGCTGCAGAGTCAACTTGGTGAAGCTATCACTGAGCTAGAAAAGTTGCGTGAGTCACGGCACCACCAGATGCAGCTTGTAGACTCCATAGTTCGCCAGCGTGACATGTATCGCATCTTGCTGGCACAGACGTCTGGCGTTTCCATTCCATTGCAAGGTATGGTGCCTTCAATAATGCCAATGTACTTCTTTGCACCGCGAGGAAAGCAGGGTTTAGGCTTTGGTGTTCTCATTGCGTGCAGTGAGAATTGGAGAGGGTAGAATGGCAAGCGTGTCCCAAAAGTTTGCCTGACCATTTTTCGGGTTGTGATATTGTGATTGGAACAAATTGCTCAAACTTTGTGAAGGAACAGTGTAGCTGCAATCTTACATTCTGTGTGGCTTGATGTTCCAAACGCACACCACAATTGCTCTTTTTGGCTACAGCCTAAACGTATCCCTCGGTGGAAACAATTTAATTTTGATTCATGCTTTCAGCTGCGTATTGACCCCCTTTAAAAAGCAACAACACTGCAGAGCTTTAGCTGAGAATTTTGTGAGGCTACGGGAATTTTGTGAGACTTCACAGCTGAAAGCAGGAGCAGAAGGCAGGAAGGTGGAGAAGATTGTGTGAGCACCTCAAGCATGCCACCTTCAAGGACCTCGGCTGTGGCAGGAGGCACTTGTGTTCTTCCTCAGCTGTGCCAGATTTTAGGGGCAGAATCTGGAGAACATAAGCTTTCTCCTTGGGGGCAGGGGGAGCAGGAGAAGATGACAGTCCCTTTCGCCAAAAGAATTGAAACTCCCCAAAGCAAGTTGGACAGCTGTGCAGAAATGAACACAGCTTGCATGTTTATGAGGCTTTGCATAATTTGCTCCAGTTGTTGAAAGTGCCCTAGTAATGCAGAAGTGAGAGGGGAAGACCTTCTGGCCTTTCCCATTAGCTGGAGGAATGGGCTTCTAGGTTCCTAGTTATATGGTTGTAATATATTGTAAGCTGTCTAGAAGATCGTTTGATCCAGATGGGAGGCATGAATGTAAATAAAAGCGTGAACATCGATAGAATTTGAGGTCTGGAATGCAGAATTCCACAGCCCACGAAAATGCCAGCCCATTAGTGTGAATGAGAACCAGCACTGTGTACTGGGTTGAGGGTCAGACTACTGTCAAGGACACATGGATCTAAACCCCCATCCACCCATGAAGCTCTCTGGGTGACCTTCAGCTGGTGACACACTCACAGCCTGGCTTCCTTTGCAGGGTTGTGAGCATAAAATGGGGAGTAGGGGGACTGTTCTGAGCTCTCTAGGGAAAGGGTGGTTCAGAAAGGTAAGAAATAAAGAATATTTCCATTTTCTCTGATCTGATAATGTTGCTTCTCTCACTTTTGTAGCTTCAAGCATCTTGCCAGAAGAAATGTCTCTGGCGGTGACCCCTAAGCGTCTGCCAGGGGCACCTCAGGCCATGTCAACTCCTGCTGCTGTGCCAGTGACAGAATCAACTGAAGCAGTGGAGGCTAAGGCTGCCCTTAAACAGGTACCAGCCAGTCTTCCTCCAAACGCCTTTTCCTCAAAAGGAGGACAGTTTTTTTGCTTGGCCTTGTATTTATCTTTGAACACCTTTGACTTGCTCTACAGCTGCAGGAGTTCTTTGAGAGCTACAAGAAAGAAAAGGCAGAGAATGACAAACTTCTGAATGAGCAAAATGAGAAGCTTCAAGAGCAGGTTACAGACTTGAGGTCACAGAATACGAAGATTTCCACCCAACTTGAATTTGCTTCCAAGCGGTAAGACAGTATTAACGAATGCTGACGAAAGGCTTCTGTACCATTAATGCAATGGGAGGGTTGCAATTTGTGCCCTGAAACCTGGAGTTTTGTGCTAGTAATCTTGTGCAGTAAATAGGACAAATTACTTCAAGGAACATGGTAGACTCTAAGACTGCCTGATCAAACTAAGGCTAGGAGATAGGAGTACTATGCAGCATCATAACCTCCCCCACTTTTAGGTAACCATGGTCGGCATTACATCTGCACCATGGTTTTCATTAACCATGGTTAGTTTCAAACCATTGTTTACGATCCTGGGCTGAGAATAAATGACAGAATAAATGTTTTAAATAATGAAAATAAACTCAAAGAGGTATGAACTGAATAAAAATACTCAGTAACTTGCATCCTCTTTCTTAAACATGCTTATTTGGGGGGGGGGGGGGACACGACCGAAAACCATGCTTTGAACTGTCTGTACTCAGTAAGATTACCAGTTACTTTAGCACTGGAAAACTTGCACACAAAAAGAGTTGTTTGTTTCCAGTTGATTTTAGTGGAATCAAAATTGTAAGAATTCTCATTTGAGTTTGTAATACCAATTTGGTTGAAATATGATCTTACCTATGTTCCTTGTGAAGTTACGAGATGCTGCAGGATAATGTGGAGGGATATCGGCGAGAGATAACATCATTGCATGAAAGAATCCAGAAGCTTTCAGCAACCACTCAAAAACAAGAACAGATTATCAACACTATGACTCAAGAGCTGAGAGGAGCTAATGAAAAACTAGCCGTGGCAGAGGTAAGTAGTACGGCATATTATGCATAACTGAAATGTTCCAGGGGAAGGGAGAAGGAAAAATAATGCTGTGCGAGTGGACTTCATTCAGCACACAAATATCCCACTTAATACTTCTTCTTGTTACTAATTGAATTGATTATTTATTGTTTATTTATATACTGTCCTTCATCTGAAGATCATAGGGTAGAAAGATAATTATAGCTTGAGAAGCTTTGGGGATTATCACATCATAAGCTTATTGTCCTTCATTGAGGTGGTTGACAGCAACATATTTCCGTTTCTGGGGACGACATGAGCTTAGCTAAACTGTGATTAATCTATTTTGGCTTTATGTACTCAAGTGGCTGAAAACTGAATGTAACTTTTGGGTTAATAACTCGCTTTATACAGATGTCAATACTTAACCTTGCCAGGATTGAATTAACCTAGAATCAAATGCAATCTCTTTCAAAGGTGAGAGCAGAGAATTTGAAAAAAGAGAAGGATATTTTGAAAATGGCAGAGGTTCGGCTGAGTCAGCAAAAAGATTCTTTAGTAACAGCACAAAGAGGACAAAATATGCTGCTTACTAACCTGCAATCTATTCAGGTTTGTTTACTCATGCTCCGGTCTCAGCAGTGGGTGTGCATGGAGGAAAGCTTGCTCAGGAACAGCACAATGTTTCTCTTGCACATAGGTCTGTGTGCAAGTCACACATTGGGGGGGGGGCGGGGGTTTATAGAAGCATTGGGGAGCTCACTTCCTTTCAGCACAATTCAGCAAAAATGTTCCATGTTAGTATATATTATTCTTACTAGGTGATCCTGGAAAGGGCTGAGACGGAAACTCAACAGAGGCTCAATAACCAAATAGAGAAATTGGAGCGTGAAATAGCCCAACTGAAGAAAAAACTAGAAAATGAGGCGGAACAAAGGCATTCAGTTAACAAAACTCAAGATGTAAGTATGAGAAACTAAAGAAACAAGTCATTGACATAGCCCCTTTTGTGGTATTGATGGTTTTTGAAAAGAAAGACAAATGGATCTCGATTCGTTTATGGTTCAAGGCACCCGAATGGAGCTCATACATTATTTCTTCAAATCATGGAGTTGCTTTGAAAACTGCCCCCATGCGTAGAAGGCTTTTTCCACTCTTGGAAGAAATGCCTTGCTAGAGGAGAGCGTAGAAAAGTGAAACAAAATCCAAAGAAATCTTATGCTTGAGCAAACATGAGAGCTGCTGTACAACCTACCTATTACGCCTAGGGAAGGGGGAAGAGATTCATTTAATGCAGCGTTTCTCAACCGCTGTTCCGTGGCACATTAGTGTGCTGCGAGACACTGGCTGGTGTGCCGCGACGTGCGGCGACGAGAAGGGCGATTTGCATTGTCACGTGCCTGGCGGCCGCCAATATACACCACTAACCCGCCGGAAAGCAATATTTCTCCTCCTCTTTCCCAAAGCTCAGTGCAAACGAGCCTGGCAGCCGCCAATACACAACGCTGACCCGCCGGAAAGCAATATTTCTCCTCCTCTTTCCCAAAGCTCAGTGCAAACGAGCCTGGCAGCCGCCAATACACAGCACTGACCCGCCGGAAAGCAATATTTGGCAAGTGTTTCTTACAGTCATAATTATAATATAGGGCGGCACAGAGTTAAATTTTTTAACTTTTTTAATGGCATAGCTGCCAAGTTTTCCCTTTTCTCGCGAGGAAGCCTATTCAGCATAAGGGAAAATCCCTTAAAAAAAGGGATAACTATGTTTAATGGTGGTGTGCCTCGTGATTTTTTTCACGGAACAAGTGTGCCGTGGCCCAAAAAAGGTTGAGAAACACTGATTTAATGTACATTTTCATGCAAACCTACCTAATGCACATTTCCCCCAAACAAAAAGCAAATATCCTCTGCAGTTCACATTTTTCCCCAGTTTTGTGAAGAGATGTGCAAAATTCTGTTTTAGGCTACTTATGGTTGCAGTTGAGCTATGTTTCAGTCGCTGGCTGGTGGCGCTGTGGGCTAAACCACAGAGTCTAGGGCTTGCTGATCAGTAGGTTGGCGGTTTGAATCCCTGCAACGGGGTGAGCTCCCATTGCTCAGTCCCAGCTCCTGCCCACCTAGCAGTTTGAAAGCACATCAAAGTGCAAGTAGATAAATAGGGACCGCTCCGGCGGGAAGGTAAACGCCGTTTCCGTGTGCTGCTCTGGTTCGCCAGAAGCAGCTTTGTCATGCTGGCCACATGACCCGGAAGCTGTCTGCGGACAAATGCCGGCCCCCTCGGCCTATAGAGCGAGATGAGCGTCGTAACCCCAGAGTCGGACACGACTGGACCTGATGGTCAGGGGCCCCTTTACCTTTTTTATGGTTGCAGTTGAGCTATGTTTTAGTCGCTGGCTTTGAAGTAAAGTATGCCCATTCCTTTTCAGATTCACTTATTGGATGCTAAAAGACAGCTTGAGACAGAAATAAATCTTCATTCTAGTACAAAAGAACTGCTGAAGAATGCCCAAAAGGACATTGCAACATTAAAACAACAGCTTCACAATATGGAGGCCCAGTTAGCAACCCAGTCATCACAAAGAGCTCCTGGTCAAGGTAAGGGGGAGAAAAGTGTAAACATTTGCTAAGTTGAACCTGTGTTTAGCGTGTGTAAAACACGAGAAAACAGCTTCCATGTAGTATGCTCCCAAATCCAGAATTAATTTGAACAACGCTTTATTTTGCTTAACCTTATCTTTGCCGTTTTTAGGCCAGCCAAGTGCAAGTGAGGATGTGGATGATCTCGAAAGTCGATTGAGACAGTCTGAGGAGCAAGTGAATGATTTGAAGGAAAGGCTGAAGATTGCCACAAGTAATGTGGAGCAATACCAAGCCATGGTTGTAAGCCTCGAGGAATCCCTGAACAAAGAGAAGCAGGTACTGGGCTAATAAAACTGCCTGTTAAATATGACTTAGACGTGGGACTATGTTTTCATGGTACAACCGCACAAACGCAAGCAGTTTTCTTGTGACTTGGACGGAAGGTGGGGGGGACAACCCTTGAGAATCTGGATCCAGCACTGTTTCTGCATCCCCAGGCGGCAGTGTACTTTTAAACTGGTGTACCAACGATGTCCTATCCTTGATCAATTAATGCTGGTAATTTCAGGTGCCAGGCAGGTGGAGTGACTTGGGGAAAACAGCCTCGCTGGCATAGATGCCCACAATAGGGAGCAGTTGCCCCCCTCTAGGTGATCAATAGTTTCCAGATTCCCAGCTTTCGCTAAAAAAGAAGAAGAAAAAGCTTATAACATTTGTAGAACTTAAAATATGATTTAAAATGTGCAGGCACTATTTCCCCGCCTATGTGAACTAGCCCTTTGTGAACTAGCCTGCTCTCCCGTTTCACTTTTTTCCTGCCGTCTCCTAAAAATCCTTTCAGATGCAAATGCTCGCGGGCCAGATTAGGATCCCTGACAGATCTAATTAGACCTGTGGGCCAGAGGTTGCCCACTGCTGCTGTGATCAATAGAGTCAAATAATTTGTGTAGGTAGCTTCCCCCATCCCTTACATGAGCTGATTTTGCTGAGAGCCAGTGGAAAACATCTCATTTTTAATTGCCATTTATTTAGGAACTATAAAATAAAAAGTGGCCCAAGAGTATCTCAGACATGCTTTGTCCTCACAGCAGATTTCTCAAGCTGACAGCTTGCCCTTTATCTGTTACACTTTTTCTCACCCTTTAAAATGGGAGGGTTAGGTTTAGGTTTTGAGCACTGTCCTGTATTTCAGATACCACTGTCTCAAGCTTACTTTCCGTTCTCAGTGAAACTGATGGGCTGTAAGCAGGTCTCCTGCATGCTGTGTGCCACTTACGGATATCACATTTAAAACTGAGTTAATTGTGCAGGTAACTGAAGAAGTTCGTGCTGCCGTTGAAGCCCGCCTGAAGGAGGCCTCTGAGTATCAGTCCCAACTAGAAAAGAAATTGATGGAGGCAGAGAAGGAAAAGCAGGAGCTTCAGGATGAGAAACGTAAAGCTATCGAGAAAATGGAACAGCAGGTATAGAAGCATGAGTATTCTCCATCATACATTTTCCTTTCACTGTAGCTAGCGAGAGAACTTGGCCAGGCTACAAAGGGCTTCTCTGTGGAAGGACTTGAGCATCTAGTGTAATTTTTATTCTTAAGGTTTTCTTTAACTTGGTGAACGACAGACCCTAATTCCATTTTGCCATGTGCTTTTGCAAGTCCTCTCTGTTTGCCATGTGGCATGCAGAGGGTGTGTGTCAGGGCTGCAGTTCTTAAAAACTGGCACCCCAAACCCCATTGGGCATACAGAGTTACTTGTGTTAATTAATTCACACAATTTATCTGATGTGGTCTTCACAAAATAAGTTTGATCTTTTGAAATCTTCCTTCTTCCTCGACATGTGATGAAAAACAGCCAGTGATGACAGTGTTTGTTTCATTCAGATGAAAAGCATGATTATATCAATCTGCCCTAAGCATGCAAAGGCTTATTTTGTTGGGGAAGTTGCTGTAGAAGTAAAGAACTGCCTCAGATGACCTTGAATTAAGTCAAATTCAGATTTAATACTTGATTATTCAGTGCACCAATCAGCTGTAACTATAAAATGTCATGGTTTTCAAAAGTTTGTGATTGTTGACACTTGATGTTTAATGAATAGCTTTCCGAGCTGAAGAAAAATCTCTCCAGTATGAAGTCTGAAGTCCAGGAAGCTCTTCAGAGGGCAAATACAGCTCTTACCAACGAGCAGCATGCTAAACGGGACTGCCAAGAACAAGTAAGTTTTTGTAAGGCCTATCCAGACGCAGGATATTGTTGCTAATTTATGTTCCATTGATTTTCCATGACCGTGTTTCTCATAAATGATGTTTGTACGCTCACGCACTGCTTTTGTACCAGCCCCAGTGGTTGCCAACCTTTCTTTTGGACCAGTGGGCACATTTTGGTTTTGAAAAAGGGTGTGGGTGCCACTTGCAAAATGCCTATCACGGGTGTGTGGTGTAACACAACATGAGTGCTGTGAGTGTGTGGCATAACACAAAGAGTGTAGTCATTGCTACTTACCCCTGCTTAGGAAATCAGCAGGGGTAATTTCCTCCCACCCCCCATAAAATGCTGTTGCTGTGTAATAACAGGGAGCATTCCCCAGTACCCTGAGGAGAAATATACAAGATGTCCACACACCACACAGACCACAAGCAAACATTGCATCTCTCTCTCATACAGTCTCATTCTTTCTCCATGCGCATGCGCGCACACAGACAGACACAAATACTTCCCATATATAGCTGCCACTGTCTGCTTGGATGATGTAGTTCTCCCTCTCTGTCTCACAGACCCTGCATACATGCAGACCACACATTAATAACATATCTTCCCCCATACTCAACATACATCTTCCCCCAGACAGTACATACCCCTCCCTCCCTCCCCCCACCCACCCACATGTACACCTATCTCTCTGTCTCACAAACTAAACACATACCCAAAACAAATGTCCATAATGCCTCCCCGTCTCTTTCGCACACATCAAACACACAGACACAGCACGTCTCTCCATCTCTTGCTGCCCAAGTACATCTCTCTCAATTACACACAGAGACCATGTGTGAACAACCTGCCCTCCACATTCAGAAAAGCTCTTCCAGAGGGAAAGGAAGGTGCCTGCGATCTCCAAAAAAAGACACACACACCCCAACAAAAGAAAACTAAAAAGAAAAAGGGAAGGCCACCAATCTGACGCTGGCTCTCTGGTAGCTCGGGAACACTAAGCGAGTCTCCAGGCACCAGGATGGTGTTCCCTGTACTAACCTATTAGGAGTACAGTGGCATCTTGGTTTGCAAACAGTCTGGTTTGCATACATTTTGAATTACAAGCAAGTCAAACCCGGAAGTGTGTGTCCCGGTTTGTGAAGTTTTTTTGGGATTACAACCCTTTTTTTATTATTACAACCATTTGGGGGGGGGGGAGGCCCTATTGGCAAAAGAGCGCCTTGGGTTACAACCTGTTTTGGTTTACAGACAGACCTCCAGAACGGATTATGGTTGTAAACCAAGGTACCACTGTAATTGAATGTTTAGTTTATTGCATGTTGGTCTGCACTCATTGAAAATGTGAAGCATCAGTGTCTTTCTCCTTTTTGTTAGAATGACACTGTATTGCTATATCGCTTGGGAACTTGTATGCAAGCTTATGTAATCAGTGGGCTCCTGCTACAAAAAATAAATCTGTCTAATCTAGAATGCAGTGGTGGAAAACTCTTGTATTCTAAGTTTTAGGAGAACCAGCATGGAATAAGCTGGGTTTTGCTTTTCCTCACTTAAACTTACACATCACTTTAGTGACAAAATGAGAACCTTTAAAGTGCAGGGGGCCAAATAAAGTGAATTGAATTCCTTAAAAGTTCAGAAGTGGTGATAGCTGGGTGTGTTTTTTACAGGCCAAGATAGCAGCGGAAGCACAAAATAAATATGAGCGGGAGCTGATGCTTCATGCCTCTGATGTTGAAGCCTTGCAGGCTGCCAAAGAACAAGTTGCTAAGAATTCCACAATAAAGCAGCAATTTGAGGAAGCTGCCCAGAAAGCAGAAGCTGCATTGCGAGAGAGCAGAGCTTCGTGGGAAGAGAGAGAGAGAATGTTAAAGGTAACTTTTCTGACTGCACAAGTTTTACACATATGTGCAATCCTGAAAGCGGGTGGCATTAAAAAATAAAATAAAATCTTCTGAAGTGATCAGCTTTTATATTTTCTTAAAGGATGAAGCTTCTAAGCTTGCTTCTCGCTGTGAAGACTTAGAAAAACAAAACGGACTGTTGCATGAACAGCTGGAAACTCTCAGCGACAAGATGATGTCTTCATTGAAGGAAGGCATGCCAGGAGCATTAAATGTGTCTCTCACTGAAGAAGGGAAATCACAAGAACAGATGGTGGAAATTCTCAGGTGTGTGTGTTATTTAGTGTATGGATCTGCTGTCATTGATATATTTAATTGGCAAAGTAATGAACCTCAGGAGTGCACAAAGTGGGTATCCTCCAGAAAACGTTGGACTACAAATCCCCAGAGTGATGATAAAGTCTATAATTGACAACATCTGGGGGGAGCACCATCTTTATTATTATTACTGTTAGAAGCTGCTCCAGCCACTCTGGGTGACTCCCAACAAAATATTAGGTGTGCCTTGCTTCAGGGCCCATTTGCAAATGTTTCAGGGGGATTTTTGAAATGCCTAGTATTTGAGCAGATTTGACAAAATCAAAACTTCTTCCTATTGGTATAGAAGATCATCGGGTTGGGATTTTGCTCCACCTTTGTGGTCGAAAGCAAGGGGGTAGGCTTTTGTGGTAAGCGGGTGGCTCTTCAAGAATCCGGTTTGCTTTCCTGCCTTCATTGAAACAATTGTGATTTTTCTGAAGCTGTTGAAAGAGCCATATTCTAGGGATCAGGAAGAAGTAGCAGGATTGTAGACACAGTCCTTTCTTGCACTCAAATCCTCGCCCCATGTGTCTTCTACATCTTGGGTATCTTATGTGGCTGTTGGTAACTGAAGGGTGCTCCTAAACTCCAATTCAGAAACATGGTTTAAACCTTAACCAAGGGTAGCAATGCACACACACACACACACACACACACACACTGGTAACCTAGGATAGTTAACACAGTCTGACCAGCCACTTTCAGATCCTAAACTATATGATCTCGCACTGTGTCTGCATTTGCCTGTAATAACATTATAGGGCTGAAACAAATCCCAATATCGATTAGCCCAGGGGGTCATGTTTTCCAACTTCTCTTTAAAACCTAGAAATTTTAGCTTTGCAGGCTAAACAGTATTTGGTCGAGGCATTTAATCTCAAGTAGTGCTGCTTTCCACCACAGGTTCATACGCAGAGAAAAGGAGATTGCAGAAACGAGGTTTGAGGTGGCTCAGGTGGAGAGCTTACGGTACCGCCAGAGGGTGGAACATTTGGAAAGGGAGCTCCAACAGCTGCAGGAAAGTCTGAATGCAGAGAGAGAGAAAGTGCAGGTATGTATGCGTGTGCCCGTGGTCACCTTTGGTTAGAAGTTAACGGAAGTAACATTCCTGTCCTGTTGACAGACATGCAGTTTATTAGAAGTGCTGCTTGTTTTGTTGGTAATATCTGGAGAACACCTCTGGCTTGATTTCAGAAACACAACTATTGTTACTTACAAAGAATCTGAGATAATTTGCCTGTGCCAAAACATCTGGTGTTTGAAGTGAAGATGAATGCTTATAGATTTAAGCTGGCTTCTTTAGAAAACAATGAGATTCCTCTTGAGAAGATTGGCAGTGGTGGCCAAGACTCCCTGGAAGACCACTGGTCAGTTCCTTCCTCTGCATTGCAAAGCCACAAGGAGTGTGGGCTGTGTTCATGCAGCGAACCCACAATTCATATGGGTCAAAACTCAGGCTACTGTTCTACGTGAACTGACTGTGACAAACAGATGTTTCAGAATGTTTGTGCAGCAGAGATGTTTGTTGATAGAGCTATAGATAGTTTTAAAACCACTGGATTCATGTAATGGGCCAGAGCCTGATCAGTACAGAAACCTGGTAAGAGCCTGGAGTAGGAGAAACTTGTTAGATTACCATGGACTCTGGTTTCCGTCATGGTGTCTCGTTGTACCAGAAGTGGTTTAATCATGCTGGCCACATGACACGGAAAGCTGTCTGTGGACAAGCACCGGCTCCCTCGGCCTGAAAGCAAGATGAGCACCGCAACCCCATAGTCGCCTTTGACTGGACTTATCCGTCCAGGGGTCCTTTACCTTTTTTTTTACCCTTTATAATATATACAGTCATGCCTCTGGTTGCGTCCGCTTCAGATTGCGTATTTTCAGCTTAAGTACGCGGCAGACGCGGAAGTGTTTACTTCCGGGTTCGGCCGCATGCACAGAAGCGCTCTATCGGTGCTTTGTGCATGCGTGGATGCGCCACTCCGGATATGTACTTTTCGGGGTGAGAACGGCCCACCCTAGAACGGATCAGGTACATATCCAGAGGTACCACTGTATATATATATATATTCCTCGCTCTGACAGTTAACTTTGCCGAGTTAACAGTGTTAATGAATGCACTTAAAAGTTTCCCAAGGAAATTACAATAGCCCTCCAGGTCGCATCTTCCTGAAAACATAGATATTGATACACATGTTTGGGATTTCACTATTGTGTTGAATTTTAGGTGACAGCGAAAACAATTGCTCAGCATGAAGAACTAATGAAGAAGACTGAGACCATGAATGTTTTGATAGAAACCAACAAGATGCTGAGGGAGGAGAAAGAGAGACTGGAACAGGAACTGCAGCAAATGCAAGCAAAAGTCAGTATGAATTTTAAATCTAGCTTTCAAAATCCTAAAACACTGAAAATCACAAATTATTGAACAAAATGAGAAATTACAGAATATACACTTGGCTCCTACTGTGTCAAATCGTAATTTTCAACCTACAGTAATTTGAGACCTTTGAAAGTTTCAAATCAAGGAGCTGATCATTCACTGAGACACGACGTTAAACTCTGGATGTGAAGATTTTGGCTGTACCAGGAAGCAAAGTCACTCGAAGTAACTTCTAAACCGTTATGTGTTCAGGTGCGTAAACTGGAAGCTGATATCTTGCCTTTGCAAGAGTCTAATGCTGAACTGAGCGAGAAGAGTGGGATGCTTCAAGCAGAGAAGAAGCTTTTGGAAGAGGATGTCAAACGCTGGAAAGCCCGGACCCAGGTGAGCTTACCTTGGATTCAAGGACTATTATTTTGCAATGCCTCAACAGGACATTTCTCCAGAGTACAATAAGGAAGTCCCCACTCCAAGATAGGTGAAAATGTTACATAATAGAAGAACAAGAAAAGGGGCTCATAGGGAAATAAGACAAATAGATATGGTATAAGATTTGGGGCAAATACATTTACACTTTTGCTTAGATAGAAAGAAGGGAAGCATTGAAGAAAAGCTAAATGGCATGAGGAGGGATAGCTACAATAAATTAAATATTACAGGTAGGCAGCAGTCCTGAATCTCGTGAAGTTTTCAGAATGTGTGTTGCTGTGTGTTTTTTGCTTTGTGGGTATTTTATATTTTGTAGTTTTGTTTTTTAGTTTCATTGTGTATGTATAGCTATATATTTGTATTTGTTATCTTTCTATAAACCACTTTATAGAATACCCTTCTGATA
The DNA here is from genome assembly GCF_963506605.1 of Zootoca vivipara. NCBI lineage: Eukaryota > Metazoa > Chordata > Lepidosauria > Squamata > Lacertidae > Zootoca > Zootoca vivipara. The sequence goes on along the minus strand of NC_083282.1, from coordinate 10,394,001 downwards.
CTAAGTGCAATATAAATATATGAAAGAAACCAGAGGAATAAGATAAATTGTAAAAGAGAGAGAGAGAGAGAGAGCGCTCTCACATAGGTAAATTTCTTCTTGCAGCATTTATTGAGCCAACAAAAAGATACAGATATTGAAGAGTATCGGAAGCTTCTTTCAGAGAAGGAGGTCAACACCAAACGCATACAGCAGATGAGTGAAGACATAGGCAGGCTTAAAGCAGAAATTGCAAGGTAAATTTCAAGGATTGTCTTAAGATTTTGGAGACGCCAAATGCTTGATGGTAGAAGCACCCGTTCCTATAAACATTAAGTTCTTGTTCAGCAGTTAATGGGGTGACTTGACAATTCTAATCCTGATATATTTGTTCAGCCTTTAGCACAGGTGCTGGTAGTAGCAGCAGCCGCAGTGGATTCAGATACCATAAGCAAGGACCCTTAATTTTTATTTTCATACCTCTTTTAAACTGCTCACATTTTCCAATAATAAAAGGCAGAAGTATACAGAAAGTAGCTCTCTTTGGTTTCCGTTGTGTTAGAAGTTCTTTCACTTTTTGTCAAGGTCAAATGCTTCACTGACAACAAGTCAGAATCTGGTCCAGACCCTCCGGGAAGATCTGGCAAAAACGAAAACTGAAAAGGATGCCCTTCAGAAAGATTTAGACATTAAACTGGCTGACATCCAAGAGAAAGTTAAAACGATAACACAGGTCAAGAAAATTGGACGTAGATACAAGACTCAGTATGAAGAACTGAAAGCACAACACGACAAGGTAGGTTTTAACTTCTGATAAGTAAAAATGGAAGAGCTCTTCCATATTAGATTTTTGTAAATTCAGCTAGTCTTCATTGTGCTTTAGTCTGGGTAGGCTGCAGGAATGTAGAATGTTTGAAGTATTATTCTGTTTAATATTCTGTTGGCAGCCGATCAAAGTGGCTGGGGAAACCCAGCCAGATGGGCAGGAGATTTTATATATATATATATATATATAAAAAATTGGATGTACAATCTGCTGTAATTTTGGTTAATAGCTTGCATAATACCGATCCTATTCACTAACACAGATGTTTACTTTCCAAAATTTTAGGTGATTGCAGAAGCATCAACTTCGTCTTCTGCAGAACAGCAAGAGCAACATGTTTCAGACAAAGAAATTCAAGAAGTGAAAGAAGCTCTGAGCCAAGCTGAGACCAAGATAAAAGCCTTGGAAGGACAGATTGAAAATTTACAGAAGGTGGGAGAGACTTTTCCGAGGTCCATATGTGTCTGTAGCCAACTCCCAAAATGAATAATCAGCTTATTAAAAAGACTGAAGTGGGATGTTGTGCTTGTATGATGGGGGACCAAGTTCAGATCCCTGGATGGCTGTGAGGTTTGGCCCAGTCGTCCTGTTTCAGCTTAATCTGCCTTAAAGGGATATTCCCAGGTGTGCTGCCCTGAAATCATTGGGGAAGAGTAGGTAGTGGTAAAAAAAAAAAAAAATGGCATAGAAAATCGTTTATAAGTGTTTCAGAGAATGCTCCATCACAGAGAGAAGCTACCTTTACAATATACTCAGATTCAAACATCCTGTGCTCTTAGAGCTCTTAGATTGTCTAGGATCTTCTCATAGAAAACTTGCACTACTTCACAAATCACCCAGCGATTGAAAGCAATTCTGAATCCTAAAGTTACCATGTCTTGCTTTCTGTAGACGCTCGGCGAGAAGGACACCGAAGTAAAAAATCTCCAGGAACAGGTAGCCCAGCTTCAGTCAGACGCTTCCCGTCTTCAGCAAGATCTACAGGAAAAAACATCACAAGAGGAGCAGCTCAGGCAGCAGGTTGCTGAGAAGGAGGAGAAGATGAAGAAGACGCTTCTGGCTGCCAAGCAGAGGATTGCACAGTTAGCAGGTGAATTGCCTGGCAGTTCTTTCGAAGCAGTGGCCATTTTTAGTTCTTTGGCGTAAGGTTTTTACGTTGTGCAAGGTTCCAGCTACTTGATCAAGGTAGAAGCTTACGTAAGAGAGAGTCCACTTCGTCAGGTTCACAAAAGGATTTCAAAATTGTGTGTATATAAACAGACAGATGCGCATGACATCATATCTAATCCTATTTTCTTCTCCTAAATATTCCATCCTTTAGCTGCCGCTGCTGTTGTGAACTTGGCTTAGCCCTATCCAGATAATCAGGAGTTGTATTTGGCAAGGGGATAGGGAACTGTGCCAGCACACAAGCCCATCTGATGGCCATGCGTTGGATGCTGCATTATTTCACAGTAGAAATAGAACTGGGAGCCTGTTGTCCCAGCAGGACTAATGGGCCTAGTTGCAGGAACCTGCCAGAAAAAATCTTCCTTCTCCTAAGCTAAGTGCTGTAAGTATGAAGAGGAGAAAAGCAGTTATATCTGTTTACTGATTAGCCAAGAGCTGTTTGCAGACTCTGGTTTCTTGGTAGAGCCAGAATTAAGGGACACTTTTCTCCCAGAGATGGCAGATTTGAGCCAGCCCCTCGTCTGGGTAGGAGTCTTTTGTGATTAGTGCCAGTATTCTGTTAATGCAAGGGCCCTATATAGAGAGGTCAACACCACATGTTGATGGAACCTTGCAGGCAGCATACTCTTGAGTGGTGTTCTGCTTGCATGGTTTGAGCCTACATGCTCAAGCCACTGTGCAGATATAATACCCGACATGGATTTTGGATTGGAGGGGGTCCTCATCCCAGTCCCCTCTCAATGTAGCTCTTGAACATTTGCATAACACCATGCTAAAATGGAAATGTTGGATATTAGGGGACCTGCAGGGACAGAGTTCTTCATGAAAAAGCTGTTCCCGAAATTCCTGTATAAAGAGACATGGTAAGGACTTTCACAGTGAGGATATTTGCCTTCCTATACTTTAATTAAGGTGCGAAGGAACAGCTGACCAAAGAAAGCGAGGAGTGGAAACAAAAGAGCGGTGCACTGGAAGAGCAGAAGACTGAGTTGGAAGTGCGGATGAGCGCACTTAAATCGCAGTATGAAGGCCGCATTTGCCGCCTAGAGAGAGAGCTCCGAGAGCAGCAAGAGAGGCACCACGAGCAGCGAGATGAGCCAGCAGAATCTACCAATAAGGTAGGGACGTGGGTGGCGCCGTGGTCTAAACCACTAAGCCTCTTGGGCTTGCCGATCAGAAGGTCAGCGGTTCGAATCCCCGCAACAGGGTGAACTCCCGTTGCTGTCCCAGCTCCTGCCAACCTAGCAGTTCGAAAGCACACCAGAGCAAGTAGATAAATAGGTACCGCTGCAACGGGAAGGTAAACAGCGTTTACATGTGCTCTGGTTTCCGTCACGGTGTTCCGTTGCGCCAGAAGCCGTTTAGTCCTGCTGGCCGCATGACCCGGAAAGTTGTCTGTGGACAAACGCCGGCTCCCTTGGCCTGAAAGCGAGATGAGCGCCACAACCCTATAGTAGCCTTTGGCTGGACTTAACTGTCCAGGGGTCCTTTACCTTCTTTTTTTAAAAAAACTGATAAGGTAGACCAGTGGTTCCCAACAGGTGGTCCGCGGACCCCCAGGGGTCCGCGAGCTATGCCAGAGGGATCCGCAAGATGCTATTAGAATAAAAAATAAAATATATTTCGTATGATAACAGATTTTTTGTTTTGGCCGCTTCCTGCATGAGCAGAGTCTAGCGCAAAACTAGAATTAGATAGAGGCAGTAGTTCTGCTGTATGCCGTTAGGTGGCGCTTTACAAACACTACTGTTTTGCAAAGAGGCAGCGTGCGCATTCTACTAAGGCTCACCTCCCCAAGATGCTTTGCGCGTGTCGGCTTCATTTGTGCGCTACTGCGCAGGTACTCTGTCTTCTCCATTCCCCTCCCTCCTCCCTGGCGCGCGCTGCCTCTTTGCAAAACAGTAGTGTTTGTAAACAAAGCGTTGTTTTTCGCGGAAGCTACAGTTCGCGTAGTTAAAAATGGACCGTTGGTTAAAAAGTGGTTTGTTAAAACGACAAAGGCCTACAGATGAAGAGGAAGAACTGTAAAAAACGTATAGATATAAAATATAAAAAGTCTTAATTTGGCTCTCACTTTTTAATTTTAGGATTAGGAATTAATGGGGGTCCTTGTCACAATAGCGGCTCGATGAGGGGTCCTCGAGAAAATTTTGTTGGGAACCCCTGAGGTAGACAATTTGTGCAGCTCTAGTTTTGTAGTTTGATACCAAATTCCCATCCACTAAAGCTGCCACTACATCGGTTGTGGTGGTTGAGGGGTATGGATTTTGGAAGGTGGCATAGAATCATAGAATTGTAGAGTTGGAAGGGGCCCTAGGGGAAATCTAGTCCAACCTCCATGTCCATGTAGTCCATGACAGATGAAAATCCAACTTCTGCTTTAAAACTTCCAGTGAAGAATAGTCCACCGCCTTCTCAGAATTCATTGTCTCAATAAATAAAAACACAAACGTCAATATTCTGAGAATAATTCAGTAGAATGCAAGACTTAGGTGCTATTTCATACAATCATTTGCACTGATATTTTGAATCCTGTAGCTTACTGAAGCATTTTGTCCAATAGGCTCCAGAACAGCAGAGACAGATTACCCTTAAGTCAACTCCTGCTGCAGGTGACAGAGGAATGTGAGTTCTTGTGTTCATTCTTTCATACTCTCGATCCTTCCCACACTTGTTTTTTAAGCTGCTACTGGCACAGGGCGATACTAAATTAATTGTATGACAGTCATGCCGCAATACGAGTTTCCGACTTTCTGAGCTAGTGATATATTGTAGCTCCCCGGCCACTGGCAGCAGAGCTCACTTCCCACCTGCCGGCCTGTGCTCAAATTGTCTTGATCAGGTAAGAGGCGGGGGGTGGGGCTTTGTTAACTGCTCCACTGAAGGGTGGGCAGCCATTTAACAAAGCCCTCTCCTGGGGGCTTGATCAGCTGTGGGACTGGTAGACGGGAATGGGCTAATTGGGGAGCCTAGACATTTTATACATTATAGCCCCGTCTGTTCTACACATTAGGGATGCGGGTAGCACTGCAGTCTAAACCACTGAGCCTCTTGGGCTTGCCGATCGGAAGGTCGGCGGTTCGAATCCCCACAGTGGTAATGAGCTCCTGTTGCTCTGTCCCAGCTCTTGCCAACCTAGCAGTTCGAAAGTATACCAGCATGAGTAGATAAATAGGTACCGCTGTGGAAGGAAGGTAAACGGCATTTCCATGGGCTCTGGCACTCGTCACAATGTCCTATTGCACTGGTTTAGTCGTGCTGGCCACAAGACCTGGCAAGCTGTCAGCAGACAAACGCCAGCTCCCTCGGCCTGAAATCGAGATGAGTGCTGCAACCCCATAGTCACCTTTGACTGGATTTAACCATCCAGGGGTCCTTTACCTTTTTACCTTTACCTTTCTACACATTACTCCAGTGAAGACTGGTTACATTGTACTTATTTGCATATATTTAGAATAATATCTAACACATACAACTTTGTCTTTTATCTAGTGCTAGTACTTCAGATCCACCGACAGCCAACATCAAACCAACTCCTGTTGTATCTACTCCAAGCAAAGTGACAGCAGCTGCAATAGCTGGGAACAAATCGACCCCAAGGGCCAGCATCCGCCCAATGCTGACTCCAACAACTGTCACAAATCCTACATCTACCCCAACAGCCACAGTTATGCCAACAACACAGGTGGAAACTCAGGAAGGTACATTACTGATCAAAAGGCTTAACATGGTATATGCTGGATAGTAATTTTTTTTATGTGTAATTTCTAGGATTCTATGGGCCACTGCATCAGAAGCATTAGAACACAGAGGCATATTTTGCCTCCTGTACTGTTTGTGAGGCCATTCAATTCATAAAGTGAGGAAACTCTTCTGATGGTTGAGGTTGGGATTCGATAGAATGAACATTATAACATAAAGTGCTTTAGGTAGTGCTTTTTTCTGGGAGGATGCAGGGGGACACATATCCCTAAACATTTTGTGGATCTTTGTACTTTTGTCCATTTACTGTATTTATTTTTCCTGATTTGAATTATAAAATGGTGATTTTCTTGAGTCAAAATGAGAGTACACCAAATCACTTTTTAGAAGAAGAAAAAAAGCACTGGCCCTGGAGTGGAATGTTCATGGTTGCAATCCTGGTTCTTGGGATGTTCCTATATCAAGGATTTTGTGGAACCTCAGTGCTCTTTTTAAAAATGAAACCCTGAAAATCTATATTGCTTTTTGTAGAAATGGAAAACTTCCACTGTAGTTGCAAAAACCAATTTGAATTTTGAAAATGCCGAAGGGAAAGAAACAGGAAGTGAGGAACAGTACACAGAAATGCCTAGATCTGTTTGTCTTCTCAAAGGTAGTTAATAGAAAAGAATAATGCTGTAGTAGGCAGGCGATGGGTTTGTCATGTTCATTAAAGTAGCATGCATGTTAACTTCCATACAGCTGAAATACACAATTATGGTTTGTAGAAAGGACTGTCCCCTAGTCTATAGGTTGTGAAGCATTTCACTTGTTTCTGTTGTCAGTGCTGGGTACCAATCTGAACCGCAGGCCACAGCTATAGCTTTCTCATTTTTGAAAAAGTTGAATATTATGTGGCTGGAACTAACGGTTACAACAATTTTATTTCAGCTATGCAGTCGGAAGGACCAGTCGAGCATGTTCCAGTCTATGGAAGCACAAGTGGATCTGTGCGCTCCACAAGCCCCAATGTCCAGACTTCTCTCTCCCAGCCCATCTTGACAGTTCAGCAGCAAACTCAGGCGACAGCTTTTGTTCAGCCCACTCAGCAGAGCCATCCTCAGATAGAACCAGCCACTCAAGATCCATCCCCCACAATTTTGGAGGTGGTGCAGAGCTCACAGATAGAAAGACCGTCTACTTCGACAGCAGTATTTGTCACAGGTTGGTTAAATTTCCTAAATTAGAAGCATTAAGGGCTTTACCTGGCCAGTTTTGCTTCTGTAGACTTAGGGAAAGCACTAAATAATCTTTGGTTTTTATTTAAATATATAATTTTGAATTGGAAGAAATAATTTTAAAGTGCCAGCATCAGTCTTCAAGGTGCTCCTCAAAAAAAGAAAGCCACAATCATTTGTTTTTCTTTGTGTCTTGGGCAAAGTGTGTTTTGAATTTAATGAAATTTTCTCCTTAAGTTTCAGCTACACCAAGTTCTTCTTTACCCAAACGCTCCCGGGAGGAAGAAGATGATAGCACAGTTGAAAACTCGGACCAAATTCCTGAGGAGATGGTTGATATGCCTATTGCAAAGAAAATGAGAAGTGTTCAAAGAGTTGGGCCAGAGGTTTGTAAGAAGAACAGTTGTGTTTGGTTATAGGTATTGCAACTGGGCTAGGAGAAGAGGGGAAACTGCCCCAGAAAGCTGGCTTTTAAAAGCTCTGAAGCATTTGGAATGGTCGGTGACAAACCTGTCACATCACCCAGTGTCAAACACAATTGGCAGGTTCTGTTGGCTAGGTTGGGTTGTTCTGCTCGTATTTGACTGCAGGCTTCTCATTTTTAGTGTGCAAATTTCCATGATACCTGTATGGTGTGTGCAAACCTTCACTGGGTCAAACGAGAAGTGATGTGAATTGTGTGCACATTTTTTGTTACGTAAATATCAGGTGCTGAGGAAAGGCTGAGCAGCGTTGGGAATGGGGGACGGGGAATTTCTCCCTTCCGTTGCCTTGACAAAAATTCCCTCTTCAAAGCTGCTATTTCCATTTCCGAGAGATATTTCATTGCCACCAATGAAGGCTTCCTTAGAAATGCAGGTAGCAGCTGTAGAGACAGGATCCTTGGTCAGGAACTTGGTCACGAAAGAGCCCTGAGGCTGCTCATCTTTGCCCCGATCTTCTATGTACATGCCAAATAACATGCAATTTGAATTACATTCATGGAATTAACACCACGTCTACTTTGGTCCAGAGATACCTAAACATCGTACTTGGTGTCTTTTCAAATGTAATACTTTTCACCAGGGCCGTCTTAAGGTCATCAGGCGCCCTGGTGCAGGGATCCCTCGTCGCCGCCCCCCACTCTTTTTTTTTTTAAAAAAAGGAAAACTCTTACCTGGTGTGCCGGGCAGCGGGAGCCTCACAGTGGCCCCCGTGCCTCACAGCGTGCCACGCTGTGCTGGAGGCCGCCCGCCTGTCCGATGCCGGATTGAGTGGGGGAGGGGTGCCGCTGCTCTGCGCGGCCTTCCTCCCTTCTCCCAGCGGGCCGGGGTGGCTGAGCAGGCTGGGCTGTGCCGGGTTCCTTCCCGCCAACAGGGCGCTGTGTTTCAGTGGTAGAGGTGCTGCCATGTGGCGTCGCTTCTACCAATGAAACGCAGTGCCGGGGTGAGGGATGACCCTGGCGCTGCAGAGCGGAACAGGGTCCTAGTGCCCGTGTTCCATTCGCTTACCTCCCTGCTCTCCCGGCGCGGCTGGTGGAGGGAAAAGGGAGGCCGCCGGGCAGCTCCCCCACTTGCTGGGGCGCCCGTCGGCGCCCCCTGATCGCCCAGGCGCCGTGGAGTCAATGGGCGAGCCAGGCCTGCTTTTCACTGAAATCATGACACACTTTCAGCTGCCAGACATCAAATAATGAGTAATCAAGTAGCTGCAGGTCAAACGATCTATTTTGAGCAAGGCCTTAGTGTAAATAAGAATCACATTTGTGCAATAGTGAACTATGGAAGATGTGAAAAATCCTCTTCTTGTTAATTGGGTTTTTATTCTTGTTGTTCTGTTCATAATTACATAGGATGTAAAGCATTGACTTTAGAGTGAATTTTGAGTTGGTTCTCGTAGATAGGTGGAACAGTTGCTTAAAGATTTGCTGCTGTCTATTTGCCTTGTACGGTGAAGAAACTCAGGTAGAACATTATATGCATGGCACGCATTGCAGGTGATCTTGACATTTTCCCCATCATCTGTCACTTAAATTCGTGTAACAAATTGACGTCATGTTTCAGGAGGAAGTGACTGCAGAAGAAAGCACAGATGGAGAAATAGAAACTCAAGCCTACAATCAGGATTCTCAGGATTCCATTGGAGAAGTAAGCAAGTCTTCCTCAAACCAGAGGAACATTTTGCATCTCATGCATATGTCATGGGAGGATTCTGACCTTCATTGGTGGTGTGAGCTGCTGCTGCTGCTGCTTCTGGAGCTTAGAGACCAACTAAGTTTGTCATTGGTATGAGCTTTTGTGTGCATGCACACTTCTTCAGATATGGAAATATATCAGATATCTGAAGAAGTGTGCATGCACACGAAAGCTCATACCAATGACAAACTTAGTTGGTCTCTAAGGTGCTACTGGAAGGAATTTTTTTTATTTTGTTTCAAATAGGATCCTGAGTATTGACATGCTCCTTTTAAGTCTTTCTGGTTGGCAGACTAGAAATTCTGGCTCAAAATTGGATCACATAGACTTTTTTATATAATATCAGCATATGGCAAATAGCTATAAATCCTGGAGGTACTCCTCCTGTTGGCATTACTTTGGGTTTTATTAGATTTGTCTTGACTTAGGGTGTAACACAAGGGGACTATACTCCCATGGAAGACAGTGAGGAGACTTCTCAGTCCCTACCAATAGATCTTCAGTCAGATCAGCAGAATACAGCATCGTCCCAGGATGGCCAGGGCAAGAGAGATGATGTCATTGTTATCGACAGCGACGATGAAGAGGATGAGGATGAAGAAAACGATGGCGAAGCAGAAGTATGTGTGTGTGTGTGTTTTGTAAAATAAAAATGATGTCTCTACCCAGCATAAGTTGCTACTCACTCGTTGCACATAAATTACTAGGGCTCTACAGTCTGAGGTTTTTTGAGAGTGTTTGATATTGGTTGTGGGTTGTTGTTGTTGTTTTGCATTCACTGTAAATGTGTGTATTGCACATCTTAAAATGCCTTAGACTAGCAGATGAGTCCTTTTTTTTCTAGGCCAATAAGGCAGTTCACCTTAAACTCTATATCTTCGGTGCACACCAAGAAAAAGAAGGCTGTGTATTTTAAAATATTTACTGTTCCCCTAAGCGTTAAATATTTACTACCTGAATCGGATATAGTTTGCAGATAATGTAAAATGATATTTTGGTTTCCCTCCCCCCCCTTTTTTAAAATAAAAAATACAGTTCTTGATTATTATCAGGTACCTAGGAGTCTGGAAGAGGGGTCTAGAGTTGTGTAGGTTGAGTACACCATGGCTGCAGCTGATGCCGCCATTAAAATGTATGAATTTGACTCAGATGCAGAAGGCAGCAACACTTTTGTACTCCTTACTCTAAGAGCATTTCCCCCTCACACACCGCAACCGAGGACCAAAACTTCTAAATCCCTGTTAATAATCCGCAGCTCCGTGCAAGAGCCCAGTCCTGTTTCATTCCTCACACTGCGTCCCACTTTTCTTCATACAAAAAAGGAAATGATTGTGAGCAAATTTTTAAAATGGGCCTGTTTAATTTCTCAAATGTTAATTGTTGCATTAGGAGTATGAAGACGAGGAAGAAGATGACGAGGATGATGAAGATGAAGACACAGGAATGGGTGATGAAGGTGATGATAGCAACGAAGGCACTGGGAGCGTTGATGGCAATGATGGCTATGAAGCGGACGATGCAGAGGTAAAAACAGCAGGCAAAATTGTATGTTTGGCGTTGACCAGGTCGTTGTCATGCTTAAACTGAGAGTGCGTCTAGTTTGATCCCAAGGAGAAAATGTTTCTCAAAGCAAATGGAAGACGAGAGGTAGTTGCGGGAATAGCAATGTAGGTTGTAGCTTGCTGGCTGGTTTAAAGCACAGCAGATAGTTTGTGAGGTTAAAAGGAGGGATTGTAAAATCTTAAAGAGAAAGTAATTTAAGAAGCTGTCAATACCGCGGATCTTCTGATGGTCTGTTTCAGGGGACTGATGGAATGGACCCCAGTACAGAAACGGAAGAGAGCATCGCTGGAGGGGAAAGCAGCCAGCGAGCAGCTGACTCTCAAAATTGTGGTATAGCTCATTTTCACTGAATTCTGTGTTTCTGGGGTTGCAGGGGCAGAGGAAGGAAAGGAAGCAATGTGTCCTGTTGTAATTCCGCTTTGACAAAAAGTCGGTCCTTTTCCCAGCTTCCGTTTTGCTGGTAATGAAATGAAACAAAGTTCATTGCAGCAAACAGGGTGGACTTTGGGCTTTTCAAATTTCAGCGGCGCCCTGTGCAAGGCCCAAATTTGGCGCCTTTCGTTCTGTTCGATTCACTATGTCATAATTGCGACACCCCTACCCTGCAGCTCACCTCCCCCCCGGCTCCGCGCCCTGTGCAGTGGAATCGGTCATTGTGCCCTATATCTTTTTTCTTTCTTTTATAAAAGTTTGACTTACTTCCCCCTCTTTTTGCAGTTCCTTAAATTTATTTTTCAATATCTTCTGCATATCCAAATTCATTTAATTTGCTCATTTAATTATCTACTTTGAATATATACTCGTATGAAACTGCAGGTTATTACAATAATCCTGCCAATGTTTTTATCCATTTGCCATTTATCTGTAAATATTCAATAAACCATTTTCATTCTTTTATTTAAAAAAGTTTGTTGTCTTGATTTCTTATTCCTCTAGTAAGTTCTGCCATTTCTGCATATTCCATCAGTTTTTGTATCCATTCTTCCTTTGCTGGGACTTCTGCTTCTTTCCATTTTGGGGCAAGTTGCATTATTGCTGCTGTAGTAGCGTATATAAATAATTTTTTATATAATATAGGTAGTTCTGTCCCTATAATTCCCAAAAGAAAAGCTTCTTCTTTTTTTCCAAAGATTTATTTTGAACATCCTTTTCAGTTCATTATATATCATTTCCCAGTAAGCTTTATCCTTACTACAAGACCACCACATATGATTAAAAATATCATTCTTTCTCTTTACATTTCCAGCACTTGTTTGATTTAGATTTAGACATTTTTGCCAGTGTTAGATACCAACAATATATCATTTTCATATTAAACCGTAACATGCTGTAAATTTTATATCCATATTCCACGACGCCCTATCAAACACTCTTGAAAAACCTCACTGCAGCAAATGGATGAGTGAAAGGGCTAGAAATGATTCGCTAGAAATGAGTGAAAGGACTAGAAATGATTCGCTACAGAGTTTGGGGTTACAAATGCCTTTTTCTAAACATACATTTATTTGTTACAAGGTGACGGGAGCGCAGGCGCAGCAGAGTCTACATTTTCTCAGGAAAGCCCCAGGGAACAGCAGCCAACATCTGCTTCGGAGAGACAGACACCACGCCCACCTCGACCTCATCCCTTGCCCCCACGACTGACTATTCATGCTATTCCTGCTCCACCGCAGGAGCTGGGGCCACCAGTACAGGTATGGAGACCACTTGGACGCTGAATTTTATTTTGTGCATTTGGCAAATTGTTCTTAGGTGGATCCTCTTCAGCTGAAATATGAGCATTTATAAATTGTGGCATTTATATATTGCCATACCTGGATATGTTTGATCTTGCCCTTAAATCTGGTAGTTGCTTTGTGAGCAGTACAAGTGTTCAGGAATATAACAACAACAACATTTTTTTAAAAATTTATACCCTGCCCATCTGGCTAGGTCTCCCCAGCCACTCTGGGCAGCTCCCAACAGAATATTAAAAACACGATAAAGCATCAAACATTAAAAACTTCCCTAAAGAGGGCTGCCTTCAGATCTCTTCTAAAAGTCAGATAGTTGTTTATTTCCTTGACATCAGATGGGAGGGCGTTGCACAGTGTGGGCGCCACTGCCAAGAAGGCCCCCTGCCTAGTGGTGGATGGGTGTTTTGAAATTGTAACCCATTTAAAAACTACAGGCCAATTTCTCTATTAAATATAGATTACAAAATTTTTACTGGCATACTATCAAATAGACTAAAAAATTTCTTGAGCAGAATAATAGATAGAGACCAGGCAGGCTTTCTCCCCCAAAGGCAAATAAAAGACAATATCAGAACAATTATAGATCTTCTGGAATATGTTGATATGAAACCAGGCCTCGAAATCGCAATGCTACTTGTCGATGCGGAAAAGGCATTCGACAGTGTATCCTGGCCTTTTATGATTAATGTATGCGAAAATTTAAAATTGGGAAACAAAATTCTAAACGGAATAAGAGCAATATATAAAGAACAAAAGGCAAAAATAATTATTAATAACGAAATTACTGGAGGTTTCAAAATCGAAAGAGGGACGAGACAGGGGTGCCCCCTGTCCCCCCTATTATTTATTATGGTAATAGAAACATTGTTAACGGCGTTAAGAAAAGACAAAGAGATAAAAGGTATTAACGTGGGGCCAATATGTTATAAGACGAAAGCTTTTGCAGATGATCTAATAATAGTTACAGAAGCGCCCCAAGAAAGTATTATGAAAGCGTTACTTAAGATGAAAGAATTCAGCAGGGTCTCGGGGTTCAAATTAAACAAAGAAAAATCTAAAATGTTAACAAAAAATATGAAGGAGAAAGACAACGAAGATTTAGTAAAGAAAACAGGAATCAAAATAGAGAAAAAAGTTAACTACTTGGGAATTTGGATCTCGAATAAAAACACCAACTTACTTAAAGACAATTATCTTAAAAAATGGAAAGAAATCAAAGACAGTATGGCCAAATGGAACAAATTAAGATTGTCAATCTGGGGACGAGTCTCAATGATAAAAATGGTGGTTCTACCAAAAATAATGTTCCTCTTTCAAAATATCCCAATAATTTTGGGACTTAGACATTTTAAAGACTGGCAGAAGGACCTAGCTGACTTCATCTGGCAGGGCAAGAAAGCCAGAATAAAAATGGAAAATCTAATAAAACCAAAGGATAAAGGAGGATTGGCGCTCCCAGACCTGAAGAGGTACTATGAAGCAGCCTGCTGGAGCTGGCTCAAAGAATGGATGCTTCTTAATAACACAGAAATTTTGAATATTGAGGGATGGGACAAGGTTTTCGGGTGGCATGGCTACCTATGGTATGGGAAGGCACAGGCACATAAAGGATTTAAAAACCACATCTTGAGGAAAGCTTTGCTCGAGGTGTGGGATAGAACTAAAGAAAAGATTACGAATAAACTACCCGGATGGGTATCCCCAGTAGAGGCTAATGCCATGCTGAGGTGCAACAAGAAAAAACTGTGGCCGACCTACAGAGAATTGATAGAAAATAAAGAAGGGACCACCAACCTAAAAAAATACGAGGATCTAAAATTATTAGGGATAAGCTGGTTAGAATTTTTCCAATTGAAGGCTACATACGATAAAGATGTTAAATCACGGGGAATTAATACTCAAATAACTAAATTTGAAAAGGAAATATTATTTAATAACGATAAGATCATAGCAAAAGTTTACAAGCTGCTAGGTGAGAGTGAGCAGGAAGAAGAAAAAAAAGGGACATGGCTAAGAAAATGGGAACAAGACCTAGGTTATGAAATACCACATGAAAACTGGGAAAAATTTTGGTCAAAAGATATAAATTTTACTGCTTGCTATACGTTGAGAGAGAATTATATAAAGATGCACTATAGGTGGTATATGGTCCCGGAAAAATTGGCTAAGATAAACAAATTTCTAAGTAACAAATGCTGGAGATGCAATGCAGCCTCCGGCAGTTTGTTTCACATATGGTGGACATGCCCGATGATTAAAAATTTTTGGGAAGCAATTCATGAGGAAATCAAAAAACTACTAAAAACCTCATTTGTAAAAAAAGCAGAAATGTATTTATTAGGCATTTTGAATAATAACATACCGAGTGAAAAAAAAAGTATTTTTTTGTACGCCTCAACGGCTGCAAGATTGCTAATAGCCAGCAATTGGAAGAGTACTAACATCCCATCTAAAGGACAATGGGTTGACAAAGTGTGTGAGTACTTAGAGCTAGCAAAACTAACGGATATAATCCATCAAAAACCCAAAAACAAAGTTAGAAAACAATGGGAATGTTTAAATGAATACCTGGGGAAATATGGCAAGGGGACAAAAATTCGGTTGTGCCTCGAATGATCTTGTCGGACGTGAGAACTGGAATTAGAAGACTTGTAAACTGACTACTGATATAACTACGATATTTACAAAAAGACAGACTACGTACTACGATTGTAACTGTACGAAGAAGCGGTGGAAGTAGTGACTTACCTGTTTGGACTTACCTTTTTTCTTCTTGTATTTCTTGGGACTCCTCTCTTTTTCTTTTTGAGTCTCAACGTTCTTGTTAACTCTTTTCTATTTCTTTTTATTCTACCTTATCTATATATCCATTTTCCTTTTTCCTTTTTTCTTTTCCTTTCCCTTTTCTCTTCCCTTTTTATTTCTCCTGTTTTTTTTCTTTTTCTCCCTTTTTCTTTTTTCTTTTTCCTTTTTTTTTTGCAAACTCTATGAATTCTTGTGATGAATTGTGGTTAAGCTTATATAAATGCAATGATGATTGTTATCTGTTATGGTTTTTATTCATGTAAATCAATAAAGGTTTTTCTAAAAAAAATAAAAAATAAAAAATAAACTAAAAAGAAAACCCAAAACCTCATAGCATTTTCTTCACAGTGGTAAGAGCAATGGTCTTTATTCTTTTCTTTTAAATCAAAATACAACATCATGTCAGTCCAAGACAATAGATTATATAAGTGAACGCTCGTAACCACTTAGGATTGTTGCTGTTTATAAAATCTTTTGTTTTAGAAGGAGGACAAGCATTGCAGTTGCTTGCCCAGAGTCCTAGATTCTCTTTGCA
The DNA here is from genome assembly GCF_963506605.1 of Zootoca vivipara. NCBI lineage: Eukaryota > Metazoa > Chordata > Lepidosauria > Squamata > Lacertidae > Zootoca > Zootoca vivipara. The sequence continues at coordinate 10,378,297 of NC_083282.1, read as the reverse complement.
AATCCATCTGTATCTCCTAAGAGGAAGGTGCCGTTTGTCTGCTGGGATGGCTCAGCTAGTAAAACTTGAGACTCTCAATCTCAGGGTTGTGGGTTTGGGAAAAAGATTCCTGCATTGCAAGGTTGTTAGACTAGGTGATCCTCATGCTCCCTTCCAACTCTACAATTCTACTCTATAAGAATGAAAGCAAACCAGGGCATGTTTGCCTGCCGTGGTTTTCCTTTTCATGGTCTATGATGGGAAGCTGTTCTGCCACTCCTGTTTGCTTTTATGTGGTGCCATTGGTATACTCAGTTTAAGGGGGTGGTCATCATAAGGGAATTTAAAGGAGCCAGCTATTAAGAGCTTGGGGTGTATTTGGCCAGTGGCCCTGAGGGTGCCCCACCTAAATGTGTACTGAAGCGTTTGGCATTTTCTTGAACGTACAGAGAATCCAAATGCCGCGGAGGCAGTCTGTAGGACGTGGACTTCAGCTAACCCCTGGCATAGGTGGCATGGTAAGTAGTACAGTTTCTAAACATTTTCTGCTATGGGTACAACTGAAACTTCAGTTAATCAAGATTGTGTGATGAGCCGTTTCTATTACATGTAGGGAGCATTTTAGAAAGAACTGAGTAGCCACATGGTAGCCTCCTACCCTCAACAGACCACATTATTCAGATTAATAATCCAATTATTAATGATGCAGCTAAAAAAGCAGGATGTTTCTACAATAATGTGTTTGCTCCTTCAGCACAAAGTCTTGCACCTTTCCTTTGAAATACTGTCCTTGAAAGTACTTGTCAGCTGAATTTTCACGTTTCGGTTATTCCTCAGAATATGGATTGGGCATATACAGTGGTACCTCGACTTACAAAGACGATCCATTCCGCGGCCATCTTCGTAAGTCGAGGTTTTTGGATGTTGAAGCGCCGCTTCAACATCCAAAAGACTTCTGGGGTTGTCAACTTTGGAAGTCGAAACCTTCGGAAGTCGAAGCATTCAGATGTCGAGGTATGACTGTATACAGAAATTGGACGTCATTTTATTACACCGAGCGAGATATTAAGAGGGGCTGGCTGTTTAAAAATGTGTAGTAATAGGAGTACGGTCATACTTTGGATGCCTTGGTACTTGGAGGTTTTGGCTCCTGAACACTGCAAACCCGGAAGTGAGTGTTGCGGTTTGCGAACTTTCTTTGGAACCCGAATGTCCCAACGGGGCTTCCAATTGGCTGATGGAGCCTCCTGCAGCCAATCTGAAGCCGCGCTTTGGTTTCCGAACGTTTTTGAAGTTGAAGCGACTTCCAGAACTGATTCCGTTTGACTTCCAGGTGCGACTGTAGTTGTTGAGTTCACTTGTCATTTTAATGTCTTCTTCAGCAGCAGCACTTTTTTGATGATGAGGACAGGACTGTTCCAAGCACCCCAACATTGGTGGTACCTCATCGTACAGATGGATTTGCAGAAGCGATTCAGTAAGTGGCACCTTCAGTTACATAGTAATTACATAGTAATGATGTGCTATATGTAAGTCAAAATACCAAAAGAATTCCTTCCAGGGGCCTGGCCAGCAGTTTTCTCTAAACATTCTTGGGCAGCTTTACTCTGTTTCCACAGCACAACTTCTTCAAGTGTTTAGACATTCTCAGCATCTCTCCTCTTTTGAAGGATATGCATAAATTGTTTACTCAGTCAGCAAATGTTGGCCCTTACCCTTGGGAAGACTCGTATGGAAACACATCGCAGAAATAGGATGTCTGCTCCAGCAAACCACTGCCGTGCGGTTCCTTTGTTTGTTCCTTTTCTTCTTCCCCATTTATCCCACTAAGGGGCAGTAAACTTATGATTGATAAACTGACTGCAACTTTTCTTCTAGCTCCCCTCAGGTGGCTGGAGTTCCTAGATTCAGGTTTGGACCTATTGAAGACATGCCACAAACCTCCGGTCAGTCAGATCTCGGTCAGCTTGCATCACAAGGAGGTACAAATATTCACTCCTGTCTTTCTGTTGTATATTCAGTGGAGTTCTGGTTTGGTTCTTTGGTCCTTGAATTTTTTTTGTCTTTAAATTCCATTGTACAAACAGAAAGTGAATGCAAATTATCTCTACTTCTTGCTTTCAGTATGAAAGGGACACTGCGCTTTGAATCTCAATCATACAACTTGGGTTTGCCATGCAGCATAGAGCCTGCATGTTAGGGAGGAAAAACACCTTAAAACGCTACTCAAGGTGCACAGAACTAGCTGGGATGTTCTTTTGTTCCTGGCCAGTACCACATAAAAAATAAACTGGTTCAGATGATTCATTACTTTGGTGGCTAGATATTATTCTGTTCCCCAGTTTGGTGTTGCTGTTTAGTCATGTCCAACTCTTCGTGACCCCATGGACCAGAGCACGCCAGGCACTTCTGTCTTCCACTGCCTCCCGCAGTTTGGTCAAACTCATGTTCGTAGCTTCGAGAACACTGTCCAACCATCTCGTCCTCTGTCGTCCCCTTCTCCTAGTGCCCTCAATCTTTCCCAACATCAGGGTCTTTTCCAGGGAGTCTTCTCTTCTCATGAGGTGGCCAAAGTATTGGAGCCTCAGCTTCACGATCTGTCCTTCCAGTGAGCACTCAGGGCTGATTTCCTTCAGAATGGATAGGTTTGATCTTCTTGCAGTCCATGGGACTCTCAAGAGTCTCCTCCAGCACCATAATTCAAAAGCATCAATTCTTTGGCGATCAGCCTTCTTTATGGTCCAGCTCTCACTTCCATACATCACTACTGGGAACCGCAGTTTAACTTCTCTCAAATTGCTTGCAGGTTTAGGGATGTATGAAACACCACTCTTTCTTGCCCATGAAGAGGAATCAGGTGGTCGCAGTGTCCCAACAACTCCACTTCAGGTTGCGGCACCTGGTGAGTTTGGGGGATTTCCCTAATATCTTGATTCTACAGTTTGAGCATATAATGGTTGATAACCCTTGTTCTGATAGTCTTCCTGAAAATGCAGCTCTGTTGGGAACTGATCAGGTTGGTTTTACTGTACAGCTGCTTATTTAAGAAATGCATATAGTTACGCTTTTAACTTCCTCCTAAAAATGCCTTTCGTGTGGTTCCCAGGTAAGAGTCCAGGGCCAGCTCTCTTGCGAGAAATCGGTTGTAAGTGGGGAGGCAAGAATTCATAATCCAACACTCAAAATATAAAGCAGCGTTGGCCGACACCACATCCTTCAGATGCTGGATTCCAACTTTTAATGCTAGCCCCAGCTAGCACAGGGCAATGATCAGGGGTGATGGGAGTCGTACATATGTAGGGCGCCATGTTAGCTATGCCTGATGTTAAATACAGGCAACTCCCAGTTTATGTGTGGGTTATTTTCCAAGGCACCGCATAGTTATGTGAAATCGTGCATTTTTGAAACAGCATTGGGAAAGCCTGCAAACATCTGGAAACCCTTTAAAAAAACCAGTACAGTCATACCTCGGTTTGTGACCACCTCAGTTTGCGACCGCTTCGGTTTCGACCACCGCTGACCTGGAAGTGATTACATCCGGGTTCCGCGGCGCTCGGATGCGCAGAAGCGATCTGCGCAGCGTGCACAGAAGCGCTCTATCGGTGCTTTAAGCACGCGCAGAAGCATGCACCGGGGAGTGACCGATTCGGGGAGCGACCGGCTCCCCGGAACAGATTGCGGTCACAAACCGAGGTATGATTGTAGCACTTACCAGATGTCCAGCGGTCGATGCAAGGGCTCCTGGGATTGCACTTGCAAAGGCCCATGGGATTGCTAGGCGCTGTTTTTTTGCCCTTTCTGGGCTCTTTTAGGACTGTTTTTGCCATGTTTAAAGTCACTTCCAGGTTTGGCACGTGCTGTCACACGCCAGTTGGACACACATAGTTCGGTTGTTGCCTCTGTCAAATGGTCTTAAGGGGGGGGGGAGAACCCTGGGGAGGATGAGTAGCCTAAACGAAGGCCCGCTTGCACCTCTGGTCTCATCAGAGCTTCCTCTGTCCTCGTTGATGTCCCCTTCGAGCTCCGGGGAGGGTCTCCTCGTGAGTCATGTGGACTCTCCAGCTCTCTCCTGCCATTTCCAGGGCTGAATTAAATTACGAAAAAAAATTCCTGGCGCCACACCTAAGTGGGGGGGGGGGCACCTGTATAACAATCTCGTCTACAAAGTGTGATACCGTAATAATTGTTGGGATTACACTCCTCCCGAGCTGCAGATATGTAGATGTCTGTTTACATTCCGGCACAGATTGCTGGAGTCCGTGAGCGGAACCTCCGCTCTGTATTGCTTTTGTTTTTTAGTCTCTCTCCGAAAAGACTGAAAGGAGAGGAGACATGTTTTTCTTTGTCCTGATTTATGTATAATAAATGTGTAGTTTAGTATGTGTCCACAAGAAGAAGAAGAAATCCAATCACAGAACAATCTGAGAATGTGCTGGGAGCTTATGGCCACATGCTTAGATGCAAGGAAAGCATGAGAGGTTTCCAGGGGGATCAAAGACTCCAGTCTTCTCTGGGACTTTGGTGTCTCCCCACTTCCCAATATATTTCTCTCAAATCATGTGTTTCTATACATTCTTCCACAATCCAAACCTGCCTTTCCCCCACCACACACACCTAAAGAGTTCTACAAAGACATACCTGCATGGCGCATGAGACTCCCAAAGCCAAACACAGCCCACCAGCCGTATAATACTGTGACCTAACGGATCAGGCTATGGCAGGCTTTCCTGCCAGGCCTGTACTAACGTGAAGTGTGCTAGTTGCGAAATACAACATATAATTTAAAAAAATTACGAAGATATGTGTAGTATCCCACTTCAGGTTCGATTCATTCCCAAGCAAATGTGTATTTCTCGTGCTCAAAATTTGGGGGGGTGGGCGTTGCAGGGGTGGGGGAACGTATCATCCAAGTGTTAGATGGTTATAGTTGATTCTCTAATATTTTTTTCCAAGTGTCTGTGTTTACTGAAAGCTCCGCTGCTGATGCTTCTGAACATGCTTCCCAGTCTGTCCCAATGGTTACAACATCCACTGGTAACTTATCGACCACTTCAGAATCTGGTACAGGTGATGATGGCGATGAAGTTTTTGTAGAGGCAGAGTCAGAAGGGTAAGCTCAACCATTCAGTTATGACGATTCTTCACGTTGTGTCTGGCTTGAATGCAATCGTATCGAAATGCCTTTCTCCACATCAACTTGTTATCTTTTTCAACAACAAAAAAAAGAAAATTGAATATTTTCTGTCCCAAATGAAAACCTCTAAATTAAGTCAAACTAAGACCTAGGAGGTCCTGCCAACCTAGCAGTTCGAAAGCACGTCAAAATGCAAGTAGATAAATAGGAACCGCTACAGCAGGAAGGTAAACGGTGTTTCCATGTGCTGCTCTGGTTTGCCAGAAGCAGCTTTGTCATGCTGGCCACATGACCTGGAAGCTATATGCCGGCTCCCTCGGCCAATAATGTGAGATGAGCGCGCAACCCCAGAGTCGGTCACGACTGGACCTAATGGTCAGGGGTCCCTTTTACCTTCACCTTAAGACCTAGGAGGCTAGCTTTAAATCCTCACTGGTTGTTGTAAGGGTAATGGAAATCATGTATGTAAAGCTTTTTGAACTGCAGTGGAACCTTGGTTTTTTAATGTAATCCGTTCTGGAAGTCCGTTTGACTTCCGAAACATTCGAAAACCAAGGCGCAGCTTCCGATTGGCGCAGGCGCCCTGGAAACAACAGCTGACAACTGCATCGGACGTTTGGGTTCCGATAAATGTTCAAAAACAGGAAGAGTTGAGTACAGTACCAAGGCATTGGAGAACCAAGGTTCTACTGTACTATATAAATGTTCAGCATTGTGACTTTGTATGATGAACTGGTATTTCTGTTCCCTCATTTCACAAGGGGAGGTTTTAACTTCACATTTGAACTGCTTTCAGGCTGCAGTTCTTAAATGGAGTTGCCAGGGCAAGAGAGATAATTGCTTCCATCTGTATTATATTACCTCATGGCATGATTCTCAAAAATGGCAGTCAAACTGGTCTTGTTTGATTAGGGTATCGTTTGGCATTAAAGATGTTTAAAATGTATAGACGGCTCAAATTGAGAAGTGTAAGAAACTATTTGGCAGCAATAGTAAGCAGTACAGAAACTTTACACATACACACACACACACACACACACACACACACACACACCCCAAATATCATGTTTCTTTGGGTATTGCTAATACTTGGCAGCAGTGTGTCTTCAGTGCTGTTGTTGATAGATAAGCTCAATAATTTCCATGCGAAGCTTTCAGGCACAGATGCGTTAGAGCTTTTCTTTGGAAGCAGCAGCTCTTGCAAACATAAATATTTTTTGGGAGTGACACCCTGCTATATTTTTATTGGGTGCAATTAATCTTGAACACCTTTGATATCATGAACACCAGCAAAATAGTTGGAGGAACAAATGTAGCTGCAGAAAACCAGTAACAGAATATACCCAAGAGCAGACCTTTTAACGCTGCTGTGGTTCCAACCTCACACACTGAAACCTTCATTCACCCCACTGAAAGCCAGAACGCCACACATTTTGTAAGACTCTAGTGTGAACAAGAGACAGAACTCAGCATTTGGCTGTGGAAATGAAAAGCTGAGGTTACACAGGTAGCAGGAGCCTCGGTCCTTAATGCCAGGATCCTTATCAGTGAATCCCTCGTAGTGAACCTCTGTTCAAATGGTGTCCCACAAATTCTCCCTTCACATATACACCCTTCGTATTTCCTAGTACATAGATACTGCATTTCTAGAGATTTCATCACTGAATCTTTGTCACCTTGTACCATTGCTAGTTAGTGAGCACGAGGATTTAAGCATGATGCGCTTTCAGATTAAATAAAAGAGCTAGAAAGGGAGTTCACTTCTGTTCTTGGTCATGTCGAACCCCTTAACTGTGGAAAGAAGTTTGGAGATGGGGAACTCTGCTATACAATTTCCTGTGCCATCTTGAGATTTTGACTAGTAAATTCATTGTGTGTCTCCCCATTTTACTTTAGAATTACTTCAGAGGTTGGTCTAGAAATAGACAGCCAGCAGGAAGAAGAATCATCTCAAGCTCCTGATGAGTCAGATCTCCCATCCACAAGTCAAGATCCTCCTTCTAGTTCATCTGCAGGTAGGGTTCGGTTCCATCAAATCTCAGTGGTCTGGATCAGGTTTTCTCAAAAACTTGGGTCTCCAGCTGTTTTGGGACTACAGCTCCCATAATCCCTAGCTAGCAGGGCCAATGGTCAGAGATAATGGAAATAGTAGTCCAAAAACAGCTGGAGACTCAAGTTTGGGAAACCCTAGTCTGGATAAAGTACTGTTGACCTTTCACTGATAGAGGTCTGCCAGTTTAGGATAGTTAAACCCCCAAGTTTGGTTCTTTTCTGTTTGATCTTCATATTTTCCTTGTCACTATTTTGTCTGCATCCATGGAGGAGAAATCACGGTCTGTTCAGTATGTGGAAGGAGGACATTCATCTGATCTTTCTAAGTGATAGAAAGGAGATCCAGATAAATACTGCAGGTTAAAAGGTCTAAATATCAGTGTAGAAAAGCCTAGGTCCTCAATCCTTCAAACCTTTGACCAGTAATTCTCCATCCTTCTGACCAGGCAATGTGCTTATAATTTTAAGCAACACCAGGAGTCTTTTGCTTTCCATTACTTTCAGTAAAAAAAACCTTAACACAGGCACCTGTGTGTGTTGTTGTTTATTAGTGGAGAACAGCCAACCCCCCATTTGCACCCTCACCCCCTTTATACCTGTTTTGGGGCCACTTCCAGGTCCACAGTGATGAACATGTAGACATCAATTGCTTGCACATAAAACGGTCGCTGCTAGCCATTAGCTAGCTAGCAACATGTAGAAGGTTGAGAGCCAATTTTTACTTTTTCCAGTTAGATATTTTATTTGCCTTCACAGATTTGAAGTATAAAACTGAAGTTAACAGCTTGCATGTTGAAAATCAGCCATGATTACACTTAACTTGCATGACAAAGTCAAATTATAGCCATGGCCTTACATTTCTTGTTTTGTCCCATACTGTTTCTTTTTCAGACACAAGCAGTAATCATCCGAAGCCTTTCCGGCGAGTTAGACTTCAGCCAACAACATTAAGAACTGGCCGTCAGTTCAACAGACAGAGGGGTAGGTGTCCTTCATTTCTTGCCCAGATGTGTTAAACTCTCTAGGATTGCAAATAAGTTTCCCTACCTGCTGTTAAGAAAAATGTATGTATTGCATAGTATTGCAGCCACCAAAACATGCAAGGGGGCTTATAGACATTGAATAATGAGGATTATTCACCCCAGAGACTTTTACAATATATATATATCAGCTAAGGTACTTGATTGACTTAAAAAGGAAAATAGCATAATTTAAAGTTGATCTGGTGGAATGTGGCGTTCTTATTAAACAGAGGTTCTCAAAGGGTCTGGCGATGGCAATTATGGCAGGAAGATTCAAGGACAATCAAAGAAACATTTAAACATTTCAGTGTAGTGTTGTATCAAAAGCATTATTATTATTTATTTGCAGAATATGAATAGATATCTTTTCAAAATGAGAGCAAGAGCATCGAGTGATACTGAGGACGATCCCAGTTGTGTTTTCCAATGTATTGCTTATAAATTTAAAAAATTTGATGTGGCAAGAGCAAATTTTTATTCTGAAAGTGTGGCCCAGAGATTCAAGTTAGAGAACCACCGTTATAAAGGGATGTGAGTGACAGTAGCTAGCAACAAATAAATATAAGAAACTCCTCAGTAGAACTTCGATCTCAAAAAGAAATGAGAATCTGAAAGCTCATACTAAAGAAAAGAAATAAAAAGAATTAAAGATCTTGTCAGAAGCAGTGTATTAATACTAAGTAATTGTTAGTATCAATATGCCAGTCAGTCCAAAGTGAACTGTTTCCATAGCCATTAGGCAGGAGTAAATTTAGTTGTCATAACGATTTCAAGGACCTAGAAAGGATTTCCGGCACAGCCTTCTGTTTCTGAATTGGTTAAAATAGGTGTAAATACTAGATTATGTATGGAGTACTTATTCCTTCTGGCTACGGGGATGCCATTCTGTACCCCCACATTACTCTCCCAAAAGACTTGTGGCAGGCAGGCAGTCTTTTGAAAGAATCCTTTAAAACTGATGTTAATGTAGTTAATAGCTAATAGCAGTTAATTGAAACAAAAGTATATATATTAACACTCTTCCTTTCCCTTTGCAGGTGTAACTCCTGGGGGCAGAGGAGGCCTGAACAGAGGCAATATTAATTAAATCTCAGTAGAAATTAAAACAGTGTATACTGTCTATCTAGTCTTGCTCTTACTTGCATTTGTGTAATGGCTGGCAAGCTTGAAGCAGGTTTTTTGTTTGTTTTAAACTTGGATCGATGTATGAATATTTCATTATGTCTTTTATTAATAAAAACTAGAGGAAATTGTCAAAACACAATGGTGTCTTTGTTTCAGCTCTTGGAGGTTCCAAATCACTCTAAAGGGCACTTGTACCAAGCTCCGGACACAGTCTGCCCGGTCTGTAGTGTGACTGGTCTTGCTATTCTGCTGCCCACGTCCACGCTGTAGTATTGATCTGTAAGGGGGAGAAATAAAGATAGAGTCTCATTCAAGTCTCAGAAGCGGGAAATCTTGACTTAAATGTGAATTCCTACTATCCACTGTCCTGCAGTGGAAGACAGATTCTACTGCAAATGCAATAGGTTCCTCAGACCTGTTGGTTAGTACTGTAGCCTTAAATCAAGCGCCAGCAAACCTTTTGGGTCTGCGGGCACATTTGGAATTTCAACACTGCATCGTGGGCAGCACCTCTGCACCCCTGAGAAAAGATGTGCACTCAGCCAGAAACGCCCTTCATTTTTCCAAGAGGTCTGTGTAAAACTCAGATCCAAGTCCTCTTGAATTTTCATGATTTTACACCGAATTACCAAAAAGACACAAAGTGTCTCAGTAAAAAATAACGGATGCAGCGATTGCTAGCAACCTTAGAAACATTGGTCCAAGAGGCACAAAAACCTCCTCGACCTTTATGATTTTTACAGAAGAGGACAACCAAACCACAGAACACACAGATGACCTATGTTTCGAAGGTGCTTTTGAGGGGATCCCTTGTAAAAATTAAGATGGAAAAAGACAAGTAGCATATGTCCGTTTCGTTATTAAACTGAACTGAAGAGTACAAAATTAATTTGTAAAAAGCAGCCTTAGATATTTTCCCGTCTTGATGGCAGCAGTAGTGATGTTTTAGTTTCAACATACCTTTAGAAAAAGCATAGTAATCATAACCATCTGGCTTCTGATCACTTGGAACCGATATAACAGAATTCACTTCTTTTGGGAATCCTCTCCAATATGAAGCAACTTTGACCTCTGGCTGCAAGACTCCTGCAAAAGGAAAAGGAAACATTAGGAAAGAGGGGGTATCGAATCACTGGTGTTATAACCATTGGACATGTAACACATGAAACAAAGGCATAGGTTGCGGAAAATCCATCCTTTATAACAGTGATGTCCAACCAGTCGATCGCTAGCTGATTTCCGTCCCCGCCCCCTCTTTTCCTGTAGTCGCACAGGATCGCTAAACCGGAAGACAGAGTGAGCGCTGACTAGGTTTTGTTTTGATGAGCTCCACAACTCTGACATTTCCCCCTAAAAAAAAGCTCAACGACTGACCTGACCTCCTCCCCCGCCCGCCCGCCCCCCCACTGCCATATTTTTTTCTGGGAGTAGCGCACACTCTCAGGAGTTGGGCGTCCCTGCTATATAGCAGGCATAGGCAAACTCGGCCCTCCAGATGTTTTGGGACTACAATTCCCATCATCCCTGACCACTGGTCCTGTTAGCTAGGGATCATGTGAGTTGTAGGCCAAAAACACCTGAAGGGCTGAGTTTGTCTATGCCTGCTATATAGTGTTTGAAACAGCTATACTGTACTGCAGTCATGCACAGACTGCTTAATTTTTAATTCCACATGATTTAAACATCCTCACTGCTTGATTGTAGACTATTAACAGTACAAGACGGTGAACATACCAGTTGGCTGATGCCTGAACTGAACAACTGGGCGATGCTGGACTCTGACGGTTCGGAGAATTTGAGCCGGTCTTACTGAACGTTCAAAGCGCCGCCGCCTTTTCCTAATCACAGCTTTTGGTTTGTAAGCCGGATAATTCACAGTCACCACTTTCTTTTTGCTGCATTTCTTCGTTCCTCCTTGTTTGTAGGTATATTGCTGGAGGTTGCCGCCTAGATCCAGATAAGATTGTATTGGTGGAAGTATTTGAAGGCACAAGGCAAGAAACAACATCCCACTTCACTGTTACTTTCAAGTTCAGATCCCCGGCTAGGAAGGCCTGGAACTGGACCCCACAAAACTACAATTCCCAGCACCCGGGAAAGAGCTGGTGGTAAAATCTGTTCACCGGTGGGAAAGACTCCCTCAAGGAGGCAGATTCTCCTTTATTGGAGGTTTCTAAGCAGAGGTCAGGGATATTTGAGCCGTGGTTTCTGCATTGCAGAGGTTTGGACTAGCCGATGCTATGATTCTGATTCAAAACATTAGATCAATTGTAATGTTAGTATATAATAATGAATAAATTGACAGTCCAATTGTACAGTCTGCACTGACGTCACAACTGACATGTCCAAAACTCAGTAACGTATTTTTTCGTGTATAAGACTAGGTTTCTTTCCTTAAAAATAATGTCAAAAATTTGGGGGCGTCTTACACTCGGATACATCTCCCCCCATTTTCTTAAATCTGAGTCCCAAAAATAAGGGGTGTCTTATACATGGGGGCGTCTTATAGACTGAAAAATACAGTGTATTCATTTTTTAACTCCTGAACTAGTATTGCAATTTACTTAATCAGATGTTAAGGCTTTATTCTTTTTTTTGTCTTTTTCCCATTCTTTTGTTTATATTTTATACATTTATTTACATTTTGTACATTCTTTTTTTAAAAAAATAATAATTTATTTTTACAAAAGTAATAATCATAAATAAATAAGATTAAAAATGTGCATCCCACTATTCCATTATAACTATCCAGCCTCCCAAAATTTCAACACCTCTTGCGATGGTTTGACCCCTTTCAGTTTTAACAGTACAAATTCCACAAATATGCACCGTATCTCCTCAGAATCATTTATCCTGCATATTTCCCATCTTACCTTAATGGCACATGTTAATTTATCATTAATAGCTATATCCCACACCTCTTTATACCATTATTCCATTTTATATTTTGCTTGCCCCTTCCACTTCCTAGCTATCATAATTCGTGCACCTGTCAATAAATTTGTGAGCAAATCCTTCATAGCCTGTGAATCTTCCACCCCATCGTAAATTGATAATAATGCTACTTCTGGACTTCTGGTCAGTTTTAACCCAGTAATTTCTGTAATCTCCTTAAACACCCTTTGCAAAAAAAAAAAAAGTTTACATTTTGTTTTAGTTTTTACAGATTTTCAATGTTTGATATATAAAATCCATTGGGTTGTATCGCATGTTAGTCCTACACATAGCAGATCCTTTGAAAATATTAGACTCAATTAACTTGGGTCCATTAATTTGAATGGGTTTACTGTGTGTATAACGTTGTAGTATACCAACCACAAGATTTTAAAGCTTTTGATCAATTAAAGTGTCCCTTATTAATTAGGCAGCATGTAGTTTTAAAGCTACCTTTTCCTACAAGCATTTACAAGTCCGATAATAGTCTCCATCTTAGAAGAAAGTCTCCACCTACAGAATGTTTCTTCCAAGGTGGCAATCTTTGTGATATGTGCATGCATAATTTTAAAAACAATATGCTTTCCCGTCCCCTTTCAAAACTCACATTTCTCTTGTAAATTTATGTAGATGTAACTGAGAAAAAAAATGTCTTTGTTTCAGTGTATATATCATTGTAAAGTGAGCTCGGATGAGATTTCATTGCAATCTGATTTGATCTCAAAAGTCCCATAGATTTTCATGGGAGACAGAAGCAAGTTTTGTTTTGTAATCTTTTAAGATAATATTTTAGTCTTCTGTTACGTTGCTTTGACTGCGTGCTCCATATTTGACTTTCTTCATATTGTTTCATTTATGTTTTATGGCTTTAATATGCTGTAAACCGCTTTGAGATTTTTCTTAAAAATATAAAGCGGTATAGAAATATAAATAAATAAATACCAGCAATCGATCAAAGACCGCACAATGCACTGTAGCCTATTGCATATCAGAGAAATAATTTACTTTTGCGACAAATGCTCAAAATTGGTATTATTTTAATTAACCAAGCCTAAATATCCAAGGCTCTCCTTGGCCTTACATATTGGATTCTATCTGGTGTTTCTGATGTACCTGACAGGCACCCTAAATATAAATCTTACCTTTTTTGAAGAAATAAACCGTTTCTGGCCTGTTCTTGTGTTTAGCCACAGAGAGGGCACCTGTAATTTTTCCATTCAGTCCTCCAAATCCTTTTACAATTGCCTTGGGATAGCCAGAATCCATTTTATCATTGGTGAAGCGCCAGTACTGGGAATCCTGAGAATTAAAATGGCTGAAGTTATGTCCTACATTAAATGTAGACTTCATTGGGCTACCGTGCCTTAAATGTGGACATACGTTGTTGTTGCTGTTGTGGTGGGAGGGGGGCATTTAAGAGGTAATCCTTATTATCTCCACCTTTTCCTCAGCAGGAATTATTCCCAAGTTGTTTGGGGAAGGGAGAGCTTAGTACAAACGCAGAAACATTATTATTACCATCTCATCAAAAACCCTGATTTTGATCAGCTTGTAGATGACATTCAGCCTTAAACATCACACGGGTCTGAGCCAGTATTATTTAGAGATGCAGTTCTTTTTAATGTATTTCCTGTCTATTTCCCTTGTCCTGCTATTTTCTATTCCAGCCAGCATTAAGTATGTATTTTTGTTTGCGGCTTTGCATGTGTATGGCCACTAGCTGTAGTAATTCAAAATTATTCTTGGATTAGTTTTATTTTTATTTTATCGTTTTATCTTTATTCGTTTTATCTTTATTCGTTTTATCTTTATCTACAGCATGGGTAGGCAAACTAAGGCCCGGGGGCCAGATCTGGCCCAGTCGCCTTCTAAATCTGGCCCGTGGACAGTCCGGGAATCAGCGTGTTTTTACATGAGTAAAATGTGTGCTTTTATTTAAAATGCATTTCTGGGTTATTTGTGGGGCATAGGAATTCGTTCATTTCCCCCCAAAAATATAGTCTGGCCCTTCACAAGGTCAGAGGGACAGTGGACCGGCCCCCTGCTGGAAAAGTTTGCTGACTCCTGATCTACAGCAACACACCAGCAATAGCAATAAAGTAATAACAACCAAGACTTAAGAGTGTCTGGAAAAGAAGGGCCTTTTTTTCTTAACAACAACAAATAAAATAAACCTTTCTGATTTTAAATCACTTTATATCGTTTTTCCCGTTCTTTTGGAGGTGGCCGCCATTTTGTTTTGGGGAGGTCTATTGGGGACGGGTCCTCCTCATCTATGTGTGTTTTTAGTGTTGTTGTTTGTTGCAGCATCCACATATTGGTATCAAAATACCAGTTAGTACAGGCATCCCCAAACTTCGGCCCTCCAGATGTTTTGGACTACAATTCCCATCTTCCCCGACCACTGGTCCTGTTAGCTAGGGATGGGAGTTGTAGGCCAAAACATCTGGAGGGCCACAGTTTGAGGATGCCTGAATTAGTATTTCCCTATCTCCCATTTAATCCAAATTTATCCTCTTTGGGGGAAATTCAATAAATAAAATGTAGCCTCTTGCCAATTGCCCATTTGCAAATTAAGCCCCCATCTGTTTAATGTTAGGGTAGGGCCCATTTGCAGTCATGTTGATTTTCCTGGGATTTAGCCAAAAAAAAAAAATTAGTAAAAACCTGTGCCAACACTTTACTTCAAAATGAACAAATGTATCTTTAGATAGACCATGCCAATGGTCACTGGCATATGGTTAGATGGAAGGAATTAGCGTAACTTTTAAAGAAAAAAAACAAAAAACTGGTCATTTTCAATAAAACATGCAAGATTGGGCCGTCAGAATCTGACCTACTGAAGTTACTGCCAGGCTTGGCATACTTGCAATACTTCAATTTTAGGTGTGTCCGTTTTAAAAGCAAAAAAACCACTGGCAACATATATTGAGAACATAAGAAAGAAGCAGAAGATAGTGGGGGGGGGGGAAGTGATCTGGAACACAGTTAATTGTTTAGACATAAGTAAGCATACCTCATATAATATAAAAATATGATTCATTTGTTCTTAAATTTATACCCCACAAGTTGATCCAAGCAGTATAGCTACATTGTTCCTCCTGTCCACCTTTTATCTTCATAACCACCTTGCCAGGTAGGTTGGACTGAGTGGGATTTTGAAACTGGGTCCAAAACATCACACTAAATACGACATCAAACTGGCTCTCGCATTAGGCTTAAACAACAACGACAAAACCCTCTTGCTTAAGCTACACAAATAAAGTTTAGATATGCAAGGCTCTTAAAATTAACCCGGCACCACCTCTATACCGTCTAACATTTCTCCGATAAAAATAGGTGCATGCTATTCCATCATGATAATTTTACTATTTTATACCCCACACATCGTACTGGGTTGCCCCAGCCACTCTGGGCTGCTTCCAACATATTAAAAAAAAACATAATAAAGCATTAAACATTTTTTTTTAAAAAACCCCACTTCCCTATAAAGGATTGCCTTCAGACAGCTGGGGGGGGGTCAGATAACTCCGTACCCTCCAACATTTCTCCAATGAAAATGGGGACATCCTAAGGAAAAGCGGGACATTCCAGGATCAAATCAGAAACTGGGACGGCTTCTCAAAATCTGGGACATCCCTAGAAAATAGGGATACTTGGATGGTCTGCACCTCACCAAACAGAACTAGCCCAACCACCCAAACAGCTGCAAAATTTTGAGGGGTCCTCAAAAATACTGCAGGCAGCCAGATTTTGTGCCCCACTTCCTGGAAGAATATTCCTTTGACTCCAGCAGAATGTCCTGTCCTTCCCGCAAGCTTCCTTATTATATTGTGGTATAATGAACACAGATTGCTGGCATTTCAGGGGTAACTTCTGCTTCAAACGCTATATAAAATTCCAGCTGAGGAATAGGAAATATTTAATATGAGGTGTGGTGCAGTGTTTTAGTGTTTCTTGGAAACTACTCCCGTCCTTCAAGCTGTTTCCATATTAATTTTTTAAGATGTTTTTACCAGGTGCTGAACTCTGTGGTGGTTTCTCCCCCTTCTTCAGAGACATTAATGGTGTGCAGAAAAACCGGTCTGTGATTCTGGCTGAAATGTTGTTACATTTATAAATGAAGCTCGCTTAAGGTAATAAGTCACGTCAGACTAAAAAGTCATAAAATAAGTCATGTCAGACTAATCTGATCTCATTTTTTGACAGAATTACAAGCCTGGTAGATGAAGGGAATGCTGTGGTTATAGCCTATCTTGATTTCAGCAAGGCCTTTGACAAGGTGCCCCATGATATTCTTGTAAAGAAGCTGGTAAAATGTGGGGCTAGACAATGCTACCATTCAGTGGATTTGTAACTGGCTGGCTGACCGAACCCAAAGAGTGCTCATCAATGGCTCCTCTTCATCCTGGAGAGTAGTGACTAGTGGGGTGCCACAGGGTTCTGTCTTGGGCCCAGTCTTATTCAACATCTTCATCAATGACTTGGATGATGGGCTTGAGGGCATCCTGAGCAAGTTTGCAGATGACACCAAATTGGGAGGGGTCGCTAATACTCCAGAGGAAAGAATCACACTTCAGAATGACCTTAACAGATTAGACAAGTGGGCCAAAGCAAACAAGATGAATTTTAACAAGGAGAAATGTAAAGTACTACACTTGGGCAAAAAAAAATGAAAGGCACAAATACAGGATGGGAGACACCTGGCTTGAGAGCAGTACATGTGAAAAGGATCTAGGAGTCCTGGTAGACCACAAACTTGACATGAGTCAACAGTGTGATGCAGCAGCTAAAAAGGCCAATGCAATTCTGGGCTGCATCAATAGGAGTATAGCGTCTAGATCAAGGGAAGTAGTAGTACCACTGTATTCTGCTCTGGTCAGACCTCACCTGGAGTACTGTGTCTAGTTCTGGGCACCACAGTTCAAGAAGGATACTGACAAGCTGGAACGTGTCCAGAGGAGGGCAACCAAAATGGTCAAAGGCCTGGAAACAATGCCTTATGAGGAACGGCTTAGGGAGCTGGGTATGTTTAGCCTGGAGAAGAGAAGGTTAAGGGGTGATATGATAGCCATGTTCAAATATATAAAAGGATGTCATATAGAGGAGGGTGAAAAGTTGTTTTCTGCTGCTCCAGAGAAGCAGACACGGAGCAATGGATTCAAACTACAAGAAAGAAGATTCCACCCAAACATTAGGAAGAACTTCCTGACAGTAAGAGCTGTTCGACAGTGGAATTTGTTGCCAAGAAGTGTGGTGAAGTCTCCTTCTTTGGAGGTCTTTAAGCAGAGGCTTGACAGACATATGTCAAGAATGCTTTGATGGTGTTTCCTGCTTGGCAGGGGGTTGGACTGGATGGCCCTTGTGGTCTCTCCCAACTCTATGATTCTATGATTCTAAGGCTGCAATGTTTAATGGATCAGCCAGTTCAAAAAACCTGGTCAGGTGACTGACTAGAATAGTGTTGCCAATTAGTCAGGCACCACTTTAAAAATGTCAGGTGTGTTATACATATTCATTAAAAAAAAACTGCATGGCTTAGGCACCATCTTAAAAGAGATGTGAGAGAAAGGGGAGGATGCCATTTCTAAGCTGGCCGGCTGTGTGACACATATCTGCACCAACTGAAAACAAGAGGAAAATATGCCATTCTTCAAAACTGTCATATGTGGGGGGGGGGGGACTTAAAACATGTTGCCGAGTTTTCACAAAATAGACCAGAGGCCACATTCCATCCAGCAGAGTTTTTACTTGTGCTTAAGGCAAATGAGCATCATGGTCACAAATCCGAATACATTCAGGATTGGCACAGTCCATAAAAAATCCAGTTGCAGCACTTACAAAAACTTGCAAATTTATGAGACTAAAACCTTAACACTAAGCATACTATGTGCAGAACGGAGATAGGAAGATAAAGTAAAACCCAGGCTCCTTCTGGGCTATATTTATAGTCAGCATGACCTTAATTGGAAGGAGGTAAGAGAACCAGTTCAAATCAAATGTACAGTGGTACCTGGGTTTAAGAACAGTCCGGTTTAAGAACGATTTGGTTTCCAAACTCTGCAAAACCGGAAATAGCGTCTTGGTTTGAGAACTTTACCTCAGACTAAGAAAGGAATCCGAACGGTGGAAGGGCAGCGGTGGCGGGAGGCCCCATTAGGGAAAGCGCACCTCGATTTAAGAACGGTTTTGGTTTAAGAATGGATTTCCGGAACAGATTAAGTTCATAAACCGAGGTACCAGTGTACTCAGAAATAACCCAAACAATCATGACCCTTCTGCCTGCCTCTCTCACACAGAGAAGCTTCTAGAATCCTCTTGAATTAATCAGAATAGGAATAATCTCTATACAGCAGATCAATACTTTCTGCACTAAGAAATGCAAACTGACACACACACACACACACCATGATCTGCAAAACACTTATAGGAGAAAAAAACATTGCATTTACATCTTCCTTCTACAAGAATAAACCCTGGCCTTTTGTTGCAAGACCTGCAATTTATCAGTAGTAAAACAACATTCCCTGATGCTTCTGTGAGTAGCAGAAAGACACCCTGACTCCCAGAACAAACAACTCAACCTTCTTAAGCATGACCTTAATTGGAAGGAGAACCAATTCAAAACACCTGTACTCAGAAATAACCCAAACCATCATGACCCTTCTCTATATATGTTTGAACTGGTTCTTTCAAAGAACCTTAGTGTCGAACAACACAAAGTGAGCTACCTAAAGGTTCTGCTTAGTAAGAACAGAGGTCCTACCTACTCCCACTTTTTGGGAAGTGTTCCTTTAAAGGTGGAAGCTGGCTCAGCTGGTAGTAATTGACACTGGTTATTTAATGCAATGCCTGTGCCAGGTGTTCCTGGGGAGTAAGCAAGTTGGGTAAGCTGGTCAGAAGCTGCCTTTGTGGGGCTTAAGCTGAATGCTTGGTGGTGTTTCCCCATTTCCTGAGGTAAATTTCAGGAGGAGCTGACTCCTGTTTTGCATAACTAGATGTAGAAGGAAGGTGTACATGCAATGTGTTTTTTCTATAAGTGTTTTGCAGACCAATATTTCCTGCAACTAACAAATGGGGGAAGTGTCAGCTTGCATTTCTTAGTGCATAAAGTATTGAGCTGATGTATAGAGATTATTCCTATTCCTATTCTGGAAGCTTCTCTGTGTGAGAGAGCCAGGCCGAAGGCTCATGTTTGTTTGGGTTATTTTTCTGAGTACATTTGATTTGAACTGTTTCTCTTACCCCCTTCCAATTAAGGTCATGCTGACTATAAAAATAGGCCAGAAGGAGCCTGGGTTTTACTTTCTCTCTATCTCTGTTCTGTACATAGTATGCTTAGTGTTAAGGTTTTAGTCTCATAAATTAAGTTTCTGTAAGTGCTGCAACTGGATTTTTTTATGGAGTCTGCCAATCCTGAGTGTATTTGGATTTGTGACCATGATGCTCATTTGCCTCCAGCACAAGCAAAAGCTCTACTGTTGGTAAAATATTGCCTCTGGTCTATTTTTTGAGAACTCTGCAACTTGTTTTAAGGTTTTCCTCCACATGTATGACAAAAACCTCTTCCCAATTTATGCCAATGTAATTGATTAAAAATCAGATATTAAGATTTATTTAGCTGACTGACAGCTTTGCTTGTGGTCATTAACTTTCCCACTCCTCATTGCGCTTAAAGGCGAATACAGCATATGCTTCCTATATTTGCTGCTTCCTAAAGTCCTTCTGGACATTCTCTATTTCATGGGTGAGATTCAACTTCATACCAACAAATTCGGTCTGCACAATTAAAGTGAAATCGCCACTCTTGAGCAACAAAGCCGTTTCCCAAAATATCTACAGTGGCACCTTGGTTTGCATACATCTTGGTTTGCATATGTTTTGGATTACAAACACGTCAAACCCAGAAGTGTGTGTCCTGGTTTGCAACCTTTTTTTGGATTACAACCCATTTTTTTTTTTTTTTGATTGCGAACAAAAATTTTTTGGAGGCCCCATTGGCGAAAGCGCGCTGTGGGTTACAACCTGTTTTGGTTTACAAACGGACCTATGGAACGGATTATGGTTGTAAACCAAGGTACCACTGTATCCAGTATTTTAAAAACTGGGCAGTGTACAAGAAGGAAAGTTTGAGAGAGCTATTGCTTGATACAATTTCGTATCACCTCCCCACAAACAAGTGAGAATGAAGGCTCGGTGAACAACAGACTTGCATAGGCACCCTGAAAACTTTGTGCAAACCAATCAGGATAAATTATAAATAAACAGGTCACTTGGAAACACTTTTGTACCAGTGGCCTCAATCTAACACAGTGGGAACATAACCCTGAGCCTATTTCCCCAGAAATAAGTCTCATTATGTTTAGTTGGGCTTACTCCTAGGTAAGGGACCCAGGTGGCGCTGTGGTTAAACCACTGAGCCTAGGGCTTGCTGATCAGAAGGTCGGCGGTTTGAATCCCTGTGGCGGGGTGAGCTCCTGTTGCTTGGTCCCAGCTCCTGCCAACCTAGCAGTTCGAAAGCACATCCAAGTGCAAGTAGATAAATAGGAACCGCTATAGCGGGAAGGTAAACGGCGTTTCCATGTGCTGCTCTGGTTTGCCAGAAGCGGCTTTGTCATGCTGGCCACATGACCTGGAAGCTGTACGCGGGCTCCCTCGGCCAATAATGCGAGATGAGCGCGCAACCCCAGAGTCGGTCATGACTGGACCTAATGGTCAGGGGTCCCTTTACCTTTACTCCTAGGTAACAGTGGAATGAATTACAGCCTTAGGCGTGCTTAACTCCACTAAGATTGTTGGATTGTATCCTAGCTCAGGTCTAGAATTCCTGCCTGGCCATGAAAGTATTTCAAGCCAGAAAATGACAGCTATTATGCGGTGATGAAATAATGGTGGTTGGGAGAGGACGAACCCTGCTCCCTGATATGGTAGTGCTAGTTTTCTGTGAGGGTGGAATTAATCATTTTGTTTTATTCTTGTTTAGGGAAACATTTGATCATGTGAGTCCTGCCTACAGCCTGAAGTTGTACAGCCCAGACACAAGTTAAGTGCCTCAGCAAAAAGCACAAAATTCTTTCTTGCATCTGACTGAAACCGCCACAGAAATAAAACTTCACAGATTCTACAAAACGCATCCATCCGTACAAAGAATAGTTCGGACAACAACCAACAATCAAGATTGAATTAACCGGTGCATGGTAAGTAAGGATACAAGCAATGCAGAGAGTGACATTTTATGGTTGCAAAATTCAGGTTATGTTTGTTCATTTGTTTAGTTTTCGTGTGACATTGATGATCTCCTGGTTATAATCGCCGCCTACAAATGTCAGTGTTCTGACATGCACACTGGAGGAATTCATGTGACCCACCTTAAAAAAGAAGGTTTTGCCATCACAGTTGCATCTAGAGAAGACTGTGTCGATGGGAGAGGGGATACCCCACACCTCTGTGATTTTACGGGGGCAAGGTGATGGTGGACTCGTTCCATTCAGCAACCAGTAGTAATGACCTGCAAAATAAAGCAGAGGTTGAAGGGGTGGAGAAAGGGGAATGTAGCTTCTCTGTAGTACTCAACCTTCTCAATACAGGGGTACTTGCTAGAAGGAGCAAGAGTGGTGCCCTGGCGCATCAATTTGTGGAATCCTGTACATGTTGTTTTGGGTGGTTTGAAGAACGGTGGTAGCTATTTTCTGCAAAAGGCAAGTGTTCTTTGGCCATTGAAACGTAATTTTCCCAGTCCAGTGAGAGAGATGACTCTATGGAAGTAGGCTTCTTAGATGTACATCTCCCTTGGCAGTTCCATGCTTTTTTAAGTACCATTGTACTGGCTGTGTCTTTTTAAGGGGGCGGGGCAGGTTGTGTATTTTTGATGTGGGTGAGGTTGGGGATACTTGTCCACCAGGAACCATCAGTCATTTGTGTGTATGCGTTAGTTGAAAGCACATTCATCTGAACTGGGACTGATATGTACATAACAATATGTTCTGCAATTTTGTCATATTTTTTGTAAAAAAAAAAAAAACCATTAAGCTCACCAGTCTGCTTACTCACCTCTGAATACAGCCAGTGATCCATTTTGTAAAGGGACTATCCCATCTGCCGGCTTCCGGTTGCATAAGTTCATCTCTTGAGGTACATCTGGTACAAAATAAGTCATTTTAATTTTACAATTCCAAGTTTTATATCATGAAGGATCCTCTGCTAAAAAAGGTTAATCCTAAATGCTTTAGTTTATGATAACAATATTCCCTGGGCATTAACCCTAAGACTTGTTCCAAGGACATAATTCTCACAAAGATAAATGCCAGATTAACTGTAGTCCTTGCTAATTGACTTTGAGCACTCCTCTCCAAAATATTTGCACTGACCAGTTCTAGAAGGTTCTCAAGGATCCAGTGATTTGCTCTCCAATCAGACCATACACACTCATGGAAAACAAGCTCTATGAGGAAAAGGTTGAAGCAATTGGGCATTTTTATCCTGGAGGAGAGGAGCAGGGAACAAAAGGCAGGACTGGGTCTAACAGGCTAAAGTTTACAGGAGGGTAGATTTCAGTTGTCATGAGGAGAAACTACTTGCCAGTAAGAACAGTTTGACAATCAAACACATTACTTATCAGGGTGATGGGCTCGCCTTTGCTAGAGGTCTTCAAGCAAAGGCTAATCAGAGAATCTGTTGAAGATGCTCTAGCCCTGAATTTCCTGCACAGAGCAGGGGGTTGGACAAGGTTCAATGTTTTCGAACTTGGGAAACAAGGTTCAATGTTTCCAAACCTCCTAGAACTGGTCAGTGCAAACTTGGGTCTCCACCTGTTTTTTTGGACTACAACTCCCATCATCCCTAGCTAGCATGACCAGTGGTCAGGGATGGTGGGAATTGTAGTCCAAAAACAGCTGGGGA